>NC_066582.1:136977777-137289027 GCF_024323335.1 Lathyrus oleraceus | reverse complement strand
CACAAATGGAAAAAAGGTTAAGTCTTCACACAATACCATGAGGAATGGGAGACTTACAATCTCACTTACAAAAAATTTATGCCTTTGGGAAATTTAGCTCTATGTTAATAAATCATAATTGAACTTATGTAGAAGTTACAACTATCTAAGACCGGGGAATAAAAACATTGGTGTTAATGCATGTTATAAACATGGTAGAATGACCAAACTCCTAAAGCATACCATACACAAAAGTAAAATGGGGTGAACCTATCTCAATCAGGCTCATGTTGATTCATCTGACACAAGGTCACCGATGAGTCAACTAGCATTTGATATTTGAGAAGTCATTGGTCAATGAAGGATTGGGGAAGAAGGAGATGAATATGAGAAGATGAAGATGAGGAGAAACCAAATTGATCAAGGGAGGAATTTCATATGATCAATACTATTCATTCATTTTGAGGGATGAAGTTTACACTTCATCAACCCCCCAAATCCAATAGTATTGATCAAATAGAAGTTCAAATCAATCATGACCAAGGCCAAACAGAAGATGAAACTGAAGGAGAATTATCATCCAAGGCGCAACGAAATTTAAAAATTTCTCCTTTAATGATCCTTACGAATGAGCATGATCAGTGATAGAATCGTTACCTCTTGTTGCGATCACGAACGTTGAACGATGACAACGCCTCTACTCAGTCCACACGAACGGATTCCTTCAATCTCAGTGCTAGCTGCTACGAATGAAGGCTTTGAGTGTGTGAGAGAGAGAGAGAGAAACGAAATTGCAAGTGTGACAATGCTTCTACACAAGGGTTCTATTTATAGAACCACTTGTGTGGGCTGCAAGCTAAAAAGCCCACTCAAGTGTATATGGCCCATATCTTATAATGTGCCAAAATCACTTAAGCTCGTGGTACCTTACCATATTTCGTATTCTACTTAAGTACACCGTACCTTACGATGTTCTATAATTCACTTAAGGGCATCGTACATTACGGTATTCCTTAATTACTCTATCTCTCACCAATCTGTCCTTTGTGTGTGACCCTATAGGTTTTCGCGGCATTGGTAATTATATTAAATCACGTATTTAATATAATAAACAGTGAGCGGTATCTAGCAACACATCACTGCTACCCAAGACACGAAAATGTCATGTGATCTGACAAATCCTTTTGTGATAATAATTATGTGTATAATTACCCTTTTGCCCTTATGTCTATGTTGAACACAAGGCATAGACCGTGTCATCCTTGTCCAGTTCAATATTGGGCCCATAGACATTTATCCTGTTACGCAGGATGGGCAAATTCCATCTAGGTCACTCATGTCCCTTAGCATGCTTCGTGGAGTACCCATCAACTGTCTTTATGGTCATCCAGTTACGGACAACGTTTGATCAGCAATAAGGCACTCGACTCTACATCTAGGGTCCATGGTGGTTTCAGGTCGAAGGGTGGTATACACCATTATCACCATGAGAATAACTTATGACACTTTGCATAAATATAGTATTCTCATAGCGGGTCAATCCAGTATAAATATTACTCTTAATATTCATACCTATGTTTGAGACTTGATAACTCCTTATCCATGATCCATGAGATGTGATCATCAGTCTATAAACATAATAGTCTTCATACTTTAATGTTATCCCACTTCACAATAAAGCTCGACTATGGATACTTTAAGAATAGTGTCCTTATGTTTAATGTGATCTCATGATTAAGTCACACTTGATACATTAAATGGACTATCTATTCCAGGGACTTTATTAAACAAACATAATAAAGAAAAAGCCTTTTATTATTAATAAATAATTCGATACAAGTACCAAAAGTATTGGCCTCTAGGGCATACACCAACAGAAACATCACAAAATCAACCAAATAACACAACATAATATCTAAATAATTAATCAAATTAAAATCAATTTTTAAATAAATAAAAATGCATTTTAAAAGAGGAAAAACCTCAAATCACCAAATAAATGGCCAAGGGATTTATCCTAGGTCAAATAAGGTCAAAGGACCTTAGACAAATATTTTGAGAATTTTTGGAAAGTCATAAGTATTTAAAATTAATTAAAAACAAGTAAAAAACTATTAAATTCACAAAAAAATATCATATTCAATCCAAAAAATGAGTTTGATTCAAAATATGGAAGAGGAAATTATTTAAAGATTTTTGGTGAAAGTCTCATATATTTTGGATTAAAATTGAAATTAATATGAATTTAATAAGAAAAGGTTATTTTAGAAACTAAAATAGAAAATCAAATAATAAAAAAAAGAGGGTCATTAGATCTCCCTCATTAATTGAGGTGACAGATCTGATTGCCGCACGTGCGTATTACATGGTGGTCAAGAGTCAATGCGTGGCAAACAAGGTAACCAGAACCAAGGGACAAGATTAGAAGCTGAGGACCATATCAGATGGCATGGATCATTCCAGCGCACCATCGGAGCCCTAGCTTCGGTCATCTTCTCCGATGACCCTCACCGGACTGGTCCAACCAAAAGCTTCACAAAAATGAAAGATCCATACATGGTTTTTTTAGAGAAAATCAAGGGGAGCATGAATCTGACATCCATTTCTTCCAATTCTCACTATATAAAAAGATATGTGGAATTGAAAAATGAGGTATACAAACTGAATTGCTTCGATTTGACCTCAAATCAACTCAATCTTGTTTCCTACATTGGTAGGACTTCAGCCAACCACAAATCAAGCAAAATTATTGAGAAATGAGAGAGAATTGAAGACTTAAAGTTTGAGAAATTTCACCTTCGAATGATGAATTTTGAGCTAGATCTTGATGCAAGTTCAATTGGCCTTGCTTCCTCTTACTTGTAGGAGATGATTAGAACAAAAATGGCTTTGAATCTTTGGAGTTTTAGTTCAAAAATAGAAGGAGAACTAAAACTCGATTTCAAGTGAAACCTTCAAGGTATTCTTTCAATGGAGGTTTGGGATTGATGAACAAAGCTTGGGCAAGGGTCCTCCTCCATTCTGAGGCTAATGAGCTCATTATATAGGCAATGCAAAATGATAATCACACCTTTCTAATTTGAATCCAAAAATAGCAAGTGGTGTGCATGGGAGCATGGACATGCATTCAGGCCCAAATGATGATTACAAAAGGTCCAAATTCGTGCATAATTGATGTTGAGATCACTTCATGAAGCCATGCAAAGTTTTTTGAAAATTGAGTTCAAAAGTTTCCAAATAGGGCCATTCAAAATAACCATGCGCAAGTCCCTCAATTTTAATCCAAATGCCATGATCTTGAACTCTTTGGAAAGCTAGCATGAAGGGGAACAAATTTAATGTTGGAACTTTTTCCATTTGGAGCTTGGATCATGATGTATTTTGGTGTGGAAGTTAGAGGAATTAAACATACTTGAAAATTTTCTAAGTTAAAAGTCAAATGACCCCCTTTTCCATCTTGAATAACTTTTGCTATGAGCTTCAAATGACTTTCGTTCCTTCTTCAAAGTTGTAGCTATTTCAATGCTCTTCAATTTGGTCACAAATTTGACACCAATTGGATCTTGCATGATAGAGTTATAGATTTTAGAAGTTGAGGAAAATTGCTTGTTCAATGGTGATGGCCCAAAATAACCTATAACGTTTCCTCATGGCACATGCCCTTGCAAGTGGAATTTGACTTTTATCAAAGAATAAAAGTTGGATAATACACATTTAAATTGATCATGAAACATGTATAATCTTCATATCATAAAATTGAGCAAGTTATGGTTCTTGGAAGTTGACCTTCCATCTAGGGCACAAACAAAATGACCTATAATCTTTCACCATAAAAAATGACTCTCCAAGCAAATTTAGCTCTTGATGCCAACATGAAAGTTGTTTGGAATATCATAAATAGTAACTTTTATCTTATAATAATTTTAATATGACAAAAATTGTAGGAGATAGAGTCTAGGGAACCCTATATTTGACTAGTTGACTTTTCTGGTCAACCTCTTTGAACCAACTTGCAAACTTGAAGTTCATTTGCTCTTAGAGGTTCATGTAGGATCATATATGTTTATGATGAAGTACAATGGAGTATATCTTGATATATTTGACAAATTGTTGAAGAAACTTGTTGAGGAAGGCAACACAAGATACCTAGATAAATTAGGGCTTCCTTGACAAACAAGCCTCAAACTCTTGATGAATTCTTGATCAAAATAACAAATTAAGAACATAGGAATACATATATGATGATTAGAACTTAATTGGATCATTTCTTACTTGATACCTTGCAATGAGGGTCTCAAACCCTAGTTGTGAACTTGATGAGGCATAGGTGGATACACACACTACCTACAAAAGAAACAAAGCTACACTAGACATATTTTTGTATTTTGGTTAGTAAACAAAGAAAAACAAAGCATGATACAATAAAAAATGCTTGGTGATATCTCTCAATACAAACCCAATGAATTAGGGGGGAGGCGGATGCCAAGGTGTGATCCCAAAGCCAATGCAAATGATGAGATGGCATGAGGGATCTTAGGGGTCAAAATTTGGGTCTTACAGTTGTGTGTCATTGGTATGATAACATATTTGTTTTTGGTTTATGTGGTGGTAAATTTATATATTTCCTTATTAGAGCACATGCGTGTGAAGCATTTCAGGAGCACTAAAGGCATATATCACGAAATCATGTCGCTTTTGTAGCAACTCAAGATTTTTTATTTCATTGTATCCTTAATTTTTCATGTTTGTGTTATGTTATTTGACATAAGTTGTGGCAAGTATGTTTAATTGTTGCTTTATATGCTTGTATTTATGTTTAGACATTCTTTTTCAATATGAAAATCATTTTATGTGAGTGCTATCATATTGATGTTCTTATCTTTGCAAACCGCCTATGTGTGTTATATTGGTTTATGCGTGATTTATGATACTTCTCATAGATTGCTTTGTTTCTTTTTGATCTTGTCAAAAGGGGAGAAGTAAGGTGAATTTGGGATGCATATATTTAAGGGGAGCCTCTCATTGAAAACATGAAACGCGTCGTCTTAAGTTTTTCCATCATAAAAAATGGAGAGTATGTAAGTGCAACTTCTGTTAGATGTATTTTACATGATGTCAAATCTAGGATACTTTAATGTTAATGTATATTGGACGGTATCCTCTGATTCTCTATGTGCATCTTTGTGTTAGGAAGCATAAAAGCATGTGGAAACAACTTGGAAAAGGTCTCACGCATAAAAAATGCATGAAAAATATTTTTTTTGTGAAAACTTACAGTATAGGTCGACATATATGTCTACAGATCGACCTATAGAATTTTTTTCTGCTATAGGTTGACACCCATGCTGCAGTATTGAAGCCTGTAGGCTCTGACTCATGTGTCACCTCTTCAGGTCGACACATGACCTTATACAGGCCGACTTATGCGTCAAACTGGTCGGCATATGACTTTCATAGGTCGACCTATGCGACAAATTTTTTCAAAAATTCATAATTTTTCCAAGTCTTGTGCATTCCTTTTGCCTTAAAAAATGCATGCATATAAATACTTCATACATGCATCATTGTCTGCTAAGGTTTCTTATGAGTAAAACCAATATGAAATCAGGATTTTAAAGCTTTCTCATCATCTTCAATCTTTCTTCTATGCATACACACAATCAAACTACACATAATCATTTTTTGATTGGGTGTCATCTTGATTAGGGTTGATAACATCCAATTAGGTTATTTGTACCACTGATATTGGGTTGAGAACTTTGAGGATTTCAAATTAGAAAACCAAAGTGGAGTTTTCCTTCAAGATCGTTAGGGTTTGAAGGTTTTGGACAAGATTACACAATCCAAATCCGACACAGTGAAGTCTTTGAAGAATGTGAGGTTCTTGGGCAAAGGAGTATTGTGAGATGGTGGATTGCATTCGTAAAGCTTGGGTTTCAATAATTGTGCGCTTGAAATTAATTCGACCTAGTGAAAGATTTGAAGAACAAGGGGTTTCGTTCAAAGAAGTAGCGTGAGAATGGTGAATTGAAGCGGCATTGTAGGTTATTTTATCAATCTTTGATCATGGGTTTTGGAGGTGGTAGAATCAACATCAAACCTAGGGATTGTAGGGTTAGAATCCTTCATCTCTTGTATTCACATATTTGTAAAGCAAGATATAATATAGTATCTCTATTCGAATTCGAATTGAGGGCAGACATACCCATAGCAAGGTCGATTAAGGAACTGCCTAAACAAATCATTGTGTACTCTCTCTCTCTCTATGTCTCTTTTATTTTTGGTTCAGAGATTGTCGATTGCAGTGATCATTTGATCAATATTGTTTGGATTATAATATTGAACATATTTTGAAATAGGTGTTATTGTGTAGATCATAAACCATTTGGTTGTGCTTGGATTTCTAGAACAACAAAACCACATATAATTCCAAACATTATTGATCGCACACTAAGTGTTCGATAAATTGTCTCACTTGTATTTTTGTGTGAATTATCATTGGAGATAGACTTATCCCCATTACTTTGCATTCAACTAGTTGTGATTAGTTGTTGTTGATTGATTTGTGAATCATTATCATATTGTTGTCTTTAATACGCATATCCAAGCTTTTTAATAGCGGGTTCGATTAGACGATTTTTGATCTGGGATATTTGTAACTTGCTTCTGCGCCATAAAAAATTTCAAACTATATTTTGTCAAGTTTTTTTAACTCGGGATCTATTCACCCCTTCTAGATCTAAGCATATCGTCTAACATCTAAGACAATCCTTTCACCCAGAAAAATGATCCTAACTAAGCACAAGAACACTCTCAAAGCACTAATGCGAAATATATGTGAGAGAAATGAGAGATTTATTAAAACACTAAGAGTGATAAAGTATGATCAAAGATCATTTTATGATTTTTTTGAAATCATAGATAAACTCTCTATTTATAGACCAAAATATGGTTTTAAATTGGGAATAATCCATGTGTGAAATAACTCATAATTTATTATGTTAATCAACTATCACACATGAATAATCGATTGTTCAAGCCACAAATGGAATGTTTTTATATTTAGTCATTTTCAATAATTAAAAGTCTGTCTTGATCATTTGTAGGCGTTACAAAGTGAAAATATTGATTATAGCTTTAGGGCTAATCGATTATTTAGTTGTAAAAAGACCTCCAATTGATCAGACAATTCCCTAACCAGTTAGTTGTTCCATAAAAATATTTTCATGTGGTTTTATCAAAATAAGAGAGATTTATCATGGGTTTTTAGTGTGTGTGTGTGTGTGTGTGTGTGATTTTTCCTTGTAATTCTAGAAGTACCCATGTGCCTTTACAAGACACTGGTCACTCAGGAAGATGCGAACAAGTGATCTTTCACACTTCCTCTCTTTCAGAGCTCTGAAGCTTTAAGTATGGGCTTCAAGAACTTTGAGTCCTCTAGCTTGATGAGGCTTGAGATGTATTCAAGTTGATTACCATCATCAGAAAGTTGAGAGAATAAACTATGAAGAACCTTGAAACAAAAGTCTTCATTTAAACATCATTGGATGGTAGAGTTGACTTCAAAGAGATAGCTTGATAAAACATTTGAACAAGAGAATATTCAAAAGAATAACAACATCACTAGATATTGTTGGATTTTGGATGTTGTCATCATCAAAACCAAACAATTGCTAGCAACTTTGTTATCAACAACTTCACTATTTTGGATCACTTTGGATCACCTTGACAATAACTAGTAAGCCTTCTTATCTTTATCGATAAGTCATGTCCTAGTCATCCAAGTAGGTTTTAGTCGCCTTATCTCGCCATGCGTTCCTCTTTGTTTGCTCAACAAGCAAACACTTTCTTCAGCCTAAAGTTTCTTAGCCAGGAATTCTAAATAACCCTATTTTGCTCAACAATTTTGTCGTCTTGCCTAGCAAATTGCCTTGCTTCTACTTGAAGTAACTTGGCCTCGAAGTCATCTAGTAACCACTTGTGCTCGCCAAATGAGATTTTGTCTTCACCTAGCAAGAATGACTCAAAAAGGTTACCATGTTTATGTCATGTCTTGCCTGGCTGAGCCCCTGCTCCGGCCATCGAGTTCTCTACTACTCAAATTTGTTATTTTATGATTTCTTTGGATGTTCACACCTATACTCATGAATTACATGTTTAAAATGTCCATTCAGATGCTTTATTTCCCTTTTATTATAAATTGGGGGTTTTCATGTAAATTTTAGTGATTTAAGTTAACAAGTGCTTATGTTAAATGAGTAATTTTAGCACTTACCATCAACAACAAAGAAATAGACCAAAAGATATTGCCATCATTTTAGGACAACTGGCGTGGAGTTCTTTAGTGATGAAACCCCTAGTGTTACACTCTACTGCTTATAATGTAAAATAAAAAATGCATTCTTTAAGTGAGTGTAAACTCCATGAGAGAAGAAGAAGAGGAAGATTTGACAGAGATGGAATTTTCTTATGATTCCTCGTTATGCAATTGATTTATAAGTACAACATTATAAAGTTGTTACATCATAGCAACTTACGTGAAACATAAAAAGAAATGGAATAATAGAATAATGAAATACATGTTAGATGATAGGCTTCGATCTAGATGGGGTGAATAGATCACAGGTTAAAATTTTAACCAAAAAAAAACTGTTTTAAAATTTTATGGCGCGCGGAAGTAGCCCGGATCGAATCGTCTAACCGAACCGCTATCAAAAATCTCGGATATGCGTAATTATAATCAAGGTATGATAATGAACAAAAATTTGATCAACCAAAATCAATTAAATGCAATGCTAGAAGTAGAGACTATTCCCAATGATAAATCACATAAAAATACTATTGAGACAAACTATCGAACACCTTGTGTACAGTCGATTCGTTTTGGAAGTTTGTATGGTTCTGTTGATCTTCAAATCCAATCACAATCTAAAGGATTGTGATCAACTCAACAAAACCTCCTTCAAAAGGTTATCAAAATTTTTGACCAAACATAATGATCGCACAATCGATGAATTCAACAATTTGCAATTGAAAAATAAAAGAGAGAGAGACAGAGAGAGTACACAAGGAATTGTTTAGGCAGTTCCCCAATCGACCTTGCTATGGGTATGTCTTCCCTCAATTCGAACTCGAATTGAGATAATGAAATTAACCTTACTTTGCAAAAGTATGTATACAAGAGAAATGTAACAATCCAACCATACAAACCCTAAGTTTGATGTTGATTATGACACTTTCTCTTTCCTTGATAAAAGCTTGATCAAGTAACCCAATAATGTCAATTTGATCCGTCGTCCCACGCTACTCCTTTGCAAGAACGTTTTGTTCTTCAAAGCCTTCACTCGATCGAATCCGAATTGCAAATTATTGTAACTTAAGATTTACCAATATGGTCCACCGTCCCACGTTACTCCTTTACAAGAACCTTCTGTTCTTCAAAGTCTTCACTCGATCGGATGCAAATTGTGTAATATTGTCCAAAACCTTTAAATCCCAAATTAATCTTGAAGGAAAACCCCAACTTGGTTTTCTTATTTGAAACCCTCAAAGATCTTTCAACCCAATTTAGTACAACCTAATCCTAATTGGACCTTATCAAACTATCTCTTGATCACACAACAAAAGTTATCATGTGTAGTTATTGTATGAATGCAATGAGAGATGATGAAAAACTCTTTGAATTTTTCAGTTTTCTTATCATGTGTCTAGAAATGATACATGAATGACTATATATAGGTAAGTGTGTGTAAAATAGAAAACATAATATGAATGGGTTGCAAAATTACAAAATTGAACATTTTGAACAGTGAGAGTCTACCCATTCGAGGAGGGAGTCGACCCCAAAATGCAAGGGAGTCGACCCATACTGCTTGGGAGTCGATCCATTCTGGATATGGATTGCACATTCAAACTAGCTTGCAGTGGAAGTCGACTCATCCTGGACAGAGATTTAAAATTAAAAAATAGTTTTCAAAGGGAATCGACCCACAGCGAGGGAGTCAACTCCTTAGTCTTGTGTCTCAACTCCAAAACCCCTATGTATTGACTCTAATTGGACATGAAATTTTCTTTTCAATATGTTTCAGAGGGAGTGGACCCCTAACACAAGTGTGTAGACTTCAAACATGATTTTTTTTCACAAAAATGCATATTTGTGACCTTTTTAATATGTCCAAATACTTATGACTCGATTAAAAAAATATCTTAAAATAAAAATACAACCGAGATATATAGAAATAAGATCCAATTACAAATACTCAAATACTATTTTCCTAATTTTAACATCAATCAAAAACCTAAAAAAAAAAAACCTCAAAAGAGAATAATGCACCACAATACATCACTTCATATCACTTTTAAATCATTTCACCCGATATTAATTAATGACACTTATAGTCTTTCATATATATTGTCTTTCAATGATGTGTTTGTCCTTCATTGAAATCTCATCTTTAAGACCTATGTCACTTATGGGCTCCTCTGGATTTGGTATTGGACCTAGGGTATTGAAATTGTATGAGATAGAATTACGGATTTGAACATGCATTCCAACATATCAAAGGTCGCTTCCTATTTATGTATGATATAAAAATGTATGCGTAAAAATAAATAATGCATTTTATTCTATAGAGGATTGAGTATATATACTTGAATTAGAAACATTAATATTATACTATATGGTGGGTAGAGCAAAGCATATCACAATTTAGAATCACTCTAAATCATATCTTTTACAATTTAGATCAATATATTATTTATGAATTATTTTTTCCTTTTATTTAAACATTAAAAAAAAAGGCTAGAAACAAAAATGAGCGGTTAGAAAAATACAATAGTCACCTACTTCCAATCTAAAAAATACAAAGAAAAGACAAGAGTTAACACTATGTGTCTTATCGTCACTTGAAATGCCATACTGTGATGTGTTTTATGTTATATTTTTTTCTCACCATCTTTCTCAAATCTCAATCCATTCCTTATTGTCTTATTTATACTATATGGCTGAAAATTATTTTGTTATAGTATTACTCTTTAAATAGGTTGGCATGGCAATGACATCATTATACAAAAAAAGCTGGCAACTTCACAAATTCTATAGCAAGCAACCTTTAATAAATCCCATGTGCTTCATTTCTATAAGTATCTGTTTTAAGAGTGATGCGTATCGACAAAGTTAGTACAATGGATTGCAGTTTTTTTTACAGCAATGCTAGATTGCAGTTGATGAGTGCTATTAATTATAATTTTAACTTGTCCTTAAATGACAAAGCGTGATGTATTGTTGGTTGAGAAAAATATTAATTAATGATATCATTTTAAAAGAGTATTTTTGGTGAAGGAAAAGTGAAAAACAGTTTTTTTTCTTTTCTTTTTGTGAAGAGGGACAATGGCTTAAAGAAAAGACAAAAACTACTGAATATTAAATGTTGAGCCAAACAAATTTAGATCAAGTCACATAAAAAAATATCATCAAATAATAGTGGGTCACTTTCATTCCACCCTCTATGATCTCATGAACTTGTCAATTTTTTTAAGTTTTTTTTTTACATTTTCTTAATGATAGGGGTTCATTTCAATAGATTTTAAAAAAAAATGTAACATATTTTCTCAGAACTCTTTCAAAAATATATTGTTGAATGTAATTCAACATTTAAGATTATTTATTTTTTATTGCATTGCATTTGTATTTGAGTTTCATTTGTATTTGAATTTGGATCATTAAATATATAAATCCAAATTGAGTTGCATTTGTAATAGAATCATCCATTCTTCCATTTTGAAAAAAAGTTAGTTAGAAATCTTTCTCTCTCTCGCGCGCGCGCCAATGACAGTTACACGTCGGTTGTAGAAAATGCAACAAAAGTGCAAAGAACTGCGCAACGAGAAACAAGGAAGAAAGATCAGAAGGCGTTGTTCTATATCCATCAGTGTGTATGTGTTAGAGAAAATTGATGATTTGACGTCGGCGAAGGCGACGTGGGATACACGAGTATGGTGCTATGGTGGTGATGCATCAGTGAAGAAGGTCAAACTTCAATCCCTTTGTAAGCAATATGAGAATCTCAGCATGAAGAACAATGAGAAGATACTTGATTACATCTCCAAAGTGATTGTGGTCACTAATGAGATGAAGTCTTGTGGAGAAACGTTCTCTGAACAAGTAATCATTGAAAAGATACTGAGATCACTTACTCCTCAGTTTGATTACATAGTTGTAGCCATAGAACACTATAAAGATACCATCACCATGAGAATTGAAGAGTTTCAGAGTAGTTTAGAGGCACAAGAGTTGCGTCTGACTGAAAGAAACTTTGAACAAGAGTTAGAACAGGCCCTGAAAGCTTATTATGGCAAGAAGAATCAGAAGCAAGCATGGCTAGAGAACAAGAAGAAATATGACGGTGGTGTTCAGAAGTCATAACTCTCCAATTCTGATAAGAAATATTAGAATGTTAAGAAGGGAAAGGAAAAGTTTGACAAGAGAAAAGTTAAGTGCTACAATTGCAATAAGTTTGACCATTTTGCTACTGATTACTGGTCAAACAAGGTTAGCAAAGTTGAAGAGGCCAACATAGCCAGATAAGATTTTGATGATGAACTTGTGTTATTGATGGTATCTAAGAATGTAGGTGGATCAATGGTAGACTAGTGGTATATGGACATTGGCTGCTTAAATCACCTAACTGAAAACAAGCAATGGCTAGTTGATTCTGACTATGGTAAAAGGACCAATATCAGATGTGCTAATGATGAGTATCTGAATGCTAGAGGAATGGGAAATGTCAGAGTTAAGTTGAACAATGGCAAAACTATAATGATCAAGTATGTAAGGTATGTTCTTGACATTATTAGCAATCTGATAAGTGTAGGTCAATTGATTGAAAAAGGATTTCCAATAACCATGAAGGACAAACTCTTGAAGTTGTATGACTATAATCAGAAGCTGATTATGTCGTCTGAACTGGGTGGAAACGGAACATTCAAAGTGAATGTTGCAACAACAGACACTCAATGTCTTAGTACAAGAAGTAATGAAAGGGAAAGTGAGTTGTGGTACAATATATTGGGCTATTTGAACTACAGAAGCTTATGGCATCTGAGTTCAAAGAATCTGGTGCCTGGAATTCCTAAGATTGTGGTACCAGAGAAATCATGTGATATATGCATGAGAGGAAAGCAACCAAGATTGTCATTCTCATCAGAAATGCCTCAAAGAGCAACTCATGCTTTGGGTGTGGTGCATTATAATATATGTCGTCCATTTGAGGTACCTTACTTGGAGGAAACAAGTACTTTGTGTCATTTATGGGTGAGTTCACAAGAATGACATGGATAACACTTATCATGTTCAAACATGAGGTGTTTGTTGAGTTCCAGAAGTTCAAAGTGAAGGCTGAAAATCAAAATGGACAAAGATTGAAGATCCTTAGAACTGATGGTGGAGGTGAGTTCAATTCAACATAGTTCAAGAAGTTTTGTGAGAAACATAGTATTGAATATAAATACTATGGATGAGTAAAGACTTAAGGATGAACCTTTTGGAAACTATGGCAGAGAAAATTTAGTTTGAGATTGAGGTTTCAACTATATATACTAGTCGTAATTAGTGAATGACTACAAAGGCCTTTGATTATCATTTGACTCATGATAAGGTAATGAGAAAGATTGTACCATCATAGAGGGATGATTATGCAGACCTTGGGTGTTATGCTTTGAATATGGATGAAGGGTTACGAAACTCTGAAATATGGACCTTTAAGGATGCATTCTAAAGTAGGAGGAGTCAAAGATAGTTAAAATTTCATACTTGGGGACTTGTTAGACTACTAAAGTAGAAAAATATAGTTGGAAGTAAGTGAATGCAAGTATCAAGATCAATGATCATGCGTGGTTTGAACTTGATCAATATTATTGAATGGTGATTCAACTTGGTAGAGAACAACAAGGTGGTTGATGGATAAATTGATATCACCATGGTTTCAAGTCAAAATGCAAATTATTGAAGTATGCCTTAAAACCTTAAATGATCTAGAGAAAGAAAATATATTTTGAGATTGCAGAAACCATAAATTAGCTTTGAAGTCAACGAAGATGGCATATCTACGACGGAGGCTAGCATGGTGGCGCAAAGTGAGATTGACATTGGAGCCGACGTGGCAGGATGCTGGTAGTGGAGTGACAACTGGTCCAGATATGGAGGGAGATTCAGTTCATTGAAGTTCATATTCAATTTTCTCCTTTTGTATGTATCGTGTTTCGTTGTTTTAGTTCGTTGGTCTGTTTGTTTATGAGTTATATTTTGCTCTTGTTATGGATCTATTGGATTTCAACAATTATAGATATGTATTTGTTGAATGCTTACTATCACAACCTTCAAAACTTTAAAGTTGAAGACAGAGAAAAGAGCTTCGAAATCCTAGTGGTAATCTTAGAGAGACAAGAGTAAATTTTTAAGTGTGTATTATTGGAATTTGGAAAACCCTTGGGATTGAGTGACTACTTTCTTGTAACTTATTTACAATATTTTATTATAACTTTTGGAAGTACATTGAATCGAAGAAGAGTAGATCATTTGATCAAATTATATAAATAAGTTATTGTGTTTACTTTCTTTTTTTCTACCAAGTTAAATTAATATCATATTCCACATATAATTATTTTTTCTAAAAATCGTTTATTTTAATTATCGTTATTTTTTGTTCTCGCATATATCAAATTTCTTAATATATTTAAATTTTAAATAATTCTCACAAATATATTTAATTATTCTACCAGTTTTTCACAACTTATATCTAAATTTACTATTAATTAAAATTTAAACTTTAATTTGAGAGTCTAACTTAGTTAGACCAACAACTGTTTTTTTATATATATATATATATATATATATATATATATATATATATATATATATATATATATATATATATATATATATATATATATATATATATATATATATTTGTATGAATAGTTTCTGTTGAAATATATTTTGATAAGTTATTCACATGAACTAAATATTATTTTTATTTATCAATAGATAATAACTTTAGTTACAGTTTTGGTAATCATATTTTACTAGATTCATTAAATTGTTTTCTCTATTTTAAATTTAAATAGTTTTGGTCTCTCATATTTTTGTATTTAAAATTATCAATATTTTATTTTTTAAATGATAAATTACTTATGAAACATGATAAATCATCATCATCATCATATATATATATATATATATATATATATATATATATATATATATATATATATATAGATATATTATTAGATTTTATAAAATTTTATAGATAAAAATATAAAATGAAATCTCAACAATTTTTTATAAAAAAATGTGAAAGGAGAATCAAAACTGTTTGGTTTTAAAATAGGTGAAATAATTTTACGAGTCAGATAAAATTAAGGTACAAAAACTATAATTTAGTTTAGATAATAATATTAGAATTTTAAATTATTTTATTTAATATAAAATATTGGAACCTGATACGATTTGATTTGAAATTTATTCAAATTTGAAATTTGAAATTAATATGTACATTTTTATTTTATTGTTTGTATCAATGTTCTAAAAATCAGACCAGAGATCGAATTAGTAAAACTTGCGGTTTAAGGTTTAATTGGTTCAATCGGTTAAACCTACGGTCGAATCCTTTATTAAATAAACTAATAATATAAATTAAATTTCATAGATATGTCACACATAATCATGCATTCACAACTTAATAAAATAAATATTTTAAAAATCTATTACAGAGTTAATAAAATAATATAGATAATACATATAATAACATAACATAGTTCTACACTTCATTTCAACCTTCATTTAAGAATAATTTTATCAAATTAAAGAATTACAATAAAATAAGTTAAACTAATTCAAACCAATATTAATATAATAGAATATAATAACTAAAATAAAATTTAAACAATTAAGAATACCTAAATTAAATAAGATAGAACATTAAAAATAAATAATACATTGTTTTATTAAAAAAAAATGAATTTGAGTTTAACTATGACAAACAAGTCTTAATTGCCAACAACAAACAAGTCTTAATTGCTAACAACAAATAATATTAACTTGAACGACAATCAATATTATGTTGGATATCATTATGTTTAAAAGAGACAACGCGATAATGATGGAGTGTGGTTGAAAGAAAAACTATAATAGAGTGACAAAATTTAGAAATTTGTATGGTTGTAAAAAAACATGGAATTCTTATTTGTGATTAGGGAATACAGGTTAAGTTTTGATATTGACATATTAAAATTTAATAAATAAATAAATAAATGGTTAATTTGATGTTTTTTTTGAATTAGACGGTTTTACAAAACCAACTTCGATTCTTTGGTTCGAATGATTTTGGACAATTCAATCCAGTTATTCTGGTTTTATTCCGATTTTGACCCACTAACGATTTTGAAAAGTTGACCCAATCAGATTCATCTCTGATTCTCGGTCCAACCGGTTGAACCGGCCGATTCGGTCCAATTTTAAAAACATATGCATCAATTAGATTTTATTGCATCTTTTAATTCACAAAATTTTATCTATCATTTTTTTAATATTTTATACTTCTCATTATTATAATTATTATTAGGTTAAATTACACTTTTGTTCCTCTATTTTATTTTATTTATAAGAATGACAATTATACTCCTCTTTAATGGATACTCGCATAAATTATCCACAATGAGTAGAGTAAAAATCCACAAAAGAGTATGAAAATGGACAAAAGTAATTATCCACTAAAATAAATGAATATGGACGCGGGTACATATACCTTAATATCCACCGCTCTATACCCGCACAATATATATATATATATATATATATATATATATATATATATATATATATATATATATATATATATATATATATATTTAAAGTTTAGGCATAATTATAGTTTTAGTCCTTTTTTTATATGATTCTCGAAATTGATCGATCTATTTTAAATTTAAACACTTTTGATCTCTCTGTCATACTTTTGTATTTATAATTAACAATATTTTTTATTTTTTAAATGACAAATTTCTTGTGAAATTTGACAAAATATTGAATGTACACTTGGTGTGAAACTTTATAGATAAAAATACAAGTTAAAAAACAAATATCTCATCAATTTTTAATGGAAAAATGTGAGAAGGGAACAAAAATGTTTGAATTTAAAACATGACGCTTAATTTCTTGAATAATATAAATTAAGGACTAAAACTGTAATTTAGTCTTATTTTTATTATTATGTACACATATTAATCGATCAATTTTATTAAATATATCACTATTAAATTTACTATAAAACTTGATGCATTTTATTTATTTCTTAACTCAACAATAACATCATTAAATTTTTTTAATGTTTAAAAAAATTAAAATGACATGATAAATTATAATTTATCAATTATTTTCATTAGAAATATGATTAGTAATTAGGTACCCATAGGGTACGATTACGAGTACAAACTTAGGTATCCATATGGACTTGAGTATAAGTTTGTTTTTAAATTGTAGATAGGGAAGTGTACTATACTTAGGGGTGACAAAATAGGTCGTGGCCCGCCAGACCGGTCCGCGCACCCGCCAAAATATGACGGGTGCGTTGGGATTTTGTAAGTAAAATTTGTTAAAAATATATTTTATAAAAAAATATTCTAAAAAATAAGTTAAAAATCTAATTGAAATGTAAAAATAAGCATATTAATCTATTAAAAAAATGTAAAATAAATAAATAAAAAAAGTAGGCGGGTATGCCCGCCGCTCGCCAACCAGCCACTTTGGTGGGGCGAGCTAGACTTTTAAACCCAACTTCACTTAACAGACTTGTCCGTCCCGCCCCACCCTTTTTTTTGTGGGACTTAAGGTGTGGCGGAGCGGAGCGGGGCAGGCAGCCCGTTTTTCCACCCCTAACTATAGTAACCTACCAAAATCATATTCATTGATATTCTTACTAATTCACCAAATTAATCTCTCTATTTTAAATTCAAATACTTTTTTTTTATCTCTTTCTCAATTTTTTATAGCACATATCAATAAAGTGTCAATATTTTAAATTATATATATTTATCTTTAATCTTTCACAAAAGTTTAATGTCGGATGATTTATCAATTTTACTTGTAACACTTTATTTAAAAATAAACATGTCAATTTTAAGTGTAAAAAATTGAATAGAGATTTAAAACTATTGATTTTGGAATAAAGAAATTGATTCCCCCAATAGACTTTAAATTTGTAATTAATTATCATTATTATTATTATTATTATTATTATTATTATTATAAACTTATATATATTTTTTAGATTATATATTTATTAATGTGTATATATTTTCAAAATAAATATTTATATTCAAAAGAAATTTAATTGTCATGTTATACAAATTATTTTCTTTATAAATAATAATATAATGTTTGTCTTTTTGTGACTGGAGTAATATATATACTTTCCCTTTTAAATATTTTTCAAATCTTTCATATCTTACTATTTATATTGCATTATAAATGATTTCTTTTATTGTAATTGTATCATTCTCTTAATAAGTTTTGGAACTTATATCTTAAAAATGAGTTTATTAATTGGAAAGTAATAGTTTGTTATTAATGAAATTTGATTCTTTTTGTATAGAGTGATATAATATTACTCTTCATTTTATTTGATTTTGTTCAGATAGGTGATTTCTTCAAGGAAGGTGATTGATGCCACATCAGCACTCTTTTAGATTATATAGCATTCGTGTGAAACCTCGATTTATCCTTTCAAATATATCATTTCAAGATTCCTTACTTTTTATTCCATTCTTGTGTAGTGTTGCCACATCAACACTTTTTCTTTTATAAGTAAGACATCTATTTAGGCCTTTAAATATATTATTTAAAAATTGTATTATTTATTTTATTGTAATATTCAAGGTTTTATTTTTACAAATATTAATATTATTATTATGTCACCATTTCATTACTATTATCATTTTATATTTAAATTTAATGAATTATATAAAATTTCACAGTAATTGAGAATTTTATAAATTTTATATTTTATACTTTAAAAAGGAATGTAATAATGTGGAACTATTTATTTGTTTGTTTTTATTTTTTTATTTTAAAAGACCTGACAGTTTGCTAGTAATGAAAATTTTAAATCTTTTTGCATTTAGTGATATAATATAACACCTGTAAGACATCATTTAGATCTTC
The DNA here is from genome assembly GCF_024323335.1 of Lathyrus oleraceus. Lineage (NCBI taxonomy): Eukaryota > Viridiplantae > Streptophyta > Magnoliopsida > Fabales > Fabaceae > Lathyrus > Lathyrus oleraceus. The sequence continues at coordinate 137,269,835 of NC_066582.1, read as the reverse complement.
AAATGTATTATAGAAATATATTTTTATTTAAAAATTGCATCCTGACTTTTTTTAATATATATATATATATATATATATATATATATATATATATATATATATATATATATATATATATCAAATATTAATTATCAAAATAAGTCATTATAATACAAAATATAGCGAGATAAAAGGAAGAATATGAAATTACAACTAAAATGTCTTTAATTTCTACAACCAGTAATCATAATTGAAAATAATATCATATTTTAATTTTAAACACCAAAACTATTTAAGCTGAAATAACGCTCACAAATATTCTATTTTATTTTGAATAATAATAATAAAATAAATCTATTACCATCTTTTAAAATAATCCAAATTAGGCATTTGTAAAACCCTGCAATCTATGATAATCCACTAATTTTTTTTGAGATCCGTTAAAAATCCCAACCAATTAGAAATAATAAATTAAAGTCAAATTTGATTTTTTAGTGATGTTCTTAGAGATTTGTCCTGATTTTATTAATTTTTTTAAAATATAAATAAATAATATTTTTAATGATGTCCTTAAATTTGTACCGATTCTATTAACTTTTTTAAAAAAAAGTTATGGTTGAATAATAATTTAGCTCAATTCATTTTGGAATTGATTGTGATAAAAATATGAAGAACATTTTATTAAATTTGAAACAAAACGATTTATGTGTAAGGTCAATGGTAAGTAAAGTTTATATTTAAATATTTGTGTGAATTATGAGATACATATAATAGATCTTTTTAATATATTAATATATTTGTGGAATTGATCAAGACCTTAGACGTTTTTCTTAATAATCTATAGAAAGTTTTATGGAAGTTATGAGGGAGCTCTGCATAATTGTAGTTTATACATTTATAATAAAACCGTATGAAAAAAATTCTGACATCCGAAATATTAGCCAAAAAAAATCATGTATGCAATCTAAAATAATATTATAAATATTATTTCTATTTTAAACAAGATCTTTAAACAATAAAAAAAACTTATCTCTGTTATCTATTTGTCATCATGTATTAAATTAAATGTTATTTTTATCTTTTAAAATTATATAAAAAACATTTTATTTTTTCACTTTAATTAAAAAATCACATATATATAATTATAAAATTTTAAATTAAAAAAACCAGTTCTTTAAAATGGCCGCATGCCAAATGTAGTAACAAAATGTTGAATAGAAATAAAGACTTCAATTTTAACAAAAGAGATATAATTACTTTACAAAAGTAAAAGAAAAAGCAAAAGAAGAAGATATTGACCTTCTAAAAAATAATTACTATGACCTAATCTTTTTATAAAATTAGCATTAATTATAAATGAAGCGTTTTAGATTTAAAAAAAAAATATAAGACAAAAGAATAATTTGTTGTTTTCTTTCTACGGAGTGAGAGAAAAAAAAATGTGTATAAAAGAGAGGGAGGTTGGGAGGTGGAGTTGAGGAATCAGAGGAACAGTGTGATTGTGAAGAGCTTTCTCTCTGCACAATAATCGAGAAGCATTAATTTTTTTATAATAAATTTATTAAAAAAACCGAAGAGAAAATAAAATCGGCAATCTTTCACTGTTTTTTTCCCGGGAAAATTAACAGCCTCTGCCATGGACGGACCAACCGGTAACCGACGAAATACTCCTCCGTCCGCCACCTCTCCGCCGCCTTCTCCTTCTCCGGAAAATCTCCGTCACGTGGAACGCATGATTAACTCCAACCATTATACTTCACCGTCTAGAACAATCTACTCCGATAGGTTTATTCCCAGTAGATCTGCCTCCAAATTCGCTTTGTTTGATATCAATACGACTACAGAAGGACGCGATGATAGCTCTAGTGCTTATACCTCTCTTCTCCGAACTGCTTTGTTTGGACCTGATGCGGCCGGGGTGGCTGGTCCTATAACGCCGGAGAAGAGGGACTCGCCGTCGATGACATTACCGAGCAGGAATATTTTTAGGTACAAGACGGAGACTCGGCAGTCCATGCATTCGCTTTCTCCGTTTATGTCTGATGACGTTGTTCCCGGTGTTAATCAGATTCCGGTCAAGGCTCCCAGGAAGGTTCCTCGATCGCCGTATAAGGTGAATTTGATTTTTTTTTTCTTATTCTATTTTTTATTTATTTTATTAATGCTGTTGATTTAGGTTTTTGATGTTGATGGAGATGAGAATATGTGGTGTTGTTTGATAGGTTTTGGATGCACCTGCTTTGCAAGACGATTTTTATCTGAATCTGGTGGATTGGTCTTCGCACAATGTGTTGGCGGTTGGTTTGGGTAACTGCGTTTATCTCTGGAATGCTTGTAGCAGTAAAGTGAGTATTTTTTTTTGCATATGATTTGTGTTCAATTTATGAATTTTGATTTTTCTCTGTTAATGAGTGATTGATTTAAAGCATGGAAGTTTCTTTTTATTAATTGATCTGATTTTGATATGCTATATATGCAGGTAACTAAATTATGTGATTTAGGGGTTGATGACTGTGTTTGTTCTGTTGGCTGGGCACAACGTGGTACTCATCTTGCTGTTGGAACTAACAATGGTAAAGTTCAGGTAAGAGTTTATGAGCTAAATGCTGATCATGCATGGCATAATAGTTTCCAATTGAGTGTGTTTGATGGTATTTTTGGCAATTGGAGGTTGCTTTACTTAAGTTTTTTCTAATTTTTTATTTGGGTTGATTTTCTTCATGTGTTTTCCTTGTCTGTTTTATTTTGTTTCCATACACTTCTCTTCTATTTCTCAATTAAGAAAAAAAGATTTTTCCCCCCTTAGGGATGGACTCTGCATAGGAATGATAACAATATGTGTTATCTATCATCCTGAACAACTGCTATAGCCATTTTAGCATTCTAAATGTGGTAGATTAGCTGCTTTTACTGATCCTGAAACCCTAATTTATTGCCACTTGCATCAAAGAAAGGTGCATTATGGTAAAGTGAGCCTTCCTAAGGACAGGGAGCTTCCTGGGTAGACTCTTAGTTTAAAGAAGGAAACAAGTGTGAAATTGCAAGTTATTAACTGTTTATTCACCTACCAAATTGAATGGAGATGTTTTTACAAGTCATTAAGGAAGTGTTATAATGGAAGATATTCTGATGATATTTTCTTTGATCAGATAGTTCATCTTAAATAATTAATGACTAGTAAAGATAGGTTTGTTTTGGGTTGTTAGAATTAAAGTTAAAGATTTTTTATATAAATTTACCATTTAACTGTTTATTTTTATTGACGTATGGAATTGAAAGAATAGAGAATATCATCATTATGCTTTTCACTCGCTTTAGAAGATAAGAGTCTTAGCTAAAATCCTTTCTTGGGGAACACTCTCATTCAATCGACATAGACAGTTACACACCTTTTAAATGTTTTAACACACATTAGCCATATAAAAGGGTCTTGTAAAACATGTAATGATGTTTTAATGTTTGGTTATACAATTACGTAGACTAATATAATTATATTTTTTTAATATATCTTTATACCTTGTCATATCCTTGATTGACTCTTGTCGTGTTGCTGTGTATTTGTCGTGATGTGCGATATCCTTAGTTAGATCTTGTAGTGTTGCTGCGTGTTTTGTGATGTGTTGTGTATTATGTCTAATATTATTTGTCTATATCTTTACATCATGATACTCTTTACAAAATTAAATCTGGGTCAATGGTGAACTGTATAACAGATAACACATCTGTCATTTAATTTTATAATATTCACACATTTATTAGTTTGAATTATTATGTTTTTATTGTTGGATATGTTGTGTTGTATAGGTTTCACCATTAACCCGTTTCCACATGTTTCTCACATATGTCCCATGTGTGACTCATGTTTTTTTGTCAATCCCGTTGGGTTAAAAGTCAATAAACGATATTCTGATATTAATTGATGTGGATTGTAACTGACTCTTAAAAGTCAATATGATAAGAGGGGAGACTTTGTGACAACTCAAAGCTAAAATCAGCTCATGTGTGACTCATGTTTTTGTTAGCTAATCATTTAATGAAGTAGTTAATGAACTAGACAGTTTATGCATTACTTATATAACCTGTCATCTTAACTCATTACCTCTGAGCTTCTACAAGATCTAGGAAATGTAGGCTTTTAATAACAGGGTGTCTAAGCAACTTAGACCCTGGTTTTGGCAACTCATACCAGTTTGATAGTTATCTACTGATATAGTCTGTAGACATGCTATAATTTGACTTTTAACATAGAACACATAATTTGCTTGGTTGAACCTTAACTCATGCATAAATCATACCAATTTTCCCTCAATAATGTGTATAGGCTTACCCAGTTTTCGTTCTAAGACAGGTAGATAGACAGTGCATCACTCCCACCTCAAACTTTTTTCTTTTGGACTTCCTTTCCCTGGAAAAGTTGGTGTTTAGTTGACCTCTGCTTAACTTCTTTGTGGCATCAAAATGTCTTTTTCACATTGCATATTCCACTTAATTCCTTATTTTCAGGAAACGTTATGCTTTCTGTTTCTATGCCTCAAATTAACTGAAGCTTTGTTTTTAACTTTTGTCCGCGTAGATTTGGGATGCAGCACGATGCAAGAAGATAAGATCTATGGAAGGGCATCGGTTACGCGTCGGGGCCTTGGCTTGGAGTTCATCTCTTTTGTCCTCTGGTGGACGGGATAAGAATATTTATCAACGAGATATACGCACACAAGAAGATTTTGTTAGTAAACTGTCTGGACACAAATCAGAGGTTAGATTTGTTTCTATCTCCTAGATTCATCAATCTGCATGCTGTTTGTCATGATTTTGATTTTGAGTTTTTGTTTTTCAAAGGTTTGTGGACTGAAGTGGTCTTATGATAACCGTGAGTTGGCATCCGGAGGAAACGACAACAAAGTATGCAATTGCAAACTTAATCATTTATCTGAACTATCTAACTGCTTTGTTATTGTTTTATTCTCCTTCATTGAAACTCACTTTATTTATATCTTTGCAGTTGTTTGTTTGGAATCAACACTCGACCCAACCTGTCCTGAAATACTGTGAGCACACGGCAGCTGTTAAAGCTATTGCATGGTCTCCTCATCTTCATGGACTTCTTGCATCTGGAGGAGGAACTGCAGATCGATGTATTCGTTTCTGGAATACAACCACAAACTCACACTTAAGCTGTATGGACACTGGAAGTCAGGTAAGAGTACTTCTTAACCTGTTTTTACTTTCATACAAGTGCACTTAAATTCAAAATTTGCTGTAATTTGGCGCTGCTAATTACTGGTCTTGCATAGTTGTTGTCTAGGTGTTCTCCTTTCCCTTTTTCAGAGTAGGGGAGATGGGGAGTAGGATGCAGTAAGTCACATAAGTTGATTAATCTGGATTTTACAGTTAGATGTTCAATCACTTTCTGTGTATAGGACTATAGGTTTTGATTAGTGTAACATTCATTATTTCAGATGTACCAATTCTCTTAAGAGGTTTAAGTTACATTAGGGGCTGAGTTATGAATGAGTTATTTACATCTCTATATCGTGTTAGGGACCTCTTACCATGAAATATGTACAATGGACGAGCCCATTTTTACCATTTGAAGATATTCTACCCTTACTTAAAAGAACCGGGCCAACTAGTGATGAACCCCAGGTCACTTAAGTCAAGAAAGCCCTGCTAATATGTCAAAAAACAGCTCTTAAAAGCCTAAACCTTTAAAGTGAACGGCTTTATAGCCTTTTATAAGTTATATGCCATAACCCTAGAGAAAACTAAGTGGAATAAGGCTTGAGTATTGTGGTTATTATTATAACTCTGCAGGCAAGAAGGCAAAATGAGGGAATACCACCCCATCCCCCAAACACCTCCCCCTCTCATATGTTGGCAGTTTGCTGCATACTTTACACATGCAAGTTATATGGTGCTATGAAATCATTATTTGCTTTATCATATATAGAAAGTTACTCAGACATTATAGGGAAAATGACTCCAGTCTAGGGTTTCTTACAATATTAAAAGGTAGTAAAAAAACCTAAATAAAAAAAATGAAGACTTAATTCTTATTGATAACCAATCATAACTGCAAAAGTTAGATTCTTGAAGTTCTTTTTCAGTTCATAAGTTTCACAATATTTGGTATTTGCCTTAACATATTGAGAGGAGGATAAAAGGGTCTTCCTCCTCTTCTCTTTATCTTAACACAAATCAAATGATTTTCAACTTATATATTTGGCAGGTTTGCAATCTTGTCTGGTCCAAAAATGTCAATGAACTAGTAAGCACACACGGCTACTCCCAGAACCAGATAATTGTTTGGAGATACCCCACCATGTCAAAGGTACTTAGTGTCTTCTGTGATGAAGTGGATATCTTTTATTTTAACTTAAACTAGTTTTACCATCTTATTTTGTTCTTTCCTGCAGTTGGCCACTCTTACAGGCCATACTTATAGGGTTCTTTATCTCGCCATCTCTCCAGATGGACAGGTATTTATGTTCTTCTCTCAACTAATCCTTGTTCTAGATTACTGAGTATTACTATGACAAAAAAAGTTTTTTTTTTATAGTCTACGAATATATTACTGATTTTGTTGAGTTCTACTATTGCAGACTATTGTGACTGGAGCTGGAGATGAAACACTTAGGTTCTGGAATGTATTTCCTTCCCCTAAATCACAGGTAAACTACTCATTAAATGATGGAGAGAAATCTTGTCACATCCACTAGTTCCACTTATTTACATGTTTTTATATTAGTTTTTTATTACCGGAACTGTGCCCCTATTCATTTTGTATATGTTAATTGACAAATGTGACATATGATGCAGAATACTGAAAGTGAAATTGGAGCATTATCTCTTGGAAGAACTACTATTAGGTGACCGCTCCTGGCATTTCAACCCAACCATGTGGCATATTTTTAAGCTTGGGTTGCCGTGCAGAACTAAATTTCAGAGCAAAGAACACCATGGTGGGAAATCTTTGAATATAACAAACACCACCACAATAGTATGCCTACCAACTGGAGAGCCTTGCAGGGAGGAGGTATAAAAGTTTTGATATTCATGCATTCATGTGTAGTCTCATTTTGTATTGAAAAGATGAGAACAAATGGGTAATTTATTATTATCTTGGACTTATACATGTATCAATGGAGTTGTAGCCAAGTTTTATTAATTACTCATCTTTTTGGTTCTTTTTGATAATGCTCCCCTGCATTATTTATAATTTAAAGATGCCTTAACAAAGAAAACATCCTTAACAAACTTGTATATAATTATTCTTTCTTAGGAGTAGTGTCTAACGTTTTCTTTATATTAGTAATTTTTTTCCCTCGCTATGCAATTACTTACTTTAGATTGTGCATCAAAGTTCCTTTGAAATCATGGTTTTGATGCGCTATCAACTTACGTTGGCTTTTCACCTCGCACCTAAACTAAAATGCTGTATGGATGCTTTACCAAACTAAAGTAGTTGAGAGAATTTTTCTTTTATTTGCAGCATCTTATCCTTTACATATTTAATAGGATCTTTAAGTTATGTATTTATATTAAGAAAAATGTTCTGCTGACACATCATTATATTGTATACTTATCTAGGTTCTGTTTTTAAAATGCATTTGAACAATTTTGATAGAAATCTTTAATACTAGTAGTTATTTAATAGAATCATCCCAGCATATAGAAATAGAATCCATAAGCCGCAACTCAAAATCTCAACCTACTTGTCCCTCCACATCTCCCAATCAATCACCAACTTGATCAATACCTTTATGTAACAAATAAGTGGCATAAACATGAGTTTACTGCAACATTAAATTATGGTTTGTTTAATCTTAAAAGTAGGACCCTGACTGAGGGATATATATGATTAACTTCAACAAACAATTGTCTTCAACTTTTGAAATACGTCATTTTTATCTTGTACTATTTGAAATGTTCGGTTGCAGTTTTCCCATCAAAATCATGTTAAGTTGGACTCATTTCTAGTCTTATATCAATGAAAACTTAGTTGATTAAAATTAAAGAATTAAATAACTTTAATTGTTTTAAATATATTAAAATAAAAAACTAATTTATTATTGTTTTTTAATTTGAATAGAAAAAATATATGACAGAAGTCAAATGGGATTTAATGTGTAACTAATTAAAATCAAATACGTTTTTTAAATATTAGGAGAAGCAAATTCGTAAACTAATGAAATGAGGGTCAAAAGATGTAATAGTAAATACTAAACAAAATAAATAAATTATTCTATCACTTATTTAGGCCATGCACGTTTTTTTATATCATAAAAATCATAAATAATTAAATTTATATCATATTTCTCTGTAATTCTTTTTCCAATACAAGTAATCTAACACTCATATGAGAAACCATTATTCTATCTTGTTAACTAAAGTTACAAAGTTATAGCTACTATAAAGTTATTGAAACCATTCCCTTTCTTTTTCAACCCATTTTGCACGACCATCATAGCATAAAATGATCTCTCATTTGTATTGAATGAAACAAAAAAACGAGACAGTGTTAAATGAATTAAATTATCAATTAAAGAAAAATAGAAATTTACTATCATATTAAATTATTTTGTAAATCATATATTGAGAGAGAGTCCATAGGCACACTTTGTACCCTAATTTTATCCATATTTTTTTAGACATATTAGGTTTTAATTGCAGTTTTATTTTTTAGTTGTCCGGTAGTATTTTATTTAGTTTAGTTTGCTTTTTAAAATATAATTTTTTTTTTTAAAAAAAGGAGGAGTTTGTTTTAGTAATTTATTTCGTTTATTTTAATTCGTGTTTTAATCATAAAATACCAAAAAAAATTATATTATTTTTATTATCCTTTTTTATTATTAGCTTAACAATCAAGAAAAGAACTAAATCTTATTTGTATGTTTTTTTTTTCATGTAGATAATATTTGATTTTTTTTTATCATAATTGATAATATATTAATTATTTCTTTTTTAATTTGACCTAAAAATCACTATAAATATTAAAATATTTTTACACAAAAGAGGAATAACAATTAGACCGAAAAGCCAAAAAAATTCACCTAAGAAAATTCCTTTTTTCTCTCAAGTGCATGTAAAAAAGAAATACAGAAAATGGATTCTCTTTGTCTATCTCGTATCATCACCTATCCACCACCCTCATCTTCCATCATAAACCTTCAACATAAATACCATAACCATAATCATAACAACTTTATAACCATAACACAACATCACTTTCACTCACAAAATAACCACACACAACCACCATCAACAACATTATCACCCAACAAAAATCAATCACTTTAAAAAACATCAAATAAGACAACTAATCATAAAAATCATACCAATAGGAATCTTAACCTAGTATATTTTCATACCCCAAATTTTGTCCACCGTTCATATACTTTTTAATGTTATTTCATTTCGAATAAATAAAATAATGATGGTTAGAAGAGCGATAAGGGAGATGTCTTGAATTTGATTCTCACTTTCTCTATTTTAAGAGTTTTTTTAAAATATATTTTTATCTTCATTTATATTATTTTATAATTAAAATTTACACTTTTTTATTTATCATTTTTGAGTTTTTTACTAATTTATTTTTAATAATTATTATATTATTAATTTCTCATGTTTTTTAGTCTAAAAATTAAAAAAAAAATAATATAAAAAAAATCAAGGTCTTTTTATTATTACGTTTATCATATTATTTTTTATTATTAAAACTTATTTTTATTCAATTCATTCACAAAGACCATGAATCCATCCAGATTCACTGACTTGACTTTTAAGAAATAGATAAAATAAAGTCAAATGAAATCATCTCAAAATAGATAAATCTCATTCAATTTTTTGTACATAATTCTTATATATAAATAACACAAGTTTTCTACACTTTTTCCATCCACAATTCACATATTCATTGTCCTAAAGTTGTTGCTCTTCACATAGAAGAACAACAACAATAAAACCATAATAATATAAACTTCAGTCATCCCTACAATTCAAATTTCGATAAACATCAAGGCAGAAAGCGGCAAAAGGAGAAAAATCCTCTTCCTGGTAGGACCGTCCATTCATTCATGTTTATACCTTTGTAATAAGATTTGTTTGTTGTTATGCCTTATTTGTCTTAATTTATTTATATGATAATTGTGTGCTTTTAGATGTATGTTAGTATCAAATATTGACTTATTTCAAAACACATAATCATGTTCTAAACGATTTAAAACTAAAAATCACATATCAATATTTTTTCTATTTTTTAAGCAATTTATAAAAATCAATTCTATTTTTCCTTTCATTTATTTTTAAAATATATTTTAATATCATAAAGTAATCTTTTAAAAATCATTTTTTTTCTTATAAATAATTTGTTTTAAAAAATTAATAACTTTTTTTAGGATTAATATCATCCATAACAATTTAAAGCTAATGTCATAAAATCCTTTTTTTAAAAACTAAATATACACCCCTTAAATTTTTTATTTAATTTCTTTATTTTCTCATTTATTTTATTTTAATAATTATTGTTTAAGATTACTATTGAGTTAATAAATAATTAATTAAAATAGTTAGAAATAATTAGTTTAATAAAATAATATATGAATTGATTAGCTTTATCATAATAATTGACATACTAAAAAAACAAAAAAAAAACAATAATTAATTGATTAATATTAATTAGTTAGGATTGATATTAGGATTAATATCAGGATAGATTTAGGATTTTAATTCGGTTAGTTAAGATAATTAGTAATTATAATTAAAAAAATAACTAATCAAAGGTATTAAAAATATAATATTGATCAATCTCTTTCTTTTTCATATTAACTTGTTTAATTTTTTTATTTAAATGAATCAATAACATGTATATATTATTATTTGACCTAATTTTTAAATCAAAATAATCATAATATTTTTGCAACATAATCAATCTAAAATCAATTGTTAACACATTCAAATAAATTGGTCTTTGTCCTTGTACATTGAGACATTTTCAATCAAACTTTTCTCCGCCCCCGATGCGTTGAGGACTTTTCAAAAATCTAAAAACAACAAACAAACAAACATTTTCTAACCGAACTACTGTACTATGATCCTTCATATTGCTTGAAGGTTGAAACACTCCATCGAGTACAATTATAAAAAAAGAATATTTTTTGCTCCTTATTATAATTAAATAATCTTTTCTTAAAATAATAAAGTAATTCTCTTGTAAATAAGTAAATAAGTAACCAGACAAGAATAAATAATATAAACAGACATCCCTTAGGCAAACACCCTTAACCCTAGAACTATAAAAGACTTTAATTGGATACAATGGAAGTGTGGGGTGCCTAACACATTCCTTTTGCTTAATTGGCTCCCGAACCCTAAAGTTTTATCCTTACTTTTAGGTTTTATCATTATTTACTTATTCATTAGGAGCGAATAAAAGATGATGGCGACTCTGTAATTTTCTAGCCGCGACAACCAGCGACTTTTCCGGGGACAACTAAAGAGAGTCAAGACTACCCTTTAGTTTTAGGGTTGTCTGTTTGTTTGTTTTATTTGTATTCCTTACCACTACTTTATTCATTTCTTTATTACTTTTATATTATTGTCTTAACATTCAGGGGTTTTATTTCTGTTGGAGAGCAAGCTTTATATCCGAGCTCGAGAAATAACATAAGTTAAGTAAGAGGTCGTCCTGTTTTGGTCGTTGTGGGTTCTTATCCCATAAGGTTTTTAATAATGACTCCGCCTATAGTAGATCGGTTCAAAGAATTTATCATGAGTTGGCTAGCACTTCATGATGAAACTTTAAGCTTGATCCATGACTCTAGGGACCTCTTTTAGTACTCGAACGTGAGACTTTGTTCATACGAAGGCTCCATAAGGGAGACCCTGTTGAAATTTTATCATGGGAGAGCTATACCCTACCATGATGAAATTTCACCTAGGTTTTTTTGTATAAAAACCAGATAAAGCCATATAGCTTACTCTATGAGGGGATTGGGTAGTCTAAACTTAGAACTAACCTGTCATAAGAAAACTACCTTAGCTAGGTCATGCTTGCATATTACCTTACCTATCCCTAAGCTCGTTTGGATTTCTCATGCCGATCATTATCCCTATCTATGATGAGACTTATTAAACAAGGTGTCCTTATATTCAACATTATCCTTAAACCCATTTGTGGGTTACTATCCTAAACTTGTAGGGTTTCCTTTTGTCTGGCACAATCCCTGAATCCGTAGGGGTTTCCATATGGCAGTTACTATCCCTAAACCTGTTTGAGTTTCCTTAGTTCTATCTTCATCCTAACCCCGCATTGCAATACATCTCCATGAAAAAACTTTTAGCATACATAAAAAGCAAATGACAAATATTTTTGCATACTCATGCATTTTTATGCAGTTGCATACATACACATACATTTGCATATCCTTTCCGCTTTCACCCTTATCCAACTGCCATCCAGCTAGAAAGTTTCCTGATACTCACAAGTGAACTCAAAGAATGCCTCACAAAGCTAAGGAACTCAAGAAATACAAGTCCTATTAAGGGGAGAAGACACCATTTTGCCATGCCAACCACAAGCTTACACAACACCTCAGATGCCATTACCATGGGTGATTCCCCCACATGAAGAGCAACAGTATCAGTAGTAACAATTTCCTTGCCACCAGAACAGGTATAACTGACAGAAGAAAAGAAAAATGTCACCCCTTACTTGGACAGGTGCAATAATACCAATAAGTATCTCTCAAGACTGATGGATCGACGAGGAAGCTCGTCCTTAGGATCATTAGGTTTTTGATTTCCATTTGTAAATTCTTTGTTGCTAAGTTTCATCTGTTGTAAATTTATAATTTTTGGTTAGTAATTTAAATAAAATGAGCATGCATGTTTTTAAGGTCAATCAATTTGTATTTCACTATTTTCCATGCCATCACTTTCCATAAAAAAATAAACGCTTTTCCATTTCACTTTTCAACCATTAACAAACTTGAGGGAGAATGATGTAAATAAAAATAATCGAATTTGCTTACATATGCTTTTAATAGTAAGACCTGACTGACAATGTAAGGCATTGTTTCACTCCTTAAATACTGGAGAAATAAGGAGATAATCCGTAGTCAACCCACTCGAGCCAAGAGTCAATGTTTCTTTTTCTACTCATAAAAACCCTTAATCTTAATCAGGGGCATGATAGTTTTTCAATTAAGTCAATGATGCATCATGATATTAAGAGAATTGTTCCATCTAATCACACGGATAAGAGGTTCAAGCACATCTTATTCCTCAAACACATCATATAACATCGAGTAAGAAGTGAAAGAATAAAGCTCACAATAGTTGTTCTCTCGCAGTTTTAGCATGACAGTCACGAACTTCTGAATCAAAAGCAAAATCTCACAAGAGTTGTTTCAAAAAAAAAAAGATCCCGCTAAGTAAGAAAAACCTGAAAAGTTTGACTTAGGAAAAAGTTAGGGCATCATGTTTCAAAAAAAGCCCGCTAAGTCAAAAACTAAAAAGGAGTTGACTTAGGCAAAAGTTAGGGCATCCCGATGGACCAAAAACTTAAAAAGAATCGGTCCATACAAAAATAGGGATTAAAAAGCAAGAAAAGAAAAAACAAAAACAGGATTGTAAGTGAAAGTAAATGACTACCATCTTAAGAATCTCATCAGTGCTTGAACCACTCTACCTTCATCACCATCTATCAAAATTCTCTTGCAGACTAAATGCGTTCATTGAATTAATTGGATTTAAGAATGAAGATCATCAAGAAGAAAATGTGGGTTGAAATAAAATTTGAGCCTTATATCCTTTGTTTCTTAAACCATGAACCAAACCACGTTACAACCTTCAAAAGTCCTAATTAAAGCTAAGTTCACTATGAAAGTGCCGCGTTGCGAAAAATACAGAGTCACCACCGGGTTTTATTTATTCCAAAGGAAAGGGAAAATAGCGATAAATCCCCCCAAATGATAATGATCTCACAACCAAGAGCAGATCCAGAGGTCGGTTATGCAAGGGGAAGATATTAGCACCCCTCGCATCCATCGTACTCGATGGGAACCACTTGCTCGTATCAATGCATATGAATGTTGTTTATCTGTATGTTGCTTGCTATCGATGAAATGAGAATAAGAATAAGATGGGAAGATAAAATAAGTTTTAAATTAGTGTGCTCGCCAAGGATTTAGGTCCTTGTGCCTACGTACCTGAAGGAGAATTGCCATCCAAGGCGCAGCGAAATTTAAAAATTTCTCCATTTAGTGATCCTTACGAATGGGCATGATCAGTGATAGAATCGTTACCTCTTGTGGCGATTCAAACCTTTGGTGCAGATCTCTTGTAACAATCAAAAACCTGGGATACAATGTAAGAACAAAAAGTGTTCTACAACAGACTCCATGATTTTGATGATAACAAAGGATGAAACCAAAAATGGCACCCTAACGAAAAGTTTCTAAGTGTGCAGGGTTCTAAAGAAAGAAGAAATAAATCTGATGATGTCATCAGATGCAAAACAAGATCAGATGCAAAATCTCAAGTATCAGAAGCATCTAAAGTGGAATCTCGTTTCAAGAAGCTCTGACTCTGGACAAAACTACAAAGTATCAGAAGCATCTGAACATAAAGTAAAGTCTAGAAGCTCTGACTCTGAACAAATGCCTTCTGTAAACTCTGAAGTTATCAGCGCTATCTGAACTTTCAAAAGATAACATCAGAAGCCAGTTTCTCCAGATACACAAAGACTCTAATCAGAATTGTTAATCATGATGAAGTAACGTTTAAGCCAAGTTAAAGTTCTGCAAATGGATTTCCTCAATTAGAAAGAGACGTTAATCTCCACTTCCAAGAGAGAAGATACTACTTGTGGTAAGTAGTCACTTCTAAGAGAAAAAGTCTACTGCAGAAGCTATTAATGGAATGGCGTAACTACATCTCAATATCCAACAGATTCAACGCTACTTCAACTCTACTTCAACTCCTATAAATAGAGAAGAAATCTCATTCAGTTAAGCAAGAAATCACTAGCCAAAACTATACTGAAATTATATCACGCTCAAGAAAAACATCCTTGTTCTTCAAAGATTTTCACTAAGCTTTTGCTTATCAAGTGAAAAATTTGTTCTTAAGTTTGTAATATTTGCTTTCTTAGAAGCACTCTAGATTACACATCTTGTATCTATTTTATTTGATTTCCTCAAGTGACTCTTTGTAGTCTGTAGACTTGAGAGGACTAAGAGATTTTCTTCTCTCTTAGGGGTTGTTTGTAATCTTTCAAGATTAGTGGATTAAGTCCTTGTTGAAGGCGAAATCACCTTGGCCGGGTGGACTGGAGTAGCTTTGTGTTATAAGCGAACCAGTATAAAATCATTGTGTGATTTCATTTTGCAAAAGCGCTTATTTTTAAACAATTCAAACCCCCCCTTTCTTGTTTTTCTCACCTTCAATTGGTATCAGAGCTCCGGCTCTGTTATTGATTTTCAAATCAAACACTTAACCGTGTAGAGAGATCCAGTGCGAGAAAAACAAATGGCCCACTCAAATGAGAAAGATTCTTACAATGCCAAGCCTCCTGTTTTTGATGGAGAAAAGTTTGATTACTGGAAAGATAGAATCGAAAGTTTCTTTCTGGGTTATGATGCTGACCTCTGGGACATTGTCACAGATGGATACAAACCTCCAGTCTTAAATGGAGCTGAAGTTCCCAGAAGCAAAATGTCAGAAGATCAGAAACGTGTTTTCAAAAATCACCACAAGGCCAGAACAATACTTCTAAATGCCATATCATACAATGAATATGAAAAGATCACCAACAGAGAGACTGCTAAAGATATACTTGACTCTCTGAGGATGACCCATGAAGGAAACTCCCAAGTCAAGGAGACGAAGGCTCTGGCGTTGATCCAGAAATATGAAGCCTTCAAGATGGAAGATGACGAAGCTATAGAAGCTATGTTCTCCAGATTCCAAACTCTTATTGCAGGTCTTAAAGTGCTAGACAAGGGATACACGACTGCAGATCATGTTAAGAAGATTGTCAGAAGTCTGCCAAAGAAATGGAGACCAATGGTTACTGCTCTGAAGTTATCAAAGGATCTGAACAGTATCAGCCTTGAAGAACTTGTTAGTTCTCTCAGAAGCCATGAGATAGAACTAGAGGAGGATGAGCCTCAGAAAAGGAACAAGTCAGTGGCGCTGAAGTCCAGACCTGAAAGACGGAAGTCAGACAGAACCAAAGCTCTCCAGGCAGAAACTGCAGATACTGACGACTCTGAACCTGAAGACTCTGATGATGAAGAAGAACTGTCCTTACTAACCAGAAGAGTTAAGCAACTCTGGAAGAGAAGGAACAACAACAACTTCAGAAGATCAAGACCCAGAGGGGATCGATCAGAGTCAACTTCAAAAGGTAAACCTAACAAAGATATTACCTGTTTTGAATGTAAAGAAACAGGTCATTATAGAAATGAATGCCCCAAGCTGAAGAAAGATAACTCTAAGAAAGAAAGCTTCAAGAAAAATGCCTTCAGAACAAAGAAGGGATTAATGGCCACCTGGGACGATAGTGAATCCGAATCATCAGAATCTGACTCTGATGAGCAGGCCAACGTAGCTCTTATGGCTACCACATCCAGCAGCTCAGATGAAGAATCTGAAGAGGTATTTTCTGAACTTTCTAGATCTGACTTAGAATCATGTTTATCAGAAACTCTTACCTCTCTTCAGAAATTAAAACAAAAGGTTAAAAACATTAAAGGCCTTCTTAAAGCAAAATCTGAAGAGTGTAGTAAACTTGAGACAACAATTCTAGCAAGAGATGATACAATCACATCTTTAACGTTAGAAAGAGATGAAGCTAAAACGAAAAGCTTAGAATTAGAAGAAGTGTTGTCTCAAGCACCACAAACTTCAAATGAAATTATTTATAAATATGAAGAAGCCTTTCAACAATTTCTGAAGAATGGGATAAATAGGAGTATTATGGCATCCATGATTTATGGAGTAGGTCAGAATAATAAAAGGGGAATTGGGTATGATTCTGAGGAAAATAAAACCTCTACCAGTAACCAAATTAAATCGCCTTTTTCATACCACTACACACACACACAAGAACACAAATTTAAAAATGCTAGAAGACCCAAAGTTGTAAGAAACTCTGGGAAAACTAATCTGAAAGGACCCAAGAGATTCTGGGTACCGAAAGATAAGATCATCTATGTTGCAGATATCCTATGCAGCAAAGTTCAGACACCAGTCATGGTACCTGGACTCTGGATGCTCGCGACATATGACGGGAAGAAAGTCTATGTTCCAAAGCCTGGAACTTAAAGACGCTGGATTTGTAGGCTTCGGAGGAGATCAGAAAGGAAGGATCAGAGGCTCCGGAACTATTGGTAACGGTACTCTTCCCTCTATATCTGATGTTCTTTATGTAGAAGGATTAATGCATAACTTGTTATCCATAAGTCAATTAAGTGATAACGGTTATGATGTAATCTTTAATCAAAAAACGTGTAAAGCCATTAGTCAGAACGATGGCTCTGTCCTTTTCACAGGCAAGAGGAAAAACAACATTTACAAAATAAATCTTTCTGATTTAAAAGATCAAAATGTTAAATGTTTAATGTCAGTTCACGAAGAGCAATGGGTATGGCATAGACGCTTAGGCCACATTAGCATGAGAAAACTTTCTCAGCTAACTAAACTTGAGTTAGTCAGAGGCTTACCTAAACTGAAGTTTTCTTCAGATGCTCTGTGTGAAGCTTGTCAGAAAGGAAAGTTTTCAAAAACATCTTTTAAAAAGAAAAATGTTGTTTCTACCTCCAAGCCTCTGGAGCTTCTTCACATTGACTTATTTGGTCCTGTGAAAACAGCATCAGTCAATGGAAAGAAGTATGGACTAGTAATCGTTGATGATTACAGCCGCTGGACATGGGTAAAATTCCTAAAGCACAAGAGTGAGTCTCACTCTGTATTCACCAGTTTCTGTTCTAAAGTGCAAAAAGAATTTGACTCTAAAATTGTTAGAGTCAGAAGTGATCATGGTGGAGAATTTGAAAATAAAGATTTTGAAGAACTATTTGATTCTAATGGAATATCCCATGATTTCTCCTGCCCTAGAACTCCACAACAAAATGGAGTTGTAGAGAGGAAGAATAGGACACTCCAAGAAATGGCCAGAACCATGATCAATGAAACAAATGTAGCAAAGCACTTTTGGGCAGAAGCTGTAAATACAGCGTGTTATATTCAGAATAGAATCTCTATTAGACCTATTCTGGAAAAGACTCCCTATGAACTGTGTAAGGGAAGAAAACCCAACATTTCTTATTTTCATCCTTTTGGATGCATTTGTTTTATATTAAATACTAAAGAACATCTAAACAAGTTTGATTCCAAAGCACAGAAAGGAATCATGTTAGGATACTCAGAACGCTCTAAAGGCTATAGAGTATACAACACAGAAACCAAAATTGTGGAGGAATCAATTCATGTTAGATTTGAGGATAAGCTTGACCCTGAAAAGTCAAAGCTAGTTGAAAAGTTTGCAGATTTAGAGATCACTCTGGTAGAATCTGAGAAAACTCCAGAAGCAACTGTCACTCCAGACTCTGAAGAAATTAAATCTCCAGAAATTCCAAGGAAAGTCAAGAGTCGTAGCAACGTATCTGAAGATTTGATTCTGGGAAACAAAGATGAACCTGTTAGAACCAGATCCACCTTCAGAACTTCTGAAGATATTCCTCTGGGACTAGTATCTCTGATTGAACCTACGTCTTGTGATGAAGCACTTCAGGATAATGATTGGGTGGCAGCTATGCAAGAAGAGTTAGATCAATTCTCCAAGAATGATGTCTGGGATCTCGTTCCTAAACCCAGAGGCACTCATGTCATTGGAACCAGATGGGTTTTCAGAAACAAACTGAACGAGAAAGGAGAAGTTGTCAGAAACAAAGCACGACTGGTAGCTCAAGGTTATAGTCAACAAGAAGGTATTGATTATAATGAAACTTTTGCTCCAGTCGTGAGGTTAGAATCTATTCGTCTTCTTGTATCTTTTGCTATTAATCATTCTATCAAATTATACCAAATGGATGTCAAGAGTGCATTTCTAAATGGTTATATTTCAGAAGAAGTGTATGTCAACCAACCTCCAGGCTTTGAAAACTCAAACTTTCCAGAACATGTTTTCAAACTTAAAAAATCTCTATATGGACTTAAACAAGCTCCCAGAGCTTGGTATGAACGTCTGAGCAATTTTCTTCTGGAACAAAATTTTATCAGAGGGAAAGTTGATTCTACACTCTTCTGTAAAAATCATAATAATGATCTCATGATATGCCAAATTTATGTTGATGATATTATTTTTGGTTCTGCTAATATCTCTGTTTGCCAAGAATTTTCTAAGCTAATGCAGGCAGAATTTGAAATGAGTCTAATGCAAGAACTAAAGTTCTTTCTGGGAATTCAAATCAATCAAACTCCAGAAGTCACGTACATTCATCAAAGCAAGTACATTAAAGACGTTCTGAAGAAGTTTGACATGACTGAATGCAATTCTGCAAAGACTCCCATGCATCCAACTTGCATTCTGGAGAAGGAAGAGGTAAGCAACAAGGTTTGTCAGAAGCTCTATCGAGGTATGATAGGCTCTCTTCTCTATCTGACTGCTACTCGTCCTGATATTCTCTTTAGCGTCTGTCTTTGTGCCAGATTCCAATCAGATCCTAGAGAATCTCATTTAACAGCTGTTAAGAGAATTCTTAAGTATCTGAAAGGAACTCCTAACCTGGGCCTGATGTATGAGAAAACATCAGAGTATAGGCTTTCTGGTTATTGTGATGCAGATTATGCAGGAGATAGAATAGAACGAAAAAGCACATCTGGAAATTGCCAGCTTCTGGGAAACAATCTAATCTCCTGGGCTAGCAAAAGACAGTCAACTATCGCTCTATCAACTGCAGAAGCAGAATACATCTCAGCATCACTGTGCACAACTCAGATGCTCTGGATGAAGCATCAGCTAGAAGATCTTCAGATATTTGAGAGTAACATTCCTATCCTTTGTGATAATACTGCTGCTATTTGTTTGAGTAAGAATCCTATTTTACATTCCAGAGCCAAACACATAGAAATTAAACATCATTTTATTAGAGACTATGTTCAGAAAGGAATAGTAACGCTGAAGTTCATTGATACAGAACATCAATGGGCAGATATTTTTACTAAGCCTCTAGCTGAAGATAGATTTCGTTTTATATTAGAAAATCTGAACATTAAAAATTGCCCTGAGTAAAATTTGGCTCTGAACATGTAAAATGAGAATCTGATAAAAACAAATACACTTCTGCCTCTGACTCTGATACTTCTACAAGTTAAGAAGATATCTGAGTTAGAAATCTTCAGAACCAATCTCTTGGTATTCCTGAAGATCAGATACATCAACGCGTGGAACTCTGAAGCGTCAAACTTTAGAACTTCTAGACAGCTGTCAAGAAATTCAAAAGGCAGACGTTTGAGTTTTCCTCGAGCAGTGTGCAAACTGTGGGATTAGACATTCATTTATGAGCTGTAATCATTTTCCCCCCCAAGCGTGCCATTTTGAGTTTTGTGTCTAACGCTGGTATGTGTGTCGTTTTGCATGCGTTTTTACTTAGGTATATAAACACTTTTCTCACATTTCACACACTTACCACTCTCACTCACTCTTAAACCCTAAACCCTCTCTCGAAGTTTTCTCTGCAACCTTCTCAGTTCTTCATCTTCTTCATCAATTTTCTTCATGAATCCTCAAGAGCAAGAAGTTTTTAACTTCTCCCAACAAATGGAAGCCGCTTCTAATCCCCAAACCTCAAACACTCAAACACCCATGGTTATAGGCGTCACCACGACCCCAGTCTACAAAGAACCTCACATTCTTGAACGTGAACAACACATAAACCTTTCAACTCCCTTTGAAGGTTTAGATGTACTGTGTGAATCACTGGTAGATTTTGAGAATTTAAGAAGAAATGGCGTTGATCTCACTAGGGAACTTCGTCAACAAGGTTGGGAAACCTACTTCGACAGGCTTTATGGTCCAATCTATCCTCTTCTGGTGAAGGAATTCTGGAGATGTGCAGATGCTGATGACCAGTTCATTGTCTCGTTTGTTCTGGGTGTGAAGATTGTCATCACTGAAGCATCAATTGCTTCCTTGCTAAACATGGAGAAAGCTGGAGGTAAAAGGATTTACAATATTCCTCCAAGGTCAAAACGCATCACTGAAGTCATCAATCCTACAATCTTCAAACCTAATGTTGAAGGAAACCCCTCTAAGAACAAGGAGCTTCATCAGAACCTCCGAGTTTGGCTGAAGATTATTCTGGGAACAATCCATCATCGTCCAGCCTCCAACTCTTCAGATTTCATAAATGCTGATCAGAAATGCATCCTCTACTGTATTCAGAAGGGTATCCCGATCAACCTCCCTGTTCTCCTCTTCAGATATCTGAGGGATTCAGTCAGAGAAACCAGGAATAACATGAAGCCCAGATCCTACATTCCTCTGGGTAGATTGCTCTCTGACATCTTCATTGAGCATGGGCTGGTAGATGCTCTGGAGAAGACCAGATGTATGGATGATCTGGCAATTGACGTTGGAAAGCCTCTGAATGCCAAAAACCTGAGGAGCATGGGAATCATCAAAGACATTAGAGTCAAGCCCACTATGGATGTGACCTGGGAAGCTCTGAAAGATCAGAGGAAGATGCCTCATGGCCTTGAAAGGTTCTTCAAGAATGAACCCAGAGATGCCATTGCTATCTACCTTCAGGATCATCTGGATGAAGGCATTGATATTTCTGATTTCCGCCTTGAAGACTGTCTGGACTCTGTAGAAGATTTGGTCAGATACAAAAGAGGTCTTTCTGAGAAGAAGATAGCTGAGGAAGCAAGGAAGGCAAAGAAACCCAGACTTGGAGAATCTTCTGGAACCAAAGCTCCTCTGAAAATCTCTTCTTCTGGTAAGTCTATTCCTCCTGTTACTTCTGTAATACCTATGATGGCCTCTTCTACTCCTCTCCCAACACCTCCCATATTTACAACCTCTGAAATCCCTCCTTCAACCATCAGAACCTCTCAACCTCCACCTGTTCTAAAAATTGCTCGTAATTTCACAACAACCTCTGACCCTAATCAACTATATCACCACAGCTCTTCCTCATCCTCTGAATATGAATCACCCCCTTACCTTTCCCCTTCTTCTGACCAAGAGTTCTCTGACCAAGAGTCCTCTGACCAAGAGTCCTCTGACCAAGAACACTCTGACCCTAACTCCCCAACAATAGCTGAAATTTATGCTAAAAATTTCGCTCCACAACCCACACAACAGTCTGAAGTAACCTCACCCCTCCAAACTTCACTTACACCACAACAAACAACAACCTTACCCTCTGAAACTCAACCATCTGATCCCTTCACCTCTAATATCACTCCACCAATTATTCCCGCTGTACCTGGACCAGACTCTGACCCTTTAGACCTAAATCCACTATATGCTTCATCCCCTAGTCTTCAACCAGACGCAGATTCTGAACTTCAAGCAGAATCTGAACCTCAACAAACTGAACCTCAACCTCTAAATCTCAGCCCTCAAAACTCTCCACCTCATTCACCTGAACCTGAACCTGAACTTACCATACCTACCCTTGAGGAGGCCATTATACAGGTTGCAGAAGCTTCAGTCCAGAAGATCAAGTCTCTGGCTAAAAACTCTGAAGTTAGTGATGATCCTAAATCTGTTAGGACACACTGGAACAGAGTCATTAGTTGGATGACCTCTGAGTCTTATAGGCTGAAGAGTATCTCTGAACAAGTCAGAAATGGCTACATCAGAGACTCTGAGGAAAGACTCCAAGAGAGACTGGCTAGAGAAGCTGAGGCCAGAAGATTAGAGGAAGAAAGATTGGCTAAGGAAGCTGAGGAAGAAGCAAAGAGGTTGGAAGAAGAACGACTAGCAAAGGAAGCAGAACTTCTAAGGATTCAGGAAGCTGAAGCCAAGGCTCAGGCAGATGCAGAAGCCCAAGCTGCTGCTGAAGCTGAAGCTCAGCAGGCTCTGATTCAGGGGGAGTCTTCCTCTGCGATCCCTCTGATTCTTAACACTCTGAAGGAGATCAAGCAAGATCAGCAAGAGATCAAGAAAGATCAGAATGAGCTTCGTGCCAGGATGGACAAGCAAGATGCTCTGAATGAAAACATCCAGAACATGTTTGCCATGTTGCTTCAGAGACTTCCTCAACCTCCAAACCCTTAGGCACTTAGGATTTCTTTTGTTTGCTTGCCTAATGTTTTTGCTTCTGTCTTCTTTTTAGCTCTGATATTCGTCTTTGAATCTGATGTTTTGACTGCTGTTTGCCTTTGTGCTTTTTAATGAAGTGTTTTTCTCTTTATTATTCTTTGTATTTTTTATTTTTTTATGCCTTTTTGATTATGCCAAAAAGGGGGAGAAATTATTAAATAGCTCTGATGAAAATTATGTCTAAAACCTTAAGCATTCTGCAACAATTGTAGAAATAGCTCTGATATAAATAGCCTTGATTAAATAACTCTAACATTAAAATTAAGAAATTGCAGAATGTTTTCAGATCTCATTACTTGGAAAGCTCTGGTAAGAACTTCTGAACTCCCTAGTACTAACTCAGGGGGAGCTTTTGTCTATCTGATCTAATATTTTTCATGTTTCATCTGATATTTTTATTTGTTTTGTCATCATCAAAAAGGGGGAGATTGTAAGAACAAAAAGTGTTCTACAACAGACTCCATGATTTTGATGATAACAAAGGATGAAACCAAAAATGGCACCCTAACGAAAAGTTTCTAAGTGTGCAGGGTTCTAAAGAAAGAAGAAATAAATCTGATGATGTCATCAGATGCAAAACAAGATCAGATGCAAAATCTCAAGTATCAGAAGCATCTAAAGTGGAATCTCGTTTCAAGAAGCTCTGACTCTGGACAAAACTACAAAGTATCAGAAGCATCTGAACATAAAGTAAAGTCTAGAAGCTCTGACTCTGAACAAATGCCTTCTGTAAACTCTGAAGTTATCAGCGCTATCTGAACTTTCAAAAGATAACATCAGAAGCCAGTTTCTCCAGATACACAAAGACTCTAATCAGAATTGTTAATCATGATGAAGTAACGTTTAAGCCAAGTTAAAGTTCTGCAAATGGATTTCCTCAATTAGAAAGAGACGTTAATCTCCACTTCCAAGAGAGAAGATACTACTTGTGGTAAGTAGTCACTTCTAAGAGAAAAAGTCTACTGCAGAAGCTATTAATGGAATGGCGTAACTACATCTCAATATCCAACAGATTCAACGCTACTTCAACTCTACTTCAACTCCTATAAATAGAGAAGAAATCTCATTCAGTTAAGCAAGAAATCACTAGCCAAAACTATACTGAAATTATATCACGCTCAAGAAAAACATCCTTGTTCTTCAAAGATTTTCACTAAGCTTTTGCTTATCAAGTGAAAAATTTGTTCTTAAGTTTGTAATATTTGCTTTCTTAGAAGCACTCTAGATTACACATCTTGTATCTATTTTATTTGATTTCCTCAAGTGACTCTTTGTAGTCTGTAGACTTGAGAGGACTAAGAGATTTTCTTCTCTCTTAGGGGTTGTTTGTAATCTTTCAAGATTAGTGGATTAAGTCCTTGTTGAAGGCGAAATCACCTTGGCCGGGTGGACTGGAGTAGCTTTGTGTTATAAGCGAACCAGTATAAAATCATTGTGTGATTTCATTTTGCAAAAGCGCTTATTTTTAAACAATTCAAACCCCCCCTTTCTTGTTTTTCTCACCTTCATACAAATCCACTGAGCGATCACGAACGTTGAAAGATGACAACGTCTCTACTCAGTCCACACGAACGTGTTCCTTCAATCGCAGTGCTAGCTGTTATGAATGAAGGCTTTGAGTGAGAGAAAGAGAGATACGAAATTCCAACTCTTCAGTTGTGTTGTATTCCCATACAATGCTTCTGCACAAGAGTTCTATTTATAGAACCACTTGTGTGGGCTTCAAGCCAAAAAGCCCACTTAAGTGTATTTTGGCCTATATCTCATAATATGCCAAAATCACTTAAGTATTTGGTACCTTACCATACTTCGTATTCTACTTAAGTACACTGTACCTTACGATGTTCCTTAGTTACTCTATCTCTCATCAATCCGTCCTTTGTGTGTGACCCTGTACGTTTTCGCGACGTTGGCAATTATATTAAATCACGCATTTAACATAATAAACAGTGAGCGGTATCTAGCAACACATCACTGCTACCCAAGACACGAAAATATCATGTCATCTGACAAAACCTCCTGTGATAATAATTATGTGTATAATTACCCTTTTGCCCTTATGTCTATATTGAACACAAGGTATAGACCGTGTCATCCTTGTCCAGTTCAATATTGGGCCCATAGACATTTATCCTGTTACGCAGGATGGGCAAATTCCATCTAGGTCACTCATGTCCCTCAGCATGCTTCGTGGAGTACCCATTAACTGTCTTTATGGTTATCCAGTTACGGACAATGTTAGATCAGCAACAAAGCACTCGACTCTACATCTAGGGTCCATAGTGGTTTCAGATCGAAGAGTGGCATACACCATTATCACCATGAGAATAACTTATGACACTTTGCATAACTTTCTATATAGTATTCTCATAGTGGGTCAATCCGGTATAAATATTACTCTTAATATTCATACCTATGTTTAAGACTTGATAACTCTTTATCCATGATCCATGAGATGTGATCATCAGTCTACAAACATAATAGTCTTAATGCTTTAATGTTATCCCACTTCACAATAAAGCTCGACTACAGATACTTTAAGAATAGTGTCCTTATGTTTAATGTGGTCTCATGATCAAGTCACGCTTGATGCATTAAACGGACTAGCTATTCTAGGGACTTTATTAAATAACCATAATAAAGAAAAAGCCTTTTATAATTAATAAATAATTCGATACAAGTACCAAAAGTATTGGCCTTTAGGGCTTACACCAATAATCTCCCACTAGCACTAAAGCCAATTAGGCATACCCCTAATGCCCATTGATCTAGTATGGCCATCATGCTTCTGCTGCGCAAGAGGCTTCGTTAGTGAGTCAGCAATATTGTCAAGTGTAGGTACTCTACATATTTTCACATCTCCTCTATCTATTATCTCTCGAATGAGGTGATAACGCCTGAGTATGTGTTTGGATCGTTGGTGAGATCTAGGCTCCTTAGCTTGTACGATAGCACCATTGTTATCACAATAGAGACCAATGGGATCCACAATGCTAGGGACTATGCCAAGTTCACTAATGAACTTTTTGATCCAAACAGCTTCCTTTGCTGCACTTGAGGCAGCAATATACTCGGCCTCTGTTGTAGAATCAGCAACTGTATCTTGTTTGAACTTTTCCAGCTCACAGCGCCACCGTTCAAGCAAAACACATAACCAGATTGCGATCTAAAGTCATCCTTATCTGTCTGGAAGCTAGCATCGGTGTAACCAATTACAGCCAACTCTTCCTGACCTCCATATATCAAAAATGAGTCCTTAGTCCTTCTCAAGTACTTAAGGATATTCTTGACAGCTACCCAATGGGCATCACCAGGATCGGAATGGTACCTACTCGTTGCACTTAAAGCATACGAGACATCTGGTCGAGTACATAACATGGCATACATGATAGATCCTATTGTAGATGCATATGGAATCTTATTCATGCGTTCCCTTTCTTCCTTAGTTGAAGGGGATTGTGTTTTTGATAGACACAGGCCATGTTGCATATGTATGAATCCTTTCTTGGAATCATGCATATTAAAGCGTCTTAGCACTTTGTTTATGTATGTACTCTGACTTAGGCCAAGCAGTTTTCGTGATCTATCTCTATAGATTCTGATTCCTAATATATAGGTTGCTTCACCTAGGTCCTTCATAGAAAAGCATTTCCCCAACCAAGACTTTACTTGTTATAGAGTAGGGACATCGTTTCCAATGAGTAATATGTCATCTACATATAACACCAGGAACATGATCATGCTCCCACTAACCTTCTTGTAGACACAAGGCTCATCTTCATTCTTGATGAATCCATATTGTTTTACCGTTTCATCAAAACGAAGATTCCAGCTTCTGGAAGCTTGCTTCAATCCATAGATTGATCTTTGTAGCTTACATATCTTTTGGGCTTCTTCTAGTATGTCAAATCCTTCAGGCTGTGTCATGTACACATCCTCAAGAAGATTCCCATTAAGGAAAGCAGTTTTGACATCCATCTTCCATATTTCATAATCATGATATGCAGCGATAACAAGTAAAATCCGAACAGATTTAAGCATTGCAACTGGTGAAAAGGTTTCATCATAGTCAACCCCATGAATTTGTTTATATCCTTTTGCAACCAGTTTTGCCTTATAGGTATGTACTTTACCATCCATGTCAGTTTTCTTTTTGAAGACCCACTTGCATCCTATAGGATTAACTCCTACAGGATGCTCTACCAAGGTCCAAACTTGGTTTGTGTACATGGAATCCATTTCATATTTCATGGCTTCTAGCCACTTCTCAGACTCGGGACCAGTTATGGCCTCTTGGTAGGTCACAGGCTCATCTTGATCCATGAGTAATACATCACCTTGATCTGTTATGAGATATCCATATCTCTCAGGTAGGTGACATATCCTGCTTGACCTACGCTGGTCTTGTTCTACTTGAGCAGGTTGCTCTTCCACAACCACTTGTGTTTGCTGCTCTAATTCCTCCATAGGTGTATCGATGCTTTGTGATTCTTGAATTTCTTCAAGCTCTACTTTCCTCCCACTGGTTCCTTTGGAAATAAAATCCTTTTCTAGGAAAACTCCAGTTCGAGCGACAAACACTTTGCCCTCAGAAGGATTGTAGAAGTAATACCCTCTTGTTTCTTTAGGATACCCCACAAATAAGCATTTGTCAGATTTGGGCTCAAGCTTAGTTGAAATTTGTCGTTTCACATAAACTTCGCAACCCCAAATCTTCATGTAAGACATATGTGGTTTCTCACCATTCCATATCTCATATGGTGTCTTCTCAACCTTTTTGGATGGAACACGGTTAAGTGTGTAAGCTGTTGTCAACAGCGCATGTCCCCAAAAGGAGTTTGGAAGATCGGCGTGACTTGTAACACCCTTCTAAATACCCCAAATTATTATAATTAAAATACACATATATTCATCAGAGTAATTATGCCCCGAAGGGTGTCACACAATCATTTCACTACATTCATCAAATATCCTGTCATGCTCATTTATTTAAATCAAAATAAGGTCTTTTGCATAATTCGCAGCGGAATCAAATTCAACATCAATGTAAAACATGTAACACTATACATGTAAATCATCCAACAACCAATATCAAATTAATTAAAACATTCCCTCCCGATGTTACATCTATCAGAGCATGACCCATAAGAAACTACTCTAGACTCCAAGCGTAAGCTTCTACTCAACTCATTTCTCGTTACCTGAAAAATAGGCGTAAGGGTGAGTTCCTCAATCAATATAATAAGCATTATAGAACAACATGTAATGCCAAGTAATTAACACATTAATTCACCCTAATTAGACTACGCATTCAGCAACAGTAATATCCATTCAAACATCATACTCAACAGTACAAATCTCCATCATATTCAATCATTAACAACACAACACACAACACACATATGATACTGGAATACATCCATTCATATCATATACCATACATTCATTATGCAATGAGACTCTATGCATGCGGTACCGACTATTTGTGAACATATAGTTCAACCTCACCGTCCAAATCCAGGCACGGCTACCAAGCTCACTAGTCCCACTCATTTGAGGCATAGTGACTCACTCACTAATTCCTCACCATGGGAATTAGCTACCACCCCAAATGGGCCATGAAATGCACGCTAATCACCTAGCATGCAAACATCAACAACAACAATCAAATGATATACTCACTAATTCCTCACCATGGGAATTAGCTACCACCCCAAATGGGCCACAACATGCATGCTAATCACCTAGCAATGCAACATCAACAACAATCAAGAATAGACACATGCTCACACTCTAAGCCATAATACAGTCTATTCACACACGTATACATTCACATCATCATGTATACCATCACACATTATCAACATAATTAATCACAAAAGCATATCATATCATGCCACATAATCAAACACAGTACTAGCCCGCTCTACTAATACCTATACCACTCAAAACAACGGGAAATGATCCCTACAACATCATATCTCAGCTAAGTACATCACTCAGCCTAAACAACCAAAACTGCACAACAACAGTTCAGGAAAAATCCCAACTCTGCCCATACGCGTACTGTCCATGCCATACGCGTATTGCCCAAACCTGGCCAACTCCATACGCGTAATGCCTACTCTCTTACGCGTATTGCGCATTTCCTCGCCCAACTCATACGCGTACCACCTATCTCATACGCGTACGCTACGCGTAACAACTTCCCATTACGCGTACCAACAGAGACCAATTCACGTTCAAAATGTCATCTTTTCTCCCATACGCGTAAGGCTTCCCCCCATACGCGTACCAACATCTCATACGCGTATTGCCTAGTGCCATACGCGTATGACCAGAGACCAGAGTTCTCAGATCTGCAATGGCTTTCCCTGCTACGAGACCTATCCAATTCAACCTTCTACAGTCCAAATTTCACACACAATTCATTCATATCATCTAACACGAATCATACACTTTCGATTTCACAAATTTCTAACCTTTCTACCTCTAATTCCTGCGAATTTCGTCAATTATAATCCAAATTTTCGTTCATCTCCAAAGTTCACAAATTCAACATATATCATCCAATCAGAGGTAAAACAATGGTCTATTACTACCCAGTACATATCATCCCATAATACCCGTTAATTGATGATAAACCCCCCTTACCTGAGTTAATCCGGCAGCCTCTGAGCTCCAAGCTTCTCCTTCCTTCAACCTTCGTTCTCTGGTTCTCTTTTTGCCCTTTATGCCTCTTTTCCCCTTTCACGTGAAAACTTTTTCCAAAATTGGGACTTTTTATTATTCCAACTTATATACTCCAATAATATTATTCCACTAAATAATTATCCCAATAATTATTATTCCAAAATAATAATAATAATAATTCAAATATTCTAATTAAATTAATAAACATATTATTAATTTAATTTAAATAAATACATATTATTATCGGGGTGTTACAACTCTCCCCCACTAAAAGAGTTTTCGTCCTCGAAAACATACCTCAAGCGAACAACTCCGGATAAGACTCCTTTATCTGACTCTCAAGTTCCCAAGTCACATTGCCACCTGCTGGTCCTCCCCAAGCTACCTTCACTAAGGCAATCTCTTTACCCCGCAACTGCTTCAACTCTCGATCCTCGATCCTCATAGGTGATGTTTCAACAGTCAGGTTATCTCTCACCTGTACATCATCTACTTGGACAACATGCGACGGATCATGAATGTATCTCCTCAACTGAGACACATGAAAAACATCATGCAAATTCGCAAGCGACGGCGGTAAAGCGATACGATAGGCTACCTCTCCTATCCTCTCCAAAATCTGATAAGGACCAATAAATCGAGGTGTCAACTTCTTCGACTTCAAAGCTCGACCAACACCGGTTATCGGAGTAACACGAAGAAACACATGGTCTCCCTCTTGGAACTCAAGTGACTTCCTCCTCTTATCATGATAACTCTTCTGACGACTTTGAGCAATTCTCATCTTCTCCTGAATCATCTTAATCTTTTCCGTAGTCTGTTGAACAATCTCCGGTCCAACCACAGCACTCTCACCGGACTCATACCAACATAAAGGCGTCCGACATCTCCTACCATACAAAGCTTCAAACGGTGCCATACCAATACTCGAATGAAAACTATTGTTGTAGGTGAACTCAATCAAAGGCAAATAACAATCCCAAGCACCTCCTTTTTCCAAAACACAAGCTCTCAAAAGATCTTCTAATGACTGAATCGTCCTCTCAGTCTGACCATCAGTCTGCGGATGATATGCAGAACTCAATCTCAGCTTAGTTCCCAAAGCTCTCTGCAACCCTTCCCAAAACTTCGATGTAAATCTAGGATCTCTGTCCGAAACAATACTCGACGGAATACCATGCAAACTTACAATCTTCTCAATATACAACTCGGCTAATCTCTCTAATGGATAATCCATTCTGATCGGAATGAAATGAGCCGACTTCGTCAACCTATCAACAATCACCCAAATAGCCTCAGAACTCTTACTTGTCCTCGGCAAACCAGAAACAAAATCCATACTGATACTATCCCACTTCCACTCAGGAATAGCCAACGGTTGCATTAGCCCAGACGGCTTCTGATGCTCAATCTTTGACTTCTGACAAGTCAAACAGGAATAAACAAAACTCGCAATTTCTTTCTTCATTCCCGGCCACCAAAACAACTTTTTCAAATCATGATACATTTTCGTAGCTCCAGGATGAATACTCAAACCACTACGATGTCCTTCTTCAAGAATACTCTTCTTAAGCTCAGTAACATCCGGAATACACACCCGACTACCAAATTTCAAAACACCATTCTCATCAACTCTGAATTCACCACCTTGACCTTGATTCACTAAAGTCAACTTATCAACCAAAAGCATATCGGATTTCTGACCCTCTCTGATCTCATCCAGAATACCACTTGTCAACTTCAACATTCCCAATTTAACACTATTGTGAGTACTCTCACACACCAAACTCAAGTCTCTAAACTGCTCAATTAAATCCAATTCCTTAACCATTAACATAGACATATGCAATGATTTCCGACTCAACGCATCAGCCACTACATTTGCTTTACCCGGATGGTAATTCAAACCAAAATCATAATCCTTCAGAAACTCTAACCATCTCCTCTGTCTCATATTCAGCTCTTTCTGATCAAACAAATACTTTAAACTCTTATGGTCACTGAAAACCTCAAATCTTGATCCATACAAATAATGCCTCCACAACTTCAGAACAAATACCACAGCTGCCAACTCTAAATCGTGTGTCGGATAGTTCCTCTCATGAACCCTTAGCTGTCTCGAAGCATAAGCTATAACCTGCTTATTCTGCATCAACACACCACCTAAACCCAACAATGAAGCATCACAATAAACCTCAAATAATTCCGACGAACTCGGTAATATCAGAATAGGAGCAGTAGTTAACCTTCTCTTTAACTCTTGGAAACCTTCTTCACATTTTGAATCCCAAACAAACGCTTGCCCCTTTCTAGTCAACATTGTCAACGGTAACGCCAACTTAGAGAATCCCTCAATAAACTTCCTATAATAACCTGCAAGTCCAAGAAAACTCCTTATCTCAGAAACTGACTTCGGAGCTTCCCACCTAGATACCGCTTCTATCTTAGAAGGATCAACAGCCACACCACCTCTTGAAATCACATGACCAAGAAAACTAACTTCTTCTAACCAAAATTCACACTTAGATAGTTTAGCAAATAACTTCTTTTCTCGTAGAACTTCCAACACCACTCTCAAATGTTCAGCATGCTCTTCTTCAGATTTCGAATACACCAAAATGTCATCAATAAACACCACAACAAACTGATCTAGGTACGGATGGAAAATCCTATTCATATACTCCATAAATACTCCAGGTGCATTAGTCACACCAAAAGGCATCACAGAATACTCATAATGTCCATACCTTGTTCTGAAAGCAGTCTTCTGAATATCTTCAGTTTTCACACGTATCTGATGATACCCAGATCTCAAGTCTATCTTGCTGAACACACTTGCACCAACCAACTGATCCATCAAATCATCAATCCTCGGTAAAGGATACCGATTCTTGATCGTCACTTTATTCAGTTGTCTGTAGTCCACACACAACCTCATAGTACCTTCTTTCTTCTTAACCAACAACACTGGTGCACCCCACGGTGACACACTCGGACGAATAAATTTCTTATCCAACAAATCTTCCAACTGACTCTTCAATTCAGTTAACTCAACAGCAGACATACGGTACGGAGCCATCGATATCGGCCTAGTACCAGGTACCAATTCAATCGAGAACTCAACTTCACGCTCTGGCGGTAATTCATTCACCTCTTCCGGAAACACATCAGGAAAATCACACACCACAGCTAGATCGCCAATCACCAGTTTATCTTTAGCTTCCAAAGTCGCTAACAGCATAAACAACTCTGCCCCATCGGCTACTTCCTCATTCACTTGCCTTGCTGATAGAAACCAACTCTTTCCTTCCTCAACCTCAGGGAATATCACTGTCTTATCAAAACAATTGATAGAAACCCGGTTAAACACCAACCAGTTCATACCCAAGATAACATCAATCTGCACTAATGGAAGACACACAAGGTCTATCCCAAAGTCCCTACCAAAAATACTCAAAGGGCAACTTAAACAAACTGAAGTAGTAGTCACTGAACCCTTCGCAGGAGTATCAATCACCATACTACCACGCATCTCAGATATCTCTAACTTAAGTTTCACAGCACAATCCAAAGATATAAAAGAATGAGTCGCACCTGTGTCAATAATAGCTACAAGAGGAAAGCCATTAATATAACACGTACCTCGGATCAAGCGCTCATCTGCAAAAGTCTCAGAACCTGATAAAGCAAAAACCTTGCCTCCCGACTGATTCTCTTTCTTTGGCTTAGGACACTGTGGACTAATATGACCCACCTCTCCACAGTTGAAGCAAGTCACAGTCTTCAACCGGCAATCTGCAGCCAAATGACCACCTTTCCCACATTTGAAACACTTCTTCTCATTACTGGTACACTCATGGATACGATGTCCAGCCTGACCACATCTGTAACACTTGGCAGGAGCACTAGAGTCTCCCCCACTAGGCCTCTTCATCCCACTCTGTCTCTGAAAACCTTTGCCAGCAGCATACGGTTTTCCACGATCAATCTGATTCTTGCCCTTCCTATCAACCCTCTGCTGATAACTCTCAGCTCTAGCCTTGGAATCCTGCTCAAAAATCCTGCAACAGTCAACCAAGTCAGAAAACACCCTGATCCGCTGATATCCAATAGCCTGTTTGATCTCGGGACGCAACCCGTTCTCAAACTTCACACACTTAGAAAATTCCCCAGCAGCCTCAGCATAGGGAGTATAATACTTAGACAACTCTGTGAACTTAGCAGCATACTCAGTAACAGATCTGTTACCCTGCTTCAATTCCAAGAACTCAATTTCTTTCTTTCCTCTGACATCCTCGGGAAAATACTTCCTCAGAAATCTCTCTCTGAACACAGTCCAAGTAATCTCAGCATCTCCAGCAGCTTCCAACTCAGTGCGAGTAGCAACCCACCAATCATCAGCTTCTTCTGACAGCATATGTGTACCGAACCTGACCTTTTGGTTATCAGCACACTCAGTTACTCTGAAGATCCTCTCTATCTCCTTCAACCACTTCTGAGCACCATCTGGATCGTATGCTCCCTTAAACATTGGAGGATTGTTCTTCTGGAACTCGCTCAACTGACGAGCAGCTCCCATTCCCATAACATTCGGATTTCCTCCAAGTACTCCAGCTAGCATACCCAGAGCCTCAGCAATTGCAGCATCATCTCTACCTCTTCCAGCCATCTCTATTCTGAAAACCCAAACAAGCTAAATAAATAAGTACTGATAGGGTTACACAACACCTATCCCGTACAGGGGAAATAGAATAACTACGACTCGACACGACCGACTATGCTCTGATACCACTAATGTAACACCCTTCTAAATACCCCAAATTATTATAATTAAAATACACATATATTCATCAGAGTAATTATGCCCCGAAGGGTGTCACACAATCATTTCACTACATTCATCAAATATCCTGTCATGCTCATTTATTTAAATCAAAATAAGGTCTTTTGCATAATTCGCAGCGGAATCAAATTCAACATCAATGTAAAACATGTAACACTATACATGTAAATCATCCAACAACCAATATCAAATTAATTAAAACATTCCCTCCCGATGTTACATCTATCAGAGCATGACCCATAAGAAACTACTCTAGACTCCAAGCGTAAGCTTCTACTCAACTCATTTCTCGTTACCTGAAAAATAGGCGTAAGGGTGAGTTCCTCAATCAATATAATAAGCATTATAGAACAACATGTAATGCCAAGTAATTAACACATTAATTCACCCTAATTAGACTACGCATTCAGCAACAGTAATATCCATTCAAACATCATACTCAACAGTACAAATCTCCATCATATTCAATCATTAACAACACAACACACAACACACATATGATACTGGAATACATCCATTCATATCATATACCATACATTCATTATGCAATGAGACTCTATGCATGCGGTACCGACTATTTGTGAACATATAGTTCAACCTCACCGTCCAAATCCAGGCACGGCTACCAAGCTCACTAGTCCCACTCATTTGAGACATAGTGACTCACTCACTAATTCCTCACCATGGGAATTAGCTACCACCCCAAATGGGCCATGAAATGCACGCTAATCACCTAGCATGCAAACATCAACAACAACAATCAAATAATATACTCACTAATTCCTCACCATGGGAATTAGCTACCACCCCAAATGGGCCACAACATGCATGCTAATCACCTAGCAATGCAACATCAACAACAATCAAGAATAGACACATGCTCACACTCTAAGCCATAATACAGTCTATTCACACACGTATACATTCACATCATCATGTATACCATCACACATTATCAACATAATTAATCACAAAAGCATATCATATCATGCCACATAATCAAACACAGTACTAGCCCGCTCTACTAATACCTATACCACTCAAAACAACGGGAAATGATCCCTACAACATCATATCTCAGCTAAGTACATCACTCAGCCTAAACAACCAAAACTGCACAACAACAGTTCAGGAAAAATCCCAACTCTGCCCATACGCGTACTGTCCATGCCATACGCGTATTGCCCAAACCTGGCCAACTCCATACGCGTAATGCCTACTCTCTTACGCGTATTGCGCATTTCCTCGCCCAACTCATACGCGTACCACCTATCTCATACGCGTACGCTACGCGTAACAACTTCCCATTACGCGTACCAACAGAGACCAATTCACGTTCAAAATGTCATCTTTTTCTCCCATACGCGTAAGGCTTCCCCCCATACGCGTACCAACATCTCATACGCGTATTGCCTAGTGCCATACGCGTATGACCAGAGACCAGAGTTCTCAGATCTGCAATGGCTTTCCCTGCTACGAGACCTATCCAATTCAACCTTCTACAGTCCAAATTTCACACACAATTCATTCATATCATCTAACACGAATCATACACTTTCAATTTCACAAATTTCTAACCTTTCTACCTCTAATTCCTGCGAATTTCGTCAATTATAATCCAAATTTTCGTTCATCTCCAAAGTTCACAAATTCAACATATATCATCCAATCAGAGGTAAAACAATGGTCTATTACTACCCAGTACATATCATCCCATAATACCCGTTAATTGATGATAAACCCCCCTTACCTGAGTTAATCCGGCAGCCTCTGAGCTCCAAGCTTCTCCTTCCTTCAACCTTCGTTCTCTGGTTCTCTTTTTGCCCTTTATGCCTCTTTTCCCCTTTCACGTGAAAACCTTTTTCCAAAAATTGGGACTTTTTATTATTCCAACTTATATACTCCAATAATATTATTCCACTAAATAATTATCCCAATAATTATTATTCCAAAATAATAATAATAATAATTCAAATATTCTAATTAAATTAATAAACATATTATTAATTTAATTTAAATAAATACATATTATTATCGGGGTGTTACATGACTCATCATGGATCGGACCATGTCTAACAGGGTTCGATTTCTTCTCTCATACACACCATCCCATTGGGGTGTTCCAGGAGGAGTAAGTTGGAATAGGATCCCACACTCTTTCAGATGGTCATCAAACTCTAGGCTTAAATACTCACCACCTCGATCTGATCGAAGAGTTTTAATATTCTTACCTAGTTGGTTTTGTACTTCATTCTTGAATTCCTTGAACTTTTCAAAGGACTCTGATTTGTGTTTCATTAAATACACATAACCATATCTATTGAAATCATCAGTAAATGTGATGAAGTATTGAAAACCTCCTCTGGCTGGTATGTTCAGTGGTCCACATACATCAGTATGTATGAGGGCCAAAAGATCATTAGCTCTTTCACCTTTTCCTGTGAATGGAGACTTTGTCATCTTTCCAATTAAACAAGATCTGCATGTCTCATATGATTCATAATCAAAAGAGTCCAAGAGTCCATCTTTATGGAGTTTGGAAATGCATTTCTCATTTATGTGGCCTAATCGACAATGCCAAAGGTAAGTTGGATTTAACTCATTAAGTTTAATCCTTTTAGCATTAATGTTATAAATAGGCATTTCAAGATCAAGGACATATAGTCCATTGTTCATTTGTGCAGTAACATAGAATATATCATTCAAATAAATTGAGCAACAGTTGCTCTTTATTATAAATGAAAAACCAAACTTGTCCAAACAAGAAACGGAAATAATATTCCTGCTAATTGCTGGTACATAATAACAGTTCTCTAACTGAATTATTAAACCACTAGGTAAAGTCAATTCATAAGTTCCTACGGCCAAGGCAACAACCTTTGCTCCATTGCCAACTCGTAGGTCGACTTCACCTTTTTCCAAATCTCTACTCTTTTTTAGTCCATGCACATTTGTACAAATGTGAGAACCGCATCCAGTATCTAATACCCATGATGCAGAAGTAGATAAATTAATTTCAATAACAAAAATACCTGAAGTTGGAGTCTCTACTCCATTCTTCCTATCTTCCAGGTACTTTGGGCAGTTCCTCTTCCAGTGTGCGGTCTTACCGCAATGGAAGCAGGTGCCTTCTTTTTCTATGCTTCCACTAGGCTTCAAAGCAGCAATAGTGGGTTTGGGTTTGGCAACTTCCTTGCCTTTCCCTTTATCATGTTTGAGGACAATCCTCAGGTTTCGGTACCAATCAAGAAAATTTGTCCCAGACAATTTTTCCTTGTCAAGGATTGATCGCAAGATGTTGTTAGAGGTGTTTGTTGTCATGGTAATCTACACAAGGATTAATGAAAATATAAGTATCATTGACATATTTAATTAGGCCTTTAATTAAATATGCTCCCACTATTTTACTCAAAACAAATGGCCCTCATCATTTGATTCAGAAAATCCCGTTGGAAGATTTTCTAGTGGGTCGAGATCCATATTTCACTTCGTTCTAAGTCCGCGTAGGCGGATTACACAAAACTAGGTTATTTAGGTAGGAACTCCTTCCAATTGTATCTCATACAACTCTCGAAAATTTCAGTTGGGTGAATAACTCCTTATTCCAATCCATCATATGGATCATTCCCAACTCTTGCTTCTAAACATATATATAATCTTATTATAATTTGTTTAGTTAAGTTTGACCCATTGTTTTAACAGTTGGATATTACAATTATCCCATCGCACCTTACTGATATAGAACATGCACCTCGCGTAGGCGAAACCTACATTATCCGGTACTAGTCTTGATGAGTGTCAAAACTTGGAAAGCATAAACTTAATATTTAATTTGAGGGAATTGCAATTATTCTGATCTCACCGGCTTATTTATCATATAAATCGCCTCTCACATGCATCAACATACATTCACATGCATCAACATACATACATACATAATGAAACAATTATGGCCCCTAGCGCAATTGTTCTCCCAAGCCAATGAGAGAACCTAAGCTAACCTACAACGATCTAAGCTTCTCCAAGCAAGATCTTCAAGGTTGTCCTCCTTTGGCACTGACTTATTTGCTTTCTTCATATCATTACATTACAAAAAGAAACTCGTTTTACATACGAGGGAGTGAGATGAGGAAATAAGTTACATTTGGGAGATTAAGAGAGAGGCACGACACGCAGGTCGTATTTTAAAACCCAAAGCAGAATAAAGGAAAACTAAGGCCATAACCGATCACCACAAGACAATAATAAACAATTTATTATTATTATTAATTCCTTTAATTAATTAAAATCAAATTAAATCTCGACGACCGATCACACTACGCAGAGTTAGCTGGGGGTCCACTGCCCGGTCAGCGGACGGGGGTCAAGGGGGCAGTGCCCCTTGCGGGGTCGAAGGGGCAGCGCCCCTGCTCGAAAATTTTAATGAACAATTCATTTAAAATCGACGTCGTTTTTCGCATCAACACTTGATACTTTAAAGCACTGATTTAGCCGAACGGGTGAATTTTGCCTTGCGTTAACCGGTTAACCAAATGCGTTAACCGGTTAGCACTGTTTGAAATCTGTTCAAAAATTATTTTCTGCCTTGCGTTAACCGGTTAACCAAATGTGTTAACCGGTTAACACTGTTTGAAAATCTCTTGGAAAACTATTTTCCGTCTTGCGTTAACCGGTTAACCAAATGCGTTAACCGGTTAACACTGTTTGAAAAACTTAAAATTTTTATTTCGTATTCCGTTAACCGGTTAACCATATGCATTAACCGGTTAACATTGTTTGGAAAAGTGTTTAGAAAGCACAACTCTTGTGCAGTCACAACCCCAATCGCATAACTCTTTGACAACACAACCCTTGTGCCGTCACTAACCCTGATGCACCAATTTCAGACCGTCGAACACATCTCGATTGTTGATTCAGTATGATTGATCAACACGTCATTGCTTCCCCATACTAATGTCGGATAAAGAAGCAAATGACCATTGATCGCTCAAAGGAAAACAACCATTGAGTGTTTGAATGAACGAAACGAAAACACTATAT
Organism: Lathyrus oleraceus; assembly: GCF_024323335.1. Lineage (NCBI taxonomy): Eukaryota > Viridiplantae > Streptophyta > Magnoliopsida > Fabales > Fabaceae > Lathyrus > Lathyrus oleraceus. The sequence goes on along the minus strand of NC_066582.1, from coordinate 137,229,942 downwards.
CATATATAATGTATTTTGCATCAAGATTACATATATCATATACATATACCTTGATCGATCTCAATTTAATCTTTGATTCATTCTGTCTTTAATCATATTAATATAGAATAAAAACAGTTATCAGATTCATGGTTTCGTAAGTGGCTCTGATACCACTGAAGGAGAATTGCCATCCAAGGCGCAGCGAAATTTAAAAATTTCTCCATTTAGTGATCCTTACGAATGGGCATGATCAGTGATAGAATCGTTACCTCTTGTGGCGATTCAAACCTTTGGTGCAGATCTCTTATAACGACCAAAACCTGGGATACAAATCCACGGAGCGATCACGAACGTTGAACGATGACAACGTCTCTACTCAGTCCACACGAACGGGTTCCTTCAATCGCAGTGCTAGCTGTTATGAATGAAGGCTTTGAGTGAGAGAAAGAGAGATACGAAATTCCAACTCTTCAGTCGTGTTGTATTCCCATACAATGCTTCTGCACAAGAGTTCTATTTATAGAACCACTTGTGTGGGCTTCAAGCCAAAAAGGCCACTTAAGTGTATTTTGGCCTATATCTCATAATATGCCAAAATCACTTAAGTATTTGGTACCTTACCATACTTCGTATTCTACTTAAGTACACCGTACCTTACGATGTTCCTTAGTTACTCTATCTCTCATCAATCCGTCCTTTGTGTGTGACCCTGTACGTTTTCGCGACGTTGGCAATTATATTAAATCACGCATTTAACATAATAAACAGTGAGCGGTATCTAGCAACACATCACTGCTACCCAAGACACGAAAATATCATGTGATCTGACAAAACCTCCTGTGATAATAGTTATGTGTATAATTACCCTTTTGCCCTTATGTCTATATTGAACACAAGGTATAGACCGTGTCATCCTTGTCCAGTTCAATATTGGGCCCATAGACATTTATCCTGTTACGCAGTATGGGCAAATTCCATCTAGGTCACTCATGTCCCTCAGCTTGCTTCGTGGAGTAACCATCAACTGTCTTTATGGTTATCCAGTTACAGACAACGTTAGATCAACAACAAAGCACTCAACTCTACATCTAGGATCCATAGTGGTTTCAGGTCGAAGAGTGACATACACCATTATCACCATGAGAATAACTTATGACACTTTGCATAACTTTCTATATAGTATTCTCATAGCGGGTCAATCCGGTATAAATATTACTCTTAATATTCATACCTATGTTTAAGACTTGATAACTCTTTATCCATGATCCATGAGATGTGATCATCAGTCTACAAACATAATAGTCTTAATGCTTTAATGTTATCCCACTTCACAATAAAGCTCGACTACGGATACTTTAAGAATATTGTCCTTATGTTTAATATGGTCTCATGATCAAGTCACACTTGATGCATTAAACGGACTAGCTATTCTAGGGACTTTATTAAACAACCATAATAAAGAAAAAGCCTTTTATAATTAATAAATAATTCGATACAAGTACCAAAAGTATTGGCCTCTAGGGCTTACACCAACAGTACCCTCATACATGCAATGAGGAAGTCAGATCTCCATAGTTCCGCTCACAAACAAAGTATTTTCTTGGTTGTTTTTACTAAACAATGTTGACATTCACGTGCTACTGTTCACTTGCTTGTATGCTCTAGCATGGGAGTGAGGATGCTTGTTTACGGTAAAGTGGATGTGCTTGGATCACCCTCTAGCAGTTAAATATTACTTGCTCACACAAGAAGGCTTAAGCTTCGTTCACGGTAGAACGAAAGTAACACGTCTTCTTTGAAAGGTTTGAAGAGATGCAATGAGGCAAAATATGATTTGATTTGTTGGGGTTGATTTTAGTATAGAGACAAGCATCAAACCCTTGGCTAGATACAGTCAACAGTCCAAAAACTCGGGAGTTGAGAGGACAATGTTATCCTAACCACACTTTTTCATCCAAATAAGATTTGAATTGTGAAAAAGGTTTGACAAGTCTAACCATTGGAACTTAGAGGGAGACAAGTATCTGACCATTGACTAAGTACGACTAACAATCAGAATACTTGGGAGTCGAGAGGATAATGGTATCCTAACTCCCCTTTCTCTCCCTCATAGTACCTAGATCTAACTTGTTTGAATCATTAGATATTTTAAGGGGGAAGTGAAGTGTCGGGTCCTCAAGCTAGGTACGTCGATAACCCAAATACTTCAATGTTGTGTACAAGCACGTACACCCCATTTTTGCATTCCGTTTGTTATGAAAACACATATTAAAACACATATTAGAAAACACAATATAAAATATTCAACTATTATTCATTTCCAAATATATCTCGTTTATTTACCTCACCAAACCATAAATGCCGAGCAACATGATGCTCGTACTTCACCAAAAGAGACGTATCGTACGACCCTCCTGGATATCCAGCCGGCTCAGTTGCAGATGAAGATGCGCCCCGGCCTAAAGTGCGGTCTGAAATCCTACCATATGCACCTCGTCTTCGAACCACTACAAAAAAAAATTATTAAAAATTAAATAAAAAAAATTAAAAATTAAAAAAAAAAAACGCACCAGAACACTTCAAAGAAGAGTTCCGGTGTGGATAAATAAAAGGTTGACTACCGGAACACTTCTTAAAAGAGTTCCGGTTTAGTTCATCCAAATCGGAAGTTTTTAAGAAAGAGTTCCGGTATACAACCAACCAAACCAGAAGACTTTCTAAAACACTTCCGGTTCAATTCCCCCAAAAAGCAACAAACCGAAAGACTTTAGATAAGTGTTCCGATATACACTATGTGAACCGGAAGACTTACTCTTAGTGTTCCGGTTTACAATGCCAAAAAATGCAAAAATATGTGTTCCGGAAGTCTTCAAGCGCAAATGGGAAAAAATTTCATTTCTGAAAAATATACCCTATTTATATGAGGGTATTTTGTAGGGGTACGAGGTAAAGTTTAGGGGTGTGGATATAATTGTAGGGGTACGAGGTAAAGTTTTCTCATCCTTGTTTCAACATTCAAACGCGTTTCATGTTTCATTTGCCCAAGACTCTACCTCGTTGGAAATCACCTTTGGCGGCGGAGGAGGTATAAAAACTTCAAATGACACATCAATATCCTCGCCTTGCCTCCCTCTTCCACAATCTATAATCCTTTTTCCCTAGTTCCTATCATAGAAACGAGAAACCGTATGAACCCTAAACGGAAAAACATATATTAAATTGCACCGAGGAGGAATCAAAGCCTACAGCGTTAGGGCTTTGATTCATCTAGTTGAACCCTACATGATGACTACTTGAATCACTGCAAATGGATGGAAAACGCTTACCTATAGTTGATTAAGGAGTGTGAGTATGTGTTGTTAAAACTTAGCTTGGATTATAGTTAGAACCTATTGCGATGGATTGTTTGTGATTATTTTTTATTTTAGTTAGAGTTCTGTTAGAATTTGAATTGAAAATTTAGTTACAGTTAGTTATTGTTAGAGTGGTTAGTGAATTGTTAGTTGTTAGTTTGGATTTAGTGAAGTCAGAAGTTGAATTAGTGGCTTGTTGTTAGTCAAGTGGTGAAATGTTAGTTAGTTGGAGTTAGTTAATGGATTTGAAGTTAATTATGATGTATGGTTAGTACTGTTAGAGCTCTTTGAATTGCCTTAAACTTAATGTTGTCAAGTTATTCATACTAGTTGATGTTAGAAATCAGTGGAACTGTTTGAATGTATTAGCAGTGGCTTGTTAATGAGCTAGGGTGAATGCGGGATATGGCATTATGTTAACTGTATAAAGCAAGTGTTTGCCATTGGAACTGATTTGTAATAAGAGGTGATTGCCAATGGGTATTAACTTAATGGAGCTAGTGATAATATTTGAAACAAGGTTAGATAAATATTTGAAATTTATATGTTAATAGATTGTTAATGTTAAATATTAGTTTGAATGTGACTTTGTTAAAATTGAACTTGAATTGTGCCTTGCTATAGAATCCGTGAAAACAATTTATGGTATGCATTGGTGTAAAAATTGGTTAGAAAATGAATTATAGTAGTTATGATTAGTTGGAATGATTGTGAAATTGAACGAGACATTGTTAGTTTTGTGAACTGCTTGTGAATGATTTGCTTACTATTTATCTACTATTGATGACATGGTTGTTAGAATGGAACAGTGAGTTATACAGTTAGGTGAATGGAAGCTTATTATTTAGGATGGTTAGTGTAGCGGTAAATTCATGACCGTTAAGCTATGGATAAACTTAACGTCAATAAAACCAGAGTCGCCACCGCGCTTTTATTGTTTCCAAAGGAAAAGGTAAAAGTACGAACAAAACACAAAGATAAGAAGTTTTCAAATCAAAACTAATAAAATGCCAGAGACTACAGGTAAGGGGTTTGGTTACACAGAGGGAAGGTGTTATCACCCAAAGTGTCTTAGGTACTCCTAGGGAGCCCTTTTTTATGTGTGTGTATGTGTTTTTGGTATAAAAGATGTTTGCAACAAATAGAGTGTGGGGAAGAGAAAAGAATTTATTGATTATATTTTTGTGTTTGACAAGACCTTCGGACTTGTGCCTACGCACCAACATAAAAATGAGGGATCAAAACCTCGTAGTTCGTGGTATCAATTTCAAAATGGGTGGATTGCTTTTAATCAAAATTTAAGTTCAAAAGAGGCACAAAGGGCCCAAAAGTTTGCATGGGTGTTAGTTCTTTTTGTCTTTTGAAATTTTAAGTCAATATGGTTAGGTTTATTTACAAGTTTGATTAAGAAAAAAAGTTTAAAAATGCAATGGCATAAGGCCAAAGTTTCTAATTTGTAATAAAGTCTAAGTTTTGAAATCACAAGCAAAGAAAGTTTTTGAAAAGGGGGAGAGATTTTGAAATTTAAGAAGTGGCAGGAGATGAAGAGACTAATCCTAAGCATAAAATTAAAAGTTAAGAGTTGAAAAGATCTGACCAATGGGATGCAATCCAACAGACAAGAATGTCATTAGAAAAACCACTTTCCTTTTGGACTTTGAATCAAGCAATAATCAGCAAGCCATTATCAATATGAAGAGCAAGGCATCAAATAAAGATGGCCACATCCAAGCAGACAAATCCATAGCTAACAGTCTTCTTTGTCTTCTCATGTATCAGATGAAATACTTCTTGATTTTTGCTCAGAATAAGGTGTAGCATGAGATCAAAATAATAGTTGCATCAAGGCCATGTAACAGATGAACTCAAGTGGATCCCAATACTTGCATCAGATGAAAGCTCAAATCACAATAACTTTGTCTCATAAATGTTGGCATTGGCCAAGTCCTTTTTGCATATGCAATGTTGCCTAATTCTAAGTCGAAAAGCTCAGATCAAACCCAACAGTCCACACAAACATTTTTTAGGGATTTTCTTATTTATTAAGTATTTTAAGGTCCTAAGACCACAAACACAAGAAGAATACACAAACAAATATATACAATCACAATATATGGCTCAAATGAGCAAAGTGAAAATGACATAAACATAAACAAGTTAAATGATATGTAAATGAAAAATGAATGGTAAATGACATGAAATTAAATTGCATAAAGTAAATGACTTGGAAGTAAAGAAAAGTTAATAATAGTTAGTGTTAGTCAAAGTTAAATTAGATGTTAGTGGAGTTTTGCTTTTCAATTGATTAAGTCATTCTTTGGAGAACACTCAACCATCTATTCATAAGCATGGATCCTTGAACCAAGACATCTTCCAAAGATAGGAAAAAAGGCCAAGTTTCCACACAATACCATGAAATATGGGATACTTACAATCTCACTTACTAGAATGCTATGCCTTTAGGGTCAAGTTTAGCTCTATGTTAAGCAATCGTAATTGGACTTATGTAGAAGTCACAACTATCTGAGGTCGGGCAATAAAAATTTAGGTGCTAATGCATGTTAGAGATTTGGTATAATGAACCAAAATCCTAAAGCATACCACACACTAAAAGAAAAAGATCAAAGGGATGGACCTATCTCATCCATACTTGTATTGGTTCATCTAACACAAGGTTATTGATGAACCAATTAGACTTAGTGTAAGACCCCAATTTTGACCCTAAGATCCCTCATGCAATCTCATCATATGCATTAGCATTGGGATCATACCTTGACATCCTCCTTACCCCTCATTCATTGGGTTTGTTTTGGGAGAGATCACGAAGCACCATGTGATTGTATCATACTTATATATTATCAATTTTTACTAACCAAAATACCAAAATGTGTCTTTGCATTTGCCTAACTCTTTTGTAGGTAGGGCATGATCCCCATTGATCTAGCAAGCTCATATCCAGGGTTTAAGACCCTCATGGCTACAAGAGCACAACCAAGGAATGATCCATAATGTCTGTAAGCATCATATATGAGTCCCCATGATCTTCATATGTTACTTTGATCAAGTATCCTTCAAGAGTCTGGAGGTAGTTTGCCTTGGAAACCCTAGTTTGACTGGGTATCTTGAGTAACTTCTTCAACAAGCTTCTTCACCAATTGATCAAATTTCTCAAGGGACACTTCAAATTTCATCATCTTATGCATATATGATCTTCCATGAGCCTAAAAAGTCAAGATAATTGCAAGTTAGCAAGTTGGTTGATGGTGATTGGCTAGATGAATTCATCTGATCAAAACTGTGTCTCCCTAGACCCTATCTCCTATAATTTTCACCATATGAAAATAATTCCAAGATCAAGGTTACTCTAAATGACATTCAAAACAACTTTCATGTTGATACCTAGAGCTATTTTGTCTTGGAAAATCATTTTCTATGTTGAAACATTATAGGTCATTTTGTCTAAACCTTAATTTGAAAGTCAACTTCCCAAGGCCATAACTTGCTCAATATTTATGAGATGAAAGATTCCCAAGTTGCACAATCAAATTTAAGATGTCTACTTCAATTTTGATTTTTTGAGTGAGAGCTAATTCAACTTTATGAGCATGTGATATGAGGATACATTATAGGTCATTTTTGCCTTATACCATTGAACAAGTGATTTTCCTCAACTTCAAAAATGCATAACTCTATCATTATAAATCCAAATGACATGAAATTGGTGACCATTTTGAAGATTCTTGAAATAGATACACCTTTGATGAAGACACGTTTCTGATTTGGAGCTCACATAAAAAGTTAAGTAAGGTGGAACATTGAGGTATATGACTTGACACTTAGAAAAAATTTCAACATGTTGAAATTTCCAAACTTCCACCTCAAAATTCACCTTGATCCAAGTTCCAAATCAAAAAGTGTCCAACATAAAAGTTGTTCCCCTTGATCTAAGCTTTCCAAAGAGTACTATTTCATGCATTTTGGATGAGGTTTGCTAGGGTTGCGCATGGTCTTAACAGGTCTGCATCAAGTGGAAAAATCAAATGTCCAAAACTTCACATTGCATTGCCTTGCCATTCAAGCATCATTTGAACTTCAGTACAGTTGGAATTGGATCAAAATGGATTGCTTCGTGGGCCTGTACACGCCCATGCAAGCGTGTACATGACATTGCCAAATTTAATAAAATTTCAAGTGTGCAATTATCAATCCCAAGTGCTATAAATACATGGCCTCTGAGCTCATTTGAAACACACCTTGCGCGCCAGCTTAGCCCCCTCTTTTCAAACCCTCACAATTCAAAGGAAAACCTGAGAATTTTCAACTTGAAAGTTGAGTTTGAATCTCACTATTTGGAGATTCAAAAGCTCTAGGATCCAAAGCTTTGTTCCATTGCCAAACCTATTCTGCAAGCACCTCGAGTGTGATCAAGTCAAGTTTGAAGCAAGCAAGATCCAGTTCTGCATAATATTTAAGGTATTTTTCAGAAATCTTCTTCTTTTCGATTCTCACTCAATTCTCTTGGATCTTTGGTTGTATGAAGTCCTACCAATATAGGCAAGAAGATTGAGTTGCTTTGAGGTCAAATCGAAGCAACTCAATTGACACACCTCAAAATTCAACTCCTCATATATTTCTATATATGTGGAGTTAGTTAAAACTAATGTCAGATTCGTGCTCTACGCCATTTTTTCTTTCAGATTATGTCCTCCTTTTTCATTTATGTGATGGTGATGACTGAACTAGTTCGGTGAGCCTCGCCTGAGAAGGTGACCGGAGTTTCAGCATCGGTGGTGTGCTAGACAGGTTCTGAGCCATTGATCTTGTTTAACATGTTTTAATCTCACACGTTGGTTTTGATTACCATTCCTATGGCGCATTGACTTAAGTCCATGGTGGAAAGCGCGCTGATGATCACTTGATCTGCCACCTCAATTAATGAGGGAGATGAAGTGGTCCACGTTTTTTCTGATTATTTGAATTTCATTTAATTTATTTTATTTTCATTAGTTCATATTAATTTTAATATTGATCCAAAAAATATGAGAGTTTCACCAATTTTTTTAAAATAAAATCCTCTTTCATATTTTGAATTAAAATTATTTTTTGGATCATTATTAATATTTTTCATGATTTAATTGATTTTGTGATTATTTTTAATTGTTCAAAAATACTTTTAAGTCTCCAAAAATTCTGAAATTTTTTCTCCAAGGTCCTTTGACCTTGTTTGACCTATGATAAATCTCATGGCCATTTCTTTGGTGTTTTGATGAGATTTTAGGAATTTGACAAACCATATTTAATTTAATGCATTATTTTTAGTATTTTTTAAATTGAATAAGTGTCAAACAATTGTGTTGAGCCATTTTTGATTGTTTATATAAGTTTGACTTGTGTTGTTGGGCCTTGGTCAAGGTTGATTTGACTTTGTTAGGTTAATATCATTGGATTTAGGGGATTGATGGAATGTACATTCCATCTCACAAATTGAATGAATGATCTTAATTTGGTAAAAGTCCTCCTTTGTCCAATTTGAGTTTTGATTCATTCCCCTCCCTCTCCATCTAATTCCCTTTCTTTATGCATCCATTTCATTTGACCTATGATATCTCAATATCCTAAGGCTAATTGATTTCAAAATCAACATAAGTATGGATGAGATTAGGCCACCTCTTTTGCATATTCTTTTTGTGTGTGGTATGTTTCATGAGCATATTCCATTATACTATGTCTCTAACATGCATTAACACCAAAATTCTATTACCCGACCTCAAATAGTTGTGACTTCTACATAAGTCAAATTATGATTGCTTAACATAGCGCTAAATTTTTGACACAAAAGGCATAGCATTCTAGCTAGTGAGATTGTAAGTCTCCCCTCTTTCATGGTATTGTGTGGAAACTTGACCTTTTTTCCTTCCTTTGGGAGATGACTTGGTTCAAGGATCCATGCTTGTGATAAGTGGGTTCAGTGTTCTCCAAAGAATGACTTAAATAATAAAAAGCAAAAACAATACTAACTTCTAATTCATTAACAACTAACATTTAATTTCAAGTCTTTTAATTTTAATGCACTTTATCTTTAAGCTTTATTAATTTTCCATTATTCATTCCATTCTAATTGTTTATGTTAATGTCATTTTCACTTTGTCCATTTGGACCATATTTTGTGATATATTTTGCTTGTGTATATTTTGTTTGCTTGTGTGGTCTTTGACCATTAATGTACATAATAAGAACAATAACCCTAAAAAACTTCTTATGTGGACTATTGGTTTGATCTGAGACAATTGGACTTAGAATTTAGGCAACACTCCCTATGCAAAGGACTTGGCCAATGCCAACTATCATGTAACCAAGTGTTTGTAATCTGAAACTTCATCTGATACATCATTGAAGATCCTTTTGAGTTCATCTGTAACATGATCATTGTGAAGCTGTTATTTTGAACCTGTTGTAGCTGGGTATTTGTTACCATTAGAGATATTGACTAAATCCAAGGTAAATCATACAAGTCGAGTCACCACCACACTTCTATTTATCCAAAGGAATGGTTAGAAAGCGAACAAAAACCTAAAAGTTTTATTGAATCAAAAACTAGTAAAAGAGAGTCAGAGATCTGGGTAAGGGGGTCGGTTATGCAATGGGAAGGTGTTAGGCACCCAAAACATCCTAGGTACTCCTAGGGAGCCCTTTTCACACTTGTTGTAAGGTTGTTGTTTTGTGAAAAATTTGTTTGGGCAAACATGATTGAAGAGATGAGAAGAGAATATACAAGTTTATTTACATTTTGTGTTTAGATGGATAAACCCATTGCCTACGTACCATCTTCAAAAAGATTAAGATCAAAACCTCGTAGTTCGGGGTAACAATCTCAAAAATGAGTTGGTGAATTGATTGGTCCAAAAGCCTTAAGGTCTTTTATTATCAAAGGGAGAAAACTCAACCTAAAACCACAAATCCACCATGTGAGGATAACTTCAACATGCTAGTGAGGGGTTAACCCTATAATAAGCATGGAAGACTCATTGTCCATCACTAAGGATATATGTGAGTATTACATCTACCACCAAGAAAACTCAAACCTAACAGCTAAAGGTTATGAAAAATTTGATTAAGGAAGTGACCATTGGAACCACAAAAAGACATTTGAATGGGTTATATTTACCAATTAGAAGTATATACAAAATGGTCAAAGTGGACTTAAAGATTCAATTCAAAATAAGTATTATGAAAAGAAGGTTTGAAAATCAAAAGCATAAGGCTTAGGTTTCTAATGTTGAAAACAAATGTTAAGTGTCTGCACAAAAGTTTGGCTTGGGTTAGAGTGGAGAGAAGAAGAAGAAGGGCTAAAGTCCTAAGCATGCAAGAGGTAAGGAATAAGAAACAAAACCACAATGGAGTTCCTCTCTTGAGATCATATTGATGATCCAAGTAGCTCCCATCCTTTGGAATAAGCACTCATATAAACATAAACCCAAGCAATCATCAATCAAATGAACTCTTAGAAGGCTCTTCAAGGCATTTTGTAATTCTTTCTCTTAGAAGCTCATGGCAATAGTTCCTCCAGTTTGAATCAAGATGGAGTCCCTAGCACAAGAACATACACATCAAAGAGTTTTATGAAGCAAATCAAGAATGGACAAGAGTGAGTTTAGAGGCTTGTCCTTCTAATCCATCTTCATCATTAAGGTCCTTTTACTCCAATTTTTGCATAGGGAATGTCCTAGAAACTAAGTCCATTTGTCCATTTTTTGCATTTGGTTCTCAACAATCAAAACAAAACACAAGCACAATAGTATATACACAATTATGTGCTCAAGTAAGCAAAAGGCAAATGGCATTAACATAAACATGTGCTCAAGTGAGCAAAGGGAAAAGCAAATGGATAATATGTACAAGAATAGTAAATTGCATAAAAGTAAAGAGCAAAAAGTAAATGTTAATGGTTAATGGTTAATGTTAGTAGTTAGTGTGCCATAAGGCAAATTTAGCGCTATGTTAAGCAATCGTAATTGGACTTATGTAGAAGTCACAACTATCTGAGGCCGGTCAATAATAATGTAGGCAACAACACAAGTTAGAAGTCTTGATTAGTGAACCAAGTTCCAACAACTTGCCATGCCAAAAAAGAAAAAGAGAATTGATCTTGTATTGGTTTAAGTCTTTTGCATGTTTAGGAAACAACCTATCCTTAATGCAAAGCCATTCATTTGATCAATTGATCAAGATGAATTAGATTTGAGTCAAGGAAGATTAAGCCTCCCTAATCAATGCTAACTTATAAACCTTTAACTCATTGATCAAAAAGAAAGAAGAAGAATGGATTATGAAATGGAAAGATTAAAATGCATAAGGTGAAATAAAAAATGTACCAATCCATATTTATTGACCAAATGACATTGAAAGTCAAAGTCAAACAATGGGAAATCAGAAATGGGATGAAGATTGGAGGTCAAACAATAATCAAAATATTTTTTGCATTTTTAATATTAGAATAAACTTGAATTAAAAATTAAAAGGTCAAACTTCAAAATCACTTCAAATCAACCTTGAAAGGTCCAAGTGATTTATCCCAAGTTCAACAAGGTCAAACAATATTTGACAAAAAATTTCAGCATTTTTAAAAGTCAGAAACTATTTTTAATCAATTAAAAATGAATAAAAATAACCTAATTTAACTAAAATCTCAAATAAATCTCAAATCAATTGAAGAACAACCTTGAATTCTGGAGATTTGAGCTTGCTTCCTTGCTTCCTTTGGCCAAACAGAAGATCAATGGAGTATGAGAGAGAGGTCTAGGAACTTTAGATCTAGAAATTCAACCTGATTTAGTTGAATTTCAGATTTGAGAAATTGAAGAAAATTGGAATAGTTCCTTTAGGTGTGGCTCGGTTTTGATTTCTGCAGCACTTCAGGTTGATGCATGGATGGAATTTGAATGGAGTGAGGCTCTTATTTATAGATGGAAAGGCAAGGTAAGTGTGATCAAAGTCGTGTGCATGGAATTGGATATTCATTGCATGGGCTTGCATGATCATTCAAAAGGCCCAAATTCAATGCCAAATGTACTCTGAAGCATAATTGAGCTGAAATGGTCGTGGAATTGGCAATGCACAAGCTTGTATAATGAGTTCCAACATGTTATGCAAAATCATGCCTAAAACTTCTCCTCTTCGAAAATGCCATTTGCCAAATCCAAACATGAGCATATGAGTAATGGTTGGAAAGGTTTTGATGTAAGGAACAATTGTTATGTTGGGCAAAAATCCATTTGAAGTGTGGAAATTGGTGAAATTTGAGTTTAAAGTGCAAGGTGCAAAACATGTAAAGGCAAAGTTTCTAAATTTGGCCAATGTTCAAGCCCCTCTATTTTAATGATGCAAGCCCCAAGTAAAAAAACGTCCAACATCAAAGTTGTATATCTTTTCAAGACAATCAAAATGAACTTAAATTTTGCATCATTTGTATTTTTGATGAAAGAGTTATGGGCACTTGAAGTTGGACTTTTTTGCCTTTCAATGCATTTGGTCCAAAGTGACCTATAATGTTTTGCATTATCACATGTATTTCCTTTCAGATTTTGAAATTGTGTTCAACATAACATTTGAAGTAGACATCTTAAGATTTCCAATGCATTTGATCCCACATCAAAATCATAAAAAATTAATTAGTTATGTCCTTGGGAAGTTGGCCTAAAATTAGGGTTTCAGTCAAAGTGACCTATAATGTCTTGGAATGGGAGATGACCTTCCAAGCTTCAAATCAATTTTTGATGAACATGAAAGTTGTTCATATTGTCCTTAAGATTTTTTTTTGCCTTTGGGATCATCTCCATTTGACCAACACATAAAAATTTAGGTCTCAGTGCATTTCAAAATAGTCAGATGAATTGACTGATCAATTTCTCAAGTCCACAAGTCATATTCTGATGAATTGATGATTGAGGATACTCAAATAAGTTCAAATATGCATGAAATGATTAATTAAATAACTTCCCTTGATTGTATTTGATCATGGGCTGAAGTTGCTTCAAGAGCAAGACATTGTGGTGCACAGATGAATTAGGGTTTCTTTGGGGAACAAACCTCAAACCCTTTGACTTGCTTTGATCAAAATGATGGATTGAGATGCTAGGGAGGCATATTTGATGGATGAGAGCTTTGGGAACCATTACCATGCTTGCTATCATCTTCACTTGGCCATATTTCTGCACAAAGGATCTCCTTGAAGCTCTTGACCTTGTGATTGCTCAAGCTACAAACAAAAGATGTTAGTGACATATTTTTTGTGCTTTTGGTTAGTAAAAAAAAATAAGAAAAGCAATAATATACAATTCAAGCATGCTTGGTGATCTTCAAACCACTCACAAGAGGTCCCACCCAAAGGCAAAGGGAACCAAGATGCTTATGATCCTTGAGGCTTTTGCAAATGCAATGTTATGATGCCATGAGGGATATTAGGGCCAAATTTGGGGTCTTACAGATGCCCCTATTTAAGGTCATTCTAGCCGGAGAAGTGAAGGTTAAAATCTTTGCCTCGACGCGGTAGAATGGGCTTAAATAATAACAAAGAGACGAATTTTGGTCCCTAAGAGACCTCATGATGCAGATATATGCATGCAAATGGTAAAAATCTGTGGGGATATGCGTCCACACAGGAAAAGATCAGGAGGAAATCGACAATTCCTATGAATAATTCATTCTATGGGACAGAGACTCTACCAGGGAGTAAAGGGATGAAAGCGCGTGAGCAGGTCACGACTTGAAACTTGCTGAGAGACACGGAGAGAATCCATGAAATAAATCAATGGAAAGACTCGAGCTGACTCGAAGATGCACGTATTGGGGAATATGCCAATACAACAAAGTTATCCGTAACGGATACTTCGGATAAAAATCCGGACTCAGGTGGGGATGTCCACTAAGGACTCAGCTGAGGAAATAACAAATGAGGTATTACCGGTTACTGGGTAATAAGCTCAAAGAGAGATCATGTGATCCCACCGGCATAAGGGTGAGGGAAAAACATGCTCCAGGAGAATGAATATCTAAGACCGGTATAAGGGTGAGAGATATCAAACATCCAAAACGTCTGAGGAAGACCTAAAAGGTATATTTCAACTCAGGGATTCTGACTCCACAGGGGACAAAAAGTCATAATAGGGAGCAGAAGAAGGGAACACCAGGGATGCCGGTTACTGGGCATATAATAGGTGACCAACCAAAACGTGAATTGGGGAATATTCCCAAGACACTCATCATCCAAAAGAGGGCTAAAAGCAAACTCGATTATGGGATGGACATTCGATTCCAAAAAGGGATACGAATCTTACTCAACTGGGGAAGAACAAAAGACTTCAACCAAAGAGTGCATGAGATATATTATCTATTACCGTCAGAACGTAGATAATATACTCGCATGGAAGATTATTCACAACTGGTTACTGGGTTAATAAAGGATAAATCGACCGATAAAGAAAGGCATCGGGATACCGAAACTAAGTATATAATGATGACCATTCAAGGGGAGCAACAAACATTACCGACAACCAGTATATGAAAGATGACTTGCTGGGGATAAACTGCCTAATCGGAGCAATTATCCAAGAGGATGAGGGAATATCAACACCGAATATTGGATAATGATAACCGTCAAGAAGGGGATTACATCTACCGGATACTGGGTAGCAAAACCACGGAAGAGTAGCCGTCATCGATTAGGATGAACAAAAGGTTAACTTTGCAAGGGGATGAAATAGGGTTTACAACTACCGGTATAAGGGTAGAAAACCACAGACTACGCCGGGGATAAGATGAATGATTACTAATTACTGAGCAATTATTCATTTATACCACAGGGGAGTGCAGGAAACAAATCACAGGAAACCAATCTAGGATCAAACTAAAGAGGCAAACTGAATCAAGACTCGTCCTAGTGAGGATATAACTCAATAGGGAAACCCATCCCAATATATGTGTTGGGAAGAAACAGAAACAACCATCATCCACGAGGATATAACTCGATGGGGAATATGGAAAGAAAGATAAACACTTTCTGCTTAAGGGGCTGACTCTATATTGAGGGATCAGACACCGACATCTGCTTGGGAAATGTATTAATCACTAGCAGGGGATAACAAACAAAGATATATGGTAAAGAATGTAATCATGAATATCTGCATGTTTGAAAATATATGCACACATGCGTGGTTTATGTATGATGAATGCTGACAAACAGACATTTCTAACACAAACAGCTCCAAAGAATAAGTGCACAAACATCCGGTACTACATCTCAAGAGAGAAAGCCAGGTTCACCGGAGAGTATCTAATCTGATGAGGGTAAGAGATACTAGGAAGCAAAGATCTCTACAGGGGGATGAACATCAGTCATTCCAGCTGGGGACAGGAGTTATTGTACAGATAAAATCTGCCGCATAAGCAACTCTACTGGGGAACCAATCCGAGGAGGTGAAGGAAATCTGGGGAACAACCACCAAATACCGTACTTACCATAGAGATCACATCTGCTGAGGAGGAAAGATCGCTACTCTATTGAAGGGAAGAGTGGTGAATATCTCACCAAACACTCCACTCAGTAGAAAAACACAAAAGGCCCCGGAGGAAGAAGACACAAGCATGCCAGGAATATGAACAAATGTCTTACCCTGTTGGGGATCATACCATCCTTGGGAGAGCACTGAAGATCTCCTAAGTATCCTTTCGTCATTGTGAATGTTCGCTTTGTTTAAAAACAAATTATGAAAAATTTGACAATGATATTTTCTCAATTAAAACATGCAAAACATTTGTTGAATAGAAACAAATAAGAGTGCAAATAATTGGATAAAAGGCTCAAATTTATTTGATGGAATGATAGTCTGCAAATGGCAAGACTCCATAGATCTTTACAAATTTGAAATTGGTGATATATATTGGAAAAGGGCTACATTTAACATAATGGCCATTTCTCCACCAATTCTGAATCCGATGTACTTGTAGCTTTGGTTGATGACGAATGAGCAAGAATCTCTGACGGATAACAGTTGTAGAACAAAGCCTTGTCAGGATGTAGTTACTTGCCAAATCCCTATTTTTTTTTGCCTAGATTTCCCCAGGATGAGGTACTCAATCTAGCGGGATACATATACTCATTTTTTATGTCTCTAACTTTTTCCTGGACCGCCCTTTCGGGTTTTCAATCCACCGAGACGCTCATTTTTGCCTAAGCCGCCCTTTCGGGTTTTCAACTTAGCGAGCTATTCTGTTTTTTATTTTAGGCGAAGTATTTCTTGACTGCATCTGAATTCACAGGACGAGTGAAATCCTCCCCATCCATAGTTGTAAGTATCAAAGCACCACTTGAAAAGGCTCTCTTAACAACATATGGACCTTCATAGTTTGGAGTCCACTTGCCCCTAGAATCGGGCACGAAAGACAAGACTTTCTTGAGCACAAGGTCACCTTCTCGGAACACACGAGGCTTGACCTTCTTATCAAAAGCTTTCTTCATCCTTTGCTGATATAATTGACCATGGCACATGGCCGTCAATCTCTTTTCTTCTATCAAATTCAGCTGGTCATAACGACTCTGAACCCATTCAGCATCAGTCAACTTGGCTTCCATCAAGACTCTCATTGATGGGATCTCCACCTCTACTGGGAGTACAACCTCCATGCCATAAACAAGAGAGAAAGGGGTTTCCCCTGTTGAAGTGCAAACAAATGTACGATATCCATGTAAAGCAAACAGCAGTATCTCATGCCAATCTTTATAGGTGACAACCATCTTCTGGATAATCTTCTTGATATTCTTATTAGTAGCTTCAACAGCCCCATTCATCTTGGGTCTATAGGGAGAAGAGTTATGCTATGCAATCTTGAACTCACTACATAGTTCTTTCATCATTTTGTTGTTCAAGTTAGATCCATTATCAGTAATGATCTTATCTGGCACACCATATCGACATATGAGTTTATTCTTGATAAACTTCACGACCACCTGCCTGGTCACATTTGCATATGATGCCGCTTCAACCCACTTGGTGAAGTAATCAATTGCTACGAGAATAAATCTGTGTCCATTGGACGCTTTTGGCTCTATCATGCCAATCATGTCAATTCCCCACATGGAGAAAGGCCATGGTGATGAAATCACATTCAAAAGTGTCAGGGGAATATGAATCTTATCCGCATAAATCTGACACTTATGGCATTTCTTCACATATTTGCAGCAGTCAGACTCCATTGTCAGCCAATAGTAGCCTTCTCTCAATATCTTTCTAGCCATGGCATGTCCATTGGAATGAGTACCAAATGAACCCTCATGGACCTCAGTCATCAACAGGTCTGCTTCGTGTCTATCCACGCATCTGAGCAGCACCATGTCAAAATTTCTCTTATAAAGCACATCGCCATTGAGGTAGAAACTTCCTGATAATCTCCTCAGAGTCTTCCTGTCTTTCACAGATGCCCCAGGCGGGTAAGATTGGCTCTGAAGGAAACACTTGATGTCATAATACCATGGCTTATCATCCTTCACTTCTTCAATTGCAAACACATGGGCTGGTCTGTCCAAGCGCATCACAGTGATATTGGGAACTTCATTCCAAAGTTTTACCATAATCATTGAAGCAAGTGTGGCAAGAGCATCTGCCATCCGATTCTCATCTCGAGGAATATGATGGAAGTCAACCTCAGTAAAGAACGTTGAAATCCTCCTCGCATAATCCCTATATGGAATGAGGCCAGGCTGATTCGTTTCCCATTCACCCTTAATCTGATTAACAATGAGGGCCGAATCACCGTAAACATCAAGATGCTTGATCCTTAGATCAACGCATTCCTCCAATCCCATAATACATGCCTCATACTCAGCCATATTATTCGTGCATTTGAAAGTTAGCCTTTCTGTAAAAGGAATATGTGTGCCCTGAGGAGTAATAATCACTGCCCCAATACCATTTCCATATTGATTTACAGCGCCATCAAACACCATACTCCATCTGGAACCAGGCTATGGCCCTTCATCGAGCGTAGGCTCATCGCAATCTTTCATTTTCAAATACAGAATCTCCTCATCTGGGAAGTCATACTGAACCGACTGATAATCCTCAATCGGCTGATGTGCCAAGTGGTCAGCCAAGATGCTACCTTTAATAGCCTTCTGAGCTCGATACTCAATATCATACTCAGATAACAACATCTGCCAACGGGCAATTCTCCCTGTTAAAGCAGGCTTCTCGAAGATATACTTGATTGGATCCATTATGGATATCAACCAAGTCGTATGGTTCAACATATACTGGCGTAAGCGCTTAGCAGCCCAAGCCAAAACACATCATGTCTTCTCAAGCATTGAGTATCGAGACTCACAATCGATGAATTTCTTGCTTAAGTAGTAAATAACACATTCTTTCTTTCCTGATTCGTCTTGCTGACTAAGGACACAACCCATTGAGTTTTCAAGAACAGTCAGATACATGATCAATGGTCTTCCTTCCACGGGCGGGGACAAGATCGGAGGCTCAGACAAATACTCTTTAATACTGTCGAAAGCTTTCTGGAAATCCTCGGTCCAATCATGGGACTGATCTTTCAGGAGGAGCTTGAATATCGGCGCACATGTGGCAGTCATATGGGATATGAATCTGGAAATATAATTCAAGCGGCCAAGAAAACCTCGGACTTGCTTCTCAGTTTTGGGCGCAGGCATCTCTTGTATTGCTTTGACCTTTGCAGGATCAACCTCAATACCTCTTTCACTAACAATAAAGCCCAATAACTTGCCGGAACGGACTCCAAATGTACACTTGTTGGGATTCAGACGAAGCTTATATTTCCTCAAACGCTGAAAAAGCTTCAACAGGTGCTCTACATCTCCGTTCTTGACTTAGCGATCATATCGTCAACATATACCTCGATCTCCTTGTGCATCATATCATGAAACAAGGTGGTCATAGCTCGTTGATACGTGGCTTCGGCGTTCTTCAAACCGAAGGGCATCACTCGATAACAGAATGTTCCCTAAGGTGTGATGAATGTTGTCTTCTCCATATCCTCGGGTGCCATCTTGATCTGGTTATATCCGGAAAATCCATCCATAAATGAGAAGACATTGAATTTAGCTGTATTGTCCACCAACATATCAATGTGTGGTAGAGGGAAATCATCTTTCGGACTAGCTTTATTCAAGTCTCTATAGTCCACACACATCTGGACTTTTCCGTCTTTCTTAGGCACGGGCACAATATTGGCCACCCATTGAGGATATGTAGAAGTCACCAAAAACCCCGCATCAATTTGTTTCTGAACTTCCTCTTTGATCTTTACTGCCATATCAGGATGAGTTCTTCTTAGCTTCTGCTTCACAGGCACACACTCAGGTTTCAAAGGTAGGAAATGTTGCACAATATCTGTATCTAGACCGGGCATGTCTTCGTATGACCAGGCAAAGACATCGACGTATTCTCGTAGCCACTCAATCAACCCTTTCTTAACAGACTCTTCCAGGAGTGCCCCAGTCTTCACTTCTCGCACACAATCCTCAGACCCCAAGTTGACTGTTTCCAGATTCTCAAGATGCGGCTGAATGATTTTCTCTTCATGCTCAAGTAGACGGGTAATCTCGTCAGGAATGTCTTCAACATCATCCTCTTCCGCCTCAAATACAAGGAATTCAAAGTTGGGAGATGGTGTTGGATCATTATGTTCAATGGGTTTGATCAACCTGCATAATGTTTTTGGATATGAAAGCTTTAGAATTCAAACAAGGCAAATCATTATGCAGATGAAAAGATTGATTTTATTCTTATTTTTGAGGTTTTATGTGATCACCAGTTTCATGCAAAAAAAACGAAAAGAAAAAATAATTGGAAAAACAAATATTTAACATGAATCTATTGAATGAAAATATCATTGTATTTATGCGCCAACAATGTCATCACTCCTCCTTTTGGCATGGGAGGAGGGTTTTTTAAACACAATGAACATTACTTTGACTTATGGATAGCTGTTGGAATATCCACAGCGACCCAATTATTGCAGATTCCCCCAGGGATGACGAAGTTGCCAGAATCCTCTTCGTCCTCTTCCAAGATGGCAGCAGCCTCCTCGTCTCGACCAGTGTGGATGAGACCTCCACTCTTGAACAACCCTTGCGTATTAGAAACCCCAGATGAATAACGTATGCCAGCCCGGGACTTGTTGTCTTCCAGCTCAACCATTTTCCCTAATCCAGCAGTTGCACCACGCTCAATGACCAACTTTGCATCTTTGTAGGAAGCAAATGAAGGAGTTCTCTTCTCAATAGGTTCAGCAATGGATAAAGCTTGGAAAGGAGTTCCAACTTCATCCTCAACATCTATATATGAGAAGGAAGACAAATGGCTAACCAGGAGAGCCCTTTCTCCCCTACCACCACTAGCTTCTTATTCTTTACAAATTTCAATTTCTGGTGTAGGGTGGATGTCACGGCGTCTGCCTCGTGAATCCATGGTCTTCCTAGGAGACAGCTATACGATGGGTGAATATCCATAACCTGGAAGGTAATCTGGAAATCACTTGGTCCGATTTTGACTGGGAGATCGACCTCACCAATCACAGTTTTGCGATACCCATCGAAAGCCTTCACAACTACTCCACTCTGCCTCATGGGAGGCCCTTGATATGACAGCTTCGTAAGAGTGGTTTTTGGCAATACATTCAATGATGACCCAGTGTCCACCAATACATTAGACATGGCGTCGTCTTTGCAACCCATAAATATATGTAATGCCAAGTTGTGGTCTCTTCCCTCCTCGGGGAGATCAGAGTCACAAAAACTTAAGTTGTTACAAGCAGTAATGTTTGCAACAATGCTATCGAATTGTTCTATCATGACATCGTGATCCACATATGCCACATCCAACACCTTCTACAGAGCCTCTCGGTGTGGTTCTGAATTCAAAAGCAATGATAACACAAATATTTTGGATGGCGTTTGTAGAAGCTGGTCTACAATGTTGTATTCGCTCCTCTTGATGAGCCTCAGCATCTCATCACAGTCTTCTTTCGTGTTGCCACTCGGGCCAGCAGAAGCAAAAGTTCTCAACTTAGAGGAGGGCTTAACAACAAGTGTCGGATTCGGAGTACTCACAACCCAATCGGGCGCTCAACAAAATCATCATTAGCTTGAGGCTTTGACGGTGGTGAAAATACACGACCGCTGCGGATCAGACCACTAACATCCGCAATGTTAACAACAGATGAAGATGGAAAGGACACCTCTTTCCCATTTTCCACTGCTACAACATTGTAGCGATAGGGGACTGCCTTCTCAGAAGAGTATGGTACTGGGCCGGCTGGCTTAATGGTTAATGCGGGAGAAACCTTCTGCTTGCTACCATCGTACTTGATGATAACAGGCTCGGGGATCCGGAATACTGGAGAAATTACGTTGACCTCATCAGCATCTTCGTCAACATTTCTGTTTTGAAGGATCTCAATAACTCCTTCATCCAGCATTTCTTGCACATCTTTGTGCACCTGGCGGCAGCCTCTTTGATTAACAGAACAGATTCGACATCTATCATGGTCATGCTCATAATGACTATAATCACATAGCAAACGATGCATCTCGACCAGAGATTGTCGAATATGACTGCCGTATTTGACTTTGTACTTGCCAGGGCAGCCCTGGACCATGTTGACAGATTTCCCATGCTCGGGCAATGGGTTCTTCTTCACGTTAGGACTTACATCCTCGAAACATAGAATGCCACACCTCACAAGGTCTTGAACCTTGGTCTTCAAAGGGTAGCAATTCTCCACGTCGTGGCCGGGAGAACCAGAATGGTAAACACAGTGTAATTCGGGCTTATACCACCACTTGGGGTTAGTAGGTATAACCGGTGGGTCTCTTGGAGTAATCAACTTTCTCTCTATCAAAGAGGGATATATAACTTTGCATACGTCATCGGAATAGGATCTAAGGTGACCCTTTTCCTCTCGTAACTTGTGCTGGTTTGATTAATGTTTCGAGGCTGGTAGGCCTGCTGTTGCGGACGGTGCTGTTGTTGTTGATATTGAGGATGTGGTTGTTGATTGTTGTTATGTTGCTGGTACTGCTGATTATCTCTGAAGATAGGTGCTATATGAGCCACCTAGTGCTGGTTACCGGCGGGACGCACGGTCTTCCTCCTCACAGAGGGTCTTCTTGGTTTCATATGGGAGGTCACAACATATGCCTCTCCATCTTTCTTTTTCGCAAACGCCCCATAACATTTTGCAGAAGAGCCTTCTTCTCTTGTCAGACACCCTTCCCTAACCCCTTCTTCTAGACGCATCCCTATATTCCCCATCTCAGTGAAGTCAAAAGGAGCGCTAGCAATCATCCGCTCATAATAAAAAGAACTCAAGGTCTTCAAAAAGTTCTTAGTCATCTCTTTCTCTTCTAGCGGGGGCACGATCTGTGCTGCTACCTCTCGCCACCTCTGGGCGTATTCTTTGAATGTTTCCTTATCCTTCTGGGACATGGCCCTCAATTGATCCCTATCGGGAGCCATATCCACATTGTACTTGTATTGCTTGACGAAGGCCTCACCAAGATCTTTGAAGGATCAGATGTTCGCACTGTCTAAACCCATGTACCAACGCAGAGCAACACCGGACAAACTGTCCTGAAAGTAGTGGATGAGCAGTTGGTCATTGTCGGTCTGAGTCGACATTTTCCTGGCATACATGACCAGGTGGCTGAGAGGGCAAGTATTTCCTTTGTATTTTTCAAAGTCAGGGACCTTGAATTTCATAGGGATCTTCACATTAGGAACCAAGCAGAGTTCGGCAGCAGACTTGCCGAAAAGATCCTTTCCTCTAAGAGATTTCAATTCCTTGCAAAGCTCAAGAAATTGATCGTTCATAGCGTCCATCTTCTCATAGACATCTGGGCCCTCAGACGGCTCAGAATGATAAATGGTGTCGTCTACTCTGGGCAGAGTATGCACGACAGGAGGAGGAACAACAAGGACCGGGCTAGATGCCGACATAGAAGCAAAGGTGGGAGCAGGACCCTTGGGCATGAAATTGGGAGGCATCCCCCACGGGAATCCGGATGGCATGGCCGTTGGAGCAAAGTGTGCACTGGTCGCAGGCACAGTCGAGAAGACAATCTCAGAGATGACTGTCCTCTGGGGAGGAGTTGAAGGTGTCGGAGAAGACTGGCTCTGGGCAGCCATGAATGACTCCATCAAGGCACTTAATCTGGCCACTTCCTCTTTCAGCTCGCGGTTTTCTTGTTCCAAATGATCCACCAGTCTTGAAATATTGGCTCTGGTGTAGTACCGGTGAGTCAACTTGTCTTCAAAATAAATGAAGAACACAGAGTTAGACCACAGGACAAGAAGCCGGGAACAAAACCTGCTTATGCACATGATGCATGCAATGCTTGTGCATATGATTTTTTCTTTTATTTCAAAGGAACTTTAGGGTTCTATTTGCAAAGTTTGGAAGTATTAAACATTTATCACATATGGAAGTATCTCATCAAATAATATCTGGAAACATTTTTACACTAAAGAAGTACAGTTTTGGTAACCAAATATAATACAAGAGAGAAGGGAAATAAACATCTTATGGATCCCTAGAAGCAATCATCCAAAGCCCTGGACACAGGAAGATAAGATGCACGAAGCCTTTTCACCTCCCTCTCGTAGGCTGCCTCCATATCTGCCTTCTCCTTGGCGAGTCGATTGTACTTCCTCTTCCAGAAATTGAAAGACTGAGGAAGTAGAGAAGTCCATGCATCATCAGGATCATCAATAACCTGATGTTCGAGGAACTCTATCAAAGCATCCTTCTCCTTGATCTACTGAAGCAACTCCTCTCTTTCACGGATCCAAGCACGTGATCGGTCTTCATCTCTCAACTCCTCTACTCCTTGGTCAGGGAGGGTTGAAGGCCCAGCCATAACCAAAGGTGTAGGTCTTGGATACTCGTAAGGCATGAGATACTCAGACGCTCTCTTCCTAACCCAAGCAGTGTAAGGCTCCATAGCAATACAATTCTTAGGACCCAACTCTTTCCTTCCTTTCCTATGAATCTTGCGCCAAGCGCGGACCATTCTGCCCTTCAAGTTTTGGGGATCTTTACCCTCCTGAAAGAACACACCCTCTAACAGAATGTTATTAGGTTTATCCTTTAGGGGGAACCCAAGCTGATGACGTGCCAAAACAGGGTTGTAGTTAATCCCACCACATGTACCAAGAAGAGGTACATTAGAGAGTTCACCACAAGAGTCGATAATCTGCACACCATCATACACACGGCTGTACCAAGAGATATCATCATTAGTGAGAGACATAAGTCTCGTGGACCACCGTAGTCATCCTTTATTCTCCTTGAAGGCGACCATCTGTGGTAAGTGAGAAATAAACCACTTATACAACAGAGGCAAACAACACACAATGGCACCACCACCCTTTGCATTCCTCATATGCAAAGAAAAATAAGTGTCACCTAACAGAGTCTGGACGGGATTAAGAGTAGATAAGATCCTAATAGCATTTATATCTACAAACTTGTCGATGTTGGGGAACAATACTAACCCATAGATGAGAAGTACAAATATGGCCTCAAAGGCATCCTCACTCATGGCCTTCCCATACATAATAGCTTGAGCAATGAGGAACTCAGAAGGGAGACCTTGAATTCCACCTTTGGTAGTCATATGAGCACCAACCAGAGATTCATCTATGTGCAACATGTCTGCTATCTCTTGAGAAGTAGGAACATTCTCCAAGCCACTGAACGGAAGCTGGTCTAGAATCGGTATACCCACAAGGTAGGCATACTCCTCAAGTGTAGGCAAAAGATGGAAATCCGGAAACGTGAAGCAACGGTACAAGGGATCATAAAACTGCACCAATACACTCATCAATCCTTCGTCCACCTGAGTAGTCAGAAGAGGAAGAAGCTTCCCAAAACGAGCCTTGAAACCCAAGGGATCTAGTACATATGATGTCAGATTCCTTAACTCTTCCAAATCTGGTTGTCTGAAACTGTACTTCTTGGTATTCCTTCTTTGTCTTTCCATGTCTGAAAATTTGCAAATAGACCTCTTAAGTTCCTTGAAAATTTTCTTCATTATTGATGATATGGATGCAAATGAGTGCATGAATGCATGAATGCAACAATCACATTCAAGGATCAAGCAAAGCACACCAAACAAAGGTCATGGGATGGATCATATCATCCTTAATATCAATCATCCATTTTGGTGGATTATGGTTTCACCTTATCAACACCCAAGTTCCATTGATATTAAGGATATATGAACGGATCAACCATGAATCAAGGTTTTGTTGCGAGTCACGAGCGTGGAGTCTCGGTTAAGAACCACCCAAAGGGAGTGTACTAGGGTTTAAACCTGTCAAACATGTTTTACAAGAGGTTCCCATAGTCATCATCCCATCTTTCGGATATTATCGGATAAACGACTACTCGTATTCCAAAAATATTCTCAAGAGAGACTCTTATGAGTGTAGTATCGCGTAACAATCGTATCAAATCTTACACTTGAACGACTTTCGCACTACATCCTAAGAATAGGCCAAGATGGGCTTGGTAAACTAAGGTCCTTGGCTTCTAAGGTCTATATTGGAAAGAGTATGTCTAACCACAACTACTTGTGTGACATTATTGATCCCAACATGACCTCCACCAAGTGAATGGACTTGCAAGTCAACTTGCTAAGGAATAACTCCACACAAGTCAACAAGACTATGCCATTCTCCTATCCTAAGTGCACTCGAGTCCGGGTATAGAACTCATCTCACAAAGATCACCAAGCATACAAGGAATTAATGTCAAGCAAATCAATCATTACATACAATACAGTAATCCCAAATTGCACAAAAATATGTCACAAAACAATGTACCACACAATAGAACAAATATGAAAAGTAGGCAAAACCCACTAGGCAAACATCCCCAGCAGAGTCGCCACTTTTCTGTAGCGGGGTATTCGTTACCATTAGAGATATTGACTAAATCCAAGGTAAATCATACAAGTCGAGTCTCCACCGCACTTCTATTTATCCAAAGGAATGGTTAGAAAGCGAATAAAAACCTAAAAGTTTTATCGAATCAAAAACTAGTAAAAGAGAGTCAGAGATCTGGGTAAGGGGGTTGGTTATGCAATGGGAAGGTGTTAGGTATCTAAAACATCCTAGGTACTCCTAGGGAGCCCTTTTCACACTTGTTGTAAGTTTGTTGTTTTGTGAAAAATTTGTTTGTGCAAACATGATTGAAGAGATGAGAAGAGAATATACAAGTTTATTTACATTTTGTGTTTGGATGGATAAATCCATTGCCTACGTACCATCTTCAAAAAGATTAGGATCAAAACCTCGTAGTTCGGGGTAACAATCTCAAAAATGAGTTGGTGAATTGATTGGTCCAAAAGCCTTAAGGTCTTTTGTTATCAAAGGGAGAAAACTCAACCTAAAACCACAAATCCACCATGTGAGGATAGCTTCAACATGCTAGTGAGGGGTTAACCCTATAATAAGCATGGAAGACTCATTGTCCATCACTAAGGATATAGGTGAATATTACATCTACCACCAAGATAACTCAAACCTAACAGCTAAAGGTTATGAAAAATTTGATTAAGGAAGTGGCCATTGGAACCACAAAAAGACATTTGAATGGGTTATATTTACCAATTAGAAGTATATACAAAATGGTCAAAGTGGACTTAAAGATTCAATTCAAAATAAGTATTATGAAAAGAAGGTTTGAAAATCAAAAGCATAAGGCTTAGGTTTCTAATGTTGAAAACAAATGTTAAGTGTCTGCACAAAAGTTTGGCTTGGGTTAGAGTGGAGAGAAGGAGAAGAAGGGCTAAAGTCCTAAGCATGCAAGAGGTAAGGAATAAGAAACAAAACCACAATGGAGTTCCTCTCTTGAGATCATATTGATGATCCAAATAGCTCCCTTCCTTTGGAATAAGCACTCACATAAACATAAACCCAAGCAATCATCAATCAAATGAACTCTTGGAAGGCTCTTCAAGGCATCTTGTAATTCTTTCTCTTAGAAGCTCATGGCAATAGTTCCTCAAGTTTGAATCAAGATGGAGTCCCTAGCACAAGAACATACACATCAAAGAGTTTTATGAAGCAAATCAAGAATGGACAAGAGTGAGTTTAGGGGCTTGTCCTTCTAATCCATCTTCATCATTAAGGTCCTTTTACTCCAATTTTTGCATAGGGAATGTCCTAGAAACTAAGTCCATTTGTCCATTTTTTGCATTTGGTTCTCAACAATCAAAACAAAACACAAGCACAATAGTATATACACAATTATGTGCTCAAGTGAGCAAAAGGCAAATGGCATTAACATAAACATGTGCTCAAGTGAGCAAAGGGAAAAGCAAATGGATAATATGTACAAGAATAGTAAATTGCATAAAAGTAAAGAGCAAAAAGTAAATGTTAATGGTTAATGGTTAATGTTAGTAGTTAGTGTGCCATAAGGCAAATTTAGCGCTATGTTAAGCAATCGTAATTGGACTTATGTAGAAGTCACAACTATCTGAGGCCGGTCAATAATAATGTAGGCAACAACACAAGTTAGAAGTCTTGATTAGTGAACCAAGTTCCAACAACTTGCCATGCCAAAAAAGAAAAAGAGAATTGATCTTGTATTGGTTTAAGTCTTTTGCATGTTTAGGAAACAACCTATCCTTAATGCAAAGCCATTCATTTGATCAATTGATCAAGATGAATTAGATTTGAGTCAAGGAAGATTAAGCCTCCCTAATCAATGCTAACTTATCAACCTTTAACTCATTGATCAAAAAGAAAGAAGAAGAAGAAGAAGAATAATGGATTATGAAATGGAAAGATTAAAATGCATAAGGTGAAATAAAAAATGTACCAATCCATATTTATTGACCAAATGACATTGAAATTCAAAGTCAAACAATGGGAAATCAAAAATGGGATGAAGATTGGAGGTCAAACAATAATCAAAATATTTTTGGCATTTTTAATATTAAAATAAACTTGAATTAAAAAATAAAAGAAAGGTCAAACTTCAAAATCACTTCAATTCAACCTTGAAAGGTCCAAGTGATTTATCCCAAGTTCAACAAGGTCAAACAATGTTTGACAAAAAATTTCAGCATTTTTAAAAGTCAGAAACTATTTTTAATCAATTAAAAATGAATAAAAATAACCTAATTGAACTAAAATCTCAAATAAATCTCAAATCAATTAAAAAATTGATGAGAATATTTTTCATAGATCCATCATCATTCAAATAGGTTAGGAGAATATTTTTTATTTTTTGAATATCAAAAACTATTTAAAATGAATTAAAAATAACCAGAAAAGAGAAAATTCACAAAAAATATCAAATGGTGAAATAAAAAATATTAAAAATCAAAATCAGAAACTAAAAATTATTTGGAGAAGAATGCAATTGGTCCCATATTTTTTGGATTTAAAATAAAGATATGAATTTTTGAAAATAATGGAAATAAAAGAAATAAAATCAGAAAATAAGAAATTCAAAAAAACAAGGAGCGTCTGATTAAGCCTCATTAGTTGACGTGGCTAATCAAACGCTCCAGAAGCGCGCGCTCATGGTAGGCTTCAGTCCACGCGTAACACCAACAATTATTAAAAGTCATAAGAAGCGAGGGCCAAGATTAGATCTGGAAATAAGAATGGACGACCACGATTGGATCTGGAGACCAGACAGTGGCCAGCGCCACCGTCTTCTCCGGCTAGCTCCAGTGAGAGCTCAAATTTGCAGAAGAGCAAATGTGCGCCAAAACACGCGATCCAGGCATCAATCGAAAGAGGAAGTGATGTACATCACTCCTGTACCACTCACTTCCACTCTAGATTCCTATAAATGGAGAAATAAGAGATGGAAGCATGATGGTGTTCATCATGAACTTGAATAATTTCAAAAATTAAATGCACAATAATGATGCCTCTATTGAGAGGACTTCAACCAACACAAAATCCAAGCAAATAGATCAATAAATGGTGAGTTTCGAAGAGAAAACCAGTTGAAGAACAACCTTGAATTCTGGAGATTTGAGCTTGCTTCCTTGCTTCCTTTGGCCAAACAGAAGATCAATGGAGTATGAGAGAGAGGTCTAGGAACTTTAGATCTAGAAATTCAACCTGATTTAGTTGAATTTCAGATTTGAGAAATTGAAGAAAATTGGAATGGTTCCTTTAGGTGTGGCTCGGTTTTGATTTCTGCAGCACTTCAGGTTGATTCATGGATGGAATTTGAATGGAGTGAGGCTCTTATTTATAGATGGAAAGGCAAGGTAAGTGTGATCAAAGCCGTGTGCATGGAATTGGATATTCATTGCATGGGCTTGCATGATCATTCAAAAGGCCCAAATTTAATGCCAAATGCACTCTGAAGCATAATTGAGCTGAAATGGTCGTTGAATTGGCAATGCACAAGCTTGTATAATGAGTTCCAACATGTTATGCAAAATCATGCCTAAAACTTCTCCTCATTGAAAATGCCATTTGCCAAATCCAAACATGAGCATGTGAGTAATGGTTGGAAAGGTTTTGATGTAAGGAACAATTGTTATGTTGGGCAAAAATCCATTTGAAGTGTGGAAATTGGTGAAATTTGAGTTTAAAGTGCAAGGTGCAAAACATGTAAAGGCAAAGTTTCTAAATTTGGCCAATGTTCAAGCCCCTCTGTTTTAATGATGCAAGCCCCAAGTGAAAACACTTCCAACATCAAAGTTGTAGATCTTTTCAAGAAAATCAAAATGGACTTAAATTTTGCATCATTTGGAATTTTGATGAAAGAGTTATCGGCACTTGAAGTTGGACTTTTTTGCCTTTCAATGCATTTGGTCCAAAGTGACCTATAATGTTTTGCATTATCACATGTATTTCCTTTGAGATTTTGAACTTTTGTTCAACATAACATTTGAAGTAGACATCTTAAGATTTCCAATTAATTTAATTCCATCTCAAAATCATAAAAAATGAATGAGTTATGTCCTTGGGAAGTTGGCCCAAAATTAGGGTTTTAGTCAAAGTGACCTATAATGTCTTGGAATGGGAGATGACCTTCCAAGCTTCAAATCAATTTTTGATGAACATGAAAGTTGTTCATATTGTCCATAAGAACATTGTTGCTATTGGGATCATCTCCATTTGACCAACACATAAAAAGTTAGGTCTCAGTGCATTTCAAAATAGTTAGATGAATTGACTGATCAATTTCTCAAGTCCACAACTCATATCCTGATGAATTGATGATTGAGGATACTCAAATAAGTTCAAATATGTATGAAATGATGAATTAAAGAGCTTCCCTTGATTGTATTTGATCATGGGCTGAAGTTGCTTCAAGAGCAAGGCATTGTGGTGCACAGATGAATTAGGGTTTCTTTGGGGAACAAACCTCAAACCCTTTGACTTGCTTTGATCAAAATGATGGATTGAGATGCTAGGGAGGCATATTTGATGGATGAGAGCTTTGGGAACCATTACCATGCTTGCTATCATCTTCACTTGGCCATATTTCTGCACAAAGGATCTCCTTGAAGCTCTTGACCTTGTGATTGCTCAAGCTACAAACAAAAGATGTTAGTGACATATTTTTTGTGCTTTTGGTTAGTAAAAAAAAAGAAAAGCAATAATATACAATTCAAGCATGCTTGGTGATCTTCAAACCACTCACAAGAGGTCCCATCCAAAGGCAAAGGGAACAAAGATGCTTATGATCCTTGAGGCTTTTTCAAATGCAATGTTATGATGTCATGAGGGATCTTAGGGCCAAAATTGGGGTCTTACACCTGTGACTTATGGAATTCATTTGTTACATGGGCAAATGTGAAGGAGATCATGGAGTTGTTAAAGCTTGGATGTGGCTATCTTTATTTGATGCCTTGCTCTTCAAGTTAATATTGTATGCATTGTTTGCTGCTTGATTCTAATGTCCAAGGGAATTTGGAGTTTCTATATGACATTCTTGTCTATTGGATTGCAGTCCATTGGTCAGATCTTTTCAACTCTTAACTTTTAAATTTATGCTTAGGATTAGTCTCTTCATCTCCTCCCCATCTCTGTAATTTCAAAATCTCTCCCTCCTTTTAAAAAACTTCTTTGCTTGTGCTTGTCTTTTTAACTTATACCCTTTGCAAATTAGAAACTTTGGCTTATGCCATTGCATTTTCAAACTTCTTTTCTTAAATCAAACTTGTAAATAAACTTAACTATACTTGACTTAAAATTTTCAAAAGCCAAAAATAACTAACTCCTTCAAACTATTTTCTAAGCCCTCGTGCCTTTCAAACTTAATTTTTGATTAAAAGAAATGCATCCACTTTGAAATTTGTATCACGAACTACGAGATTTTGATCCCTCATTTTTATGTTGGTACGTAGGCACAAGTCCGAAGGTCTTGTAAAACACAAAAATATAATTGATAAATTCTTTTCTCACCCCCCATTCTATTTGTTTGTAAACACCACTTTGTACAAAATACATATGCACACAAGAAAGGGCTCCCTAGGAGTACCTATGACACTTTGGATGCTAAAAGTTTCCCTCTGTGTAACCAACCCCCTTACCTGTAATCTCTGGCATTTTATTAGTTTTGATTCGAAAACTTCTTATTTTTGGGTTTTGATCGTACTTTTCCCTTTTCCCTTGGAAGCAATAAAAGCGTGGTGGAGGCTCTTGTTATTTGATGTCTTGCTTATCCATAGCTTAATGATCATGAATTTATCGCTACAGAAATTAAGTGGCGACTCTGCTGGGGAGTAGTCTCCAATGGGTTTAGCCTACTTTTTTGTGTGTATATAATTGTATATATGTGATGTATGTATAATTGTTTGTATGATGTAATCTGCTTGTTGTGCTTGATGATCTCTGAGTGGTGAGATAAGTTCTAACCCAAACTTGAGTGCAATTAAGATAGAAGGATGGTATAGTCATGTTCGACTTGTGTGGAGTAGTCCTTAACAAGTTGGCTTGAGATCCATCTGCTCAGTGGACACCCTTTTGGATTTGGAAAGGTCACACAAGTATTTATGGTTAGGCATTACTATCTCTAATTTGGATCCGAGAAGCTGAATACTGTAGAACATTTACCCCCTCTTTGCCTATTTAGGACGTAGTGCAGAGACTGTTCAAGTGTAGACTTGATAACAGTTGTTACACGATACTACACTCAGAAGAGTTTCTCTTGAGAATATTATGGGTCGATAAGTCATTCATCTTAACCTGTAATATCCGATAGATGGAATTAAGACTATGGGAACTTTTTAGAACATGATCTACATGTTTTATCCTTAGTTCACTCCTTTGGGATGGTTCTTACCCAGACTCCATGCTCGTGATTCACAAACCCTTGATTCTTAGTTGATCCAATCAAGTCTTGCCAATATCAATGAAACTTGGGGGTTGATAAGGTGAAAACAATAATCCACTAAAATGGATTATTGATCTTGACAATGACTTGATTCATACCTTGACCTTTGTTTATTTGCCTTGTGTGTGATCCCTTATTTGTGATTGTTGCATTCATGCATTCATGCGCATCATAACACTCATCACACGAAAATTTCAAAAAACTGAGGTATTATTTACAAATATTTTCAGACCATGGATTGTGGACGAAGGAACACTAAGAAGTATAGTTCCAGATGTCCCGACTTGAAAGAGCTAAGGAAGCTAGCATCTTTTGTATTAGATCCCTTGGACTTCAAACAACGTCATGGGAAGCTTTTGTCTATCTTATCTGCTAATATGGTTGAAGGACTTCTAAGTGTATTGGTGCAGTTCTACGATCCTTTCTACCGTTACTTCACTTTTCCTGATTATCAGCTTGTGCCTACGTTGGAGGAGTATGCCCATCTCTTAGGGCTACCTGTTTCTAGTAGAGTGCCATTTAGTGGGTTGGAAGAGATTCCTAGATCTCATCTTATTGCTGAAGCTCTTCACTTGAAGAAGTTTGAGATAGAGGCTCATTGGGTGAAGAAAGGAGGATTGTTTAGGTTGCCATCTGATTTCCTCATCAAGGAAGCTACTGCTTTTGCTCAAGCCGGTAGTATGGATGCTTTTGAAGTTATCTTTGTGTTGCTCATTTATGGATTAGCTTTGTTCCCTAACATTGATGGCTTTGTTGATGTTAACGCCATCCGAATTTTCTTGATTGGGAATCCTGT
Organism: Lathyrus oleraceus; assembly: GCF_024323335.1. Lineage (NCBI taxonomy): Eukaryota > Viridiplantae > Streptophyta > Magnoliopsida > Fabales > Fabaceae > Lathyrus > Lathyrus oleraceus. The sequence continues at coordinate 137,196,396 of NC_066582.1, read as the reverse complement.
GCCTACTATGTTAGGTGATATGTACTTTTCTTTGCATTTAAGGAATTCTAAGGATGGTGGAACTATTGTCTATTGCGTTCCTCTTCTGTATAAGTGGTTTATTTCGCACTTGCCTCAGACACCTGCTTTTGTGGAGAACAAACAAATGTCTAAGGTGGCCTCAGAGACTTATGTACCTCACTAATGATGATATAGTTTGCTATGATCCCTCTTTGAGAAGTTTGGAGATTATTGATTGTTATGGTGATTTCTCTAATGTGCCTCTCATTGCTACACAAGGAGGAATTAACTACAACCCTGCTTTGGCTCGTCGTCAACTTGGGTTCCCCTTGAGAGACAAACTGAATAACACTTTGTTAGAAGGTCTATTCTATCAAAAGGGTAAAGATCCCCAACATTTGAAGTAGAAGATTGTGCATGCTTGGCATAATGTGCATAGGAAAGGAACGTCTGAGCTTGGTCTGTGCAACTGTATAGCTTTGGAAGCTTACATTCTTTGGGTGAAGAAGAGAGCTTTGGATTTGAAGATGCCTTATGCTTGTGAGAGACCCATGTCTATGGTTGTGGTTGAGCCATTAACTCTCCCTAACCAAGATGTAAAGGAGTTGGAAGACGCACTCGCCAAGATGAAGCAAGAGAAGGATATGTGGGAAGAGTGTTTCTGTGCTTTGAGAAAAAAGCATGAGGAGTTGCAGTTGGAGTCTAAGGACAAAGACGCACTTATTGAGCTACTTGAAGACCGAGTGACAAAGAGACAGAGAGAGCCGGAGGTTTCATCTTCTAGCATACCTCAGTCTTCCGTTGCTTGGAAGAAGATTGTTGATCAGCTTGTCCTCGAGAAGACTCAGATGAAAGCTTCTTTTGAGACAAAGATTCGACGATTCGAAGGAAGTATGAGCCTGTAGCCAGATCTTTTGACGTTGTTGTTAGGGATCCTTAGGATGACTAGTCTCCTTTTCTCTTGTATTTTTCATTTGGTTTCTGAAATTGTACTAAGTGTAATCCTTCCAATTATATAAATGAAAAGAAATTTTTGATCATATCAAATTATTGCAATTGTTGTCAAATATATATATATATATATATATATATATATATATATATATATATATATATATATATATATATATATATATATATATATATATATATATATATATATATATATATATATATATATATATATTTTCAAATAATATAGTAAGTTCCTTGAAAAAATTAAAAAAAATGAATGAATAAACAAGCATTGCATTTCATGCATCATTTGCATAAGCAGGTTTCTCTTTCTCCAGATGTCTGATTGATGTTTCTTCTGTGCTTCAGCCAAGCTGACTCATCGGTACAACACTTGCGCCAATCACTCCAAAATCATGGAACATCTTGAGCAAGAGAATAGAGAGCTAAAGGACGAGATCGCCCACCTGAATGCCATGATGGAGTCGGTTATAGCCGCACAGAGCCAGTCTTCTCCAACACCCGTAACTCCTCCTACTCAGAGGACCGTTATTTCGGAGATGGATACCTCTATCATGCCTGCTACTACTGCTTATTTCGCACCTTCTATGCCTGACAGATTCCGGTGGAGAATGCCACCGAACTTCATGCCTGAAGGCTTTGCACCTACATTTGCTTCCATGCCGGCATCTAGCCCGGTCATGTCTGTACCACCGCTTATAGTGCATACTTTACCTCGCGTAGAATACATTATTTATCATTCCGAGCCATGTGAAGGTCCAGACGTTTATGAGAAAATGGATGAAATGAAAGATCAATTTCTTGAGCTGCACAAGGAGTTGGAAACTTTGAGAGGTAAGGATCTTTTTGGGAAGAGGTAAGGATCTTATCATTCCAGTGAATTTCAAAGTGCCTGACTTTGAAAAATACAAAGGGAACACATGTCCGCTCAGTCACTTAGTTATGTATGCCCGCAAGATGTCTACCCAAACTGACAGCGGTCAACTATTAATCCACTACTTTCAAGACAGTCTGACTGGCGTTGCGCTTAGATGGTATATGGGGTTGAATAATGCAAGCATCTGCACTTTCAATGATTTGGGAGAAGCATTTGTTAAGCAATACAAGTACAACGTTGATATGGCTCCCGACCAAGATCAGTTGAGATCACTATCTCAGAAGGACAAGGAAACGTTTAAGGAGTACGCGCAGAGATGGAGAGAACTCGCTGCTCAGATCACCCCTCCTTTAGAGGAAAAGGAGATGACCAAGATATTTTTGAAGACCCTTAGCTCATTTTATTATGAGAAGATGATCGCCAGTGCCCCCAGTGACTTTACCGAAATGGTAAATATGGGGATGAGGCTTGAAGAAGGTGTCTGAGAAGGACGGTTGTCGAAAAAGGAGGTATCATCTAGCAAGATATACGGCGGAAATTTTGGTAAGAAGAAGGATAGTGAATCAAAAACAATCATTAGTGGGAGGCAGAGGAGGCCTCAGGCCAGAAGAAGTCAACCACCCCGTGTAGCGGGAAATTCATGATCATTAAGCTATTGACAAGCTAAAGATCGATTAACAAGAGTCGCCACCGCGCTTTTATTGTTTCCAAGGGAAAAGGGAAAAAGTACGAACAAAACCCGAATAGTAAGAAGTTTTCAAATAAAAACTAATAAAAATCAAAGATCACAGGTAAGGGGGTTGGTTACACAGAGGGAAGGTGTTAGCATCCAAAGTTTCCTAGGTACTCCTAAGGAGCCCTTTTTCTGTGCATATGTATTTTGTACAAGGTGATGTTTACAAACGAATAGAATGGGGGGATGAGAAAAGAATTCATTAATTATATTTTTGTGTTTTTGACAAGACCTTCGGCCTTGTGCCTACGTACCAACATAAAAATGAGGGATCAAAACCTCGTAGTTCGTGCTAGAAATTTCAAAGTGAGTATATTGGTTTTAACAAAAATTAAGCTTGAAAGGCACAAAGGCCTAAAATGGTTTGAATGAGTTAGTTCTTTTTGGCTTTTTGAAAGTTTAAGTCAAGTATAGTTAAGTTTATTTACAAGTTTGATTTAAGAAAAATGAGTTTGAAAATGCAATGGCATAAGGCCAAAGTTTTTATCTTTTGTAAAAAAGTGGTCTAAGTTTAGAACAAAAGTAGTTCCCACAAAGAAGGTTTTGAAAAATGGAGGGAGAGATTTTGAAATTAAAGAAATAGGGAGAAGATGAAGAGACTACCCTATGCACAAAATTTAAAAGTTTAAAGTTGAAAAGATCTGACCAAATGGGAGCAATCCAATAGACAAGTATGTCAAAAGAAACCCAGAATTCCCTTGGACTTTTTAGATTCAAGCAACACACAAATGCACGATTATATCAATCTTGAAGAGCAAAGGCATCAAATAAAGATGGCCTCATCCAAGCTTATCCTCTTCACTGATCTTCTTCAAAAGAGCCTATGTAGCAGATGAATTCCACAAGTCACAGGTTCAACATAATAGCTTAACAATTATCAATGTTGTAGATGAATCTGGGGAGATCTTGAATGATGTATCAGAAGAATTCAAACTTGAAAGTTCTTGGTTCTTCAACAAATTGGCATTGGCCAAGTCCATTAGCGAAGGAATGTTGCCTAAGTTCTAAGTCCAATTGGGCAAGATCAAACCAACAGTCCACTCAAAATCTTTTAGGGTTTTTGTTATTATTATGTGCATTAATGGTCAAAGACCAATCAAACAAACAAAGCAACAAAGTATATCACACAATATGGTCCAAGTGGACAAAGTGAAAATTGCATAAACATAAACAATTAGAATGATATGTACAATGACAAATGATAATAGAATGATAAAAGTAAATTGCATTAAAGTAAAAGCTTGAAAGTAAAAGTTAATGGTTAGTAAGTTAATAGTTAATTTTGTTTTGCTTTTTGATTTCAAGACATTCTTTGGAGAACACTCAACCCACTTGCCACAAGCATGGATCCTTGAACCAAAACATCTTCCAAAGGAAGGAAAGAAGGCCAAGTTTCCACACAATACCATGGAAGTGGGGATATTTACAATCTCACTAACTAGAATGCTTATGCCTTTTGTGTCACAAATTTAGCGCTATATTAAGCAATCGTAATTGGACTTATGTAGAAGTCACCACTATTTGAGACGGGGCAATAAACTTTTGGTGTTAATGCATGTTGGAGACATAGTATTAAGAACTATGCTCATTAAACATACCACACACAAAAATATGCAAAGGTGCGGCCTAATCTCATCCATAGTCATGTTAATCTTTCAACCAACTAGCATTAGGACTTTGAGATGTCATTGGCAAATTGAAAATGAATGGATGAAGACGGGGAATTAGATGAAGAGGGAAAGGTATGAATGAGATCACAAATTGGTCAAAGGAGGACTTTTAGAAAATTAATATTATTCATTCATTTTGGGAGATGGAATGTACATTCCATCAATCCCCTAAATTCAATAATATTAACTTGACAAAGTCAAATCAACCTTGACCAAGGCCCAACAACAAATGAGAAACTCAAATAAGTCAATCCAAATGGTCAACACAATTAAAATGGCATTTATTCAATTGTAAATATTAAAATAATGCATTAAATTCAAATATGTTTTGTCCAAATCCTAAAATCACATCAAAACACCAAATAAATGGCCATGTGATTTATCATAGGTCAAACAAGGTCAAAGGACCTTGGATAAAAAAATTCATAATTTTTGGGCACTTAAAAATATTTTTAAACAATTAAAAACAAATGAAAAATCAATTAATTCATAAAAAATATTAATAATGATCCAAAAAATAATTTTAATTCAAAATATGAAAGAGAAAAATATTTGAAATTTTTTGGTGAAAGTCCCATATTTTTTGGATCAATATTAAATTTATTATGAATTATTGAAAAAAAATGGAATTAAATGGAGATTCAGAAAATGCTAAAATACGTGGACCATCAGATCTCCCTCATTAATTGAGGTGGCAGATCTGATGATCCACAACACGAGTTCCACCAACATCTTAGTCAAGCGCGTTGTAACATGAGTAATCAAAAGGAATGACTGAGATTAGAACATGAGAATTAGATCACACGGTTCATACCAAAGACACCTCATCACCGGAGCCAGAGCTCCGATTGTCTTCTCCGACAAGCTTCGCCGGACTGGTCAACATGAACCATCACCAAAATTTCAAACAGGGACATGATTTTAAAGAGAAAACATCATTGAGCACGAATGTCACCTCCATTTCTTCCAATTCCAATTATATTGAGAGATATGTGGAATTGAAAAATGATGTTCATGATCTGAGTTGCTTCGATTTGACCTCAAAGCAACTCAAACACCTTGCCTACATTGGTAGGACTTCAGACAACACAAGAATCAGTGGAATTGAGCAAGAAACAAGGAGAATCGAAGAGATCAAATTTTCTGCAAATTACCTTCAATGGAGGTCTGAGCTTGCTAGATCTTGATCTAAATCGTGCTTTGCTTCACTTCAATTGCTTGCAAAAGAGGAATGGAAAGGCTTAGAATCAATGGACTCCTGGAGAATTGAATTCCAAAATAGTGGAGATTCAAGCTCAAATTCAAACGAATTTATCAGGGTTATCCTCTTAGTATGAAGGGTTTTCTATGGGGATTCAAAGCTGGCGTAGTGTGTGTGTGTGTGTGTGTTAATTTTGAGCATAAGGGCTTTAATTTATAGAGAAATTGGATGATATTTGCACACTCACTTCCACTTTCCAAAATTGGCAAATGATGAAAGCATAATGCATGGGCGCGCATATGCCCATGAAATGATTGTTTGAAAGTCCAAAATAAAGTTCAGATGCTTTGGAGGTGGATTGGATTGCAAGGCAATTGAGCATTGTCATTTGAAGTTTGATCTATGCCACATGATACTGGCCTGTTTAAGCGATGCGCAGCCTATGCATTTCTCATCCAAAATGCATGAATTTTAGCTCTTTGGAAAGGTGAGATTAAGAGGAACAAGTTTGATTTTTAACACTTTTTCATTTGGAGCTTGGAGATATTTGAGGTGGAAGTTTGGAAAAATTTGACATATAAAATTTTTTCTAAGTGTCAAACCATATGTCTCAATGTTCCACTTTGCTTAACTTTCTATAGGAGCTTCAAATGATAAAAGTGTCTTCATCAAAGATGTAGCTATCTCAAAGAAATTAAAACTGGTCACAAATTTCATGTCATTTGGATTTGAAATGATAGAGTTATGCATTTTTGAAGTTTGGCAAAATCACTTTATCAATGGTATAGGTCAAAAGTGACCTATAATGTAGCCTCATATCACATGTTCATAAACGTTGATTTAGCTTTCACTCCAAACATAAAAGTTTAAGTAGACATCTTGAATTTTATTGCCTAACTTGGAAATCTTTCATCTCATAGAAATTGAGAAAGTTATGGCCTTGGGAAGTTGACTTTCAAATTAGGGTTTAGACAAAATGACCTATAATGTTTCAACATAGAAAATGATTTTCCAAGAAAAACTAGCTCTAGGTCTCAACATGAAAGTTGTTTATAATGTCATTTATAGTAAGTTTTATCTTGGAATCATTTTCATATGGTGAAAATTGTAGGAGATAGGGTCTAGGGAGACCTAGTTTTGATCAGATGAAATCATCTGGCCAACCACCATCAACCAACTTGCTAACTTCCAATTCTCTTGACTTTATTGGCTCATGGTAGATCATATATGCATAAGATGATGAAATTTGAAGTGTCCCTTGAGAAATTTGATCAATAGGTGAAATAGCTTATTGGAGAAGTTACTCAAGATACCCAGTCAAACTAGGGTTTCCAAGGCAAATCACCCTCAAACTCTTGATCAATATAACATTTAGAAGAAATTGGGACTCATATATGATGTTCATAACCATTCTTGAATCAATTCTTGGTTGTGCTCTTTGTTCATGAGGGTCTCAAACCCTAGATGTGATCTTGATGAATCAATGAGATCATGCCCCTACCTATAAAAAGAGTTAGATAGACATATTTTTGGTATTTTGGTTAGTAAAATGATAAAATACAAGTATGATATAATCACAAAGTGCTTGGTGATCTCTCCCAAAACAAACCCAATGAATGAGGGGTAAGGAGGATGCCAAGGTATGATCCCAATGCTAATGCTTATGATGGAAATGCATGAGGGATCTTAGGGTCAAAATTGGGGTCTTACACCCCATCAACATCATCACCAAGTATTGTCAGTAATCCCAGTATTTTCAGCAAATCAATCAACACCAATTCAACTACAACAACGTCAACAACAATAACCACAACAACGAGCAAACACCTTCAACAACAACAATACCCACAATCATCAGCAACAAACTTTCGAGAGGAAGAAGGTCTTTTTTGACCCAATTCCTATGACATATGCAGAACTTTATCCGTCATTGGTTCTCAAGAACCTGCTACAACCCAGAAATCCGCCACAAATTCCTGAACCACTTACATGGTGGTACAAGCCTGACCTCCGTTGTGCTTTTCATTAAGGAGCACCCGTACATGACATTGAGAACTGTTATCCGCTCAAATATGAAGTTCAGAAGCTAGTAAAGAGTGGGATGGTGTCCTTTAAGGACCGCACACCTAATGTGAAAGCAAACCCATTGCCATCCCATGGAAATTCATCTGTTAATATGGTAGACGGTTGTCCTGGGGAGTTCAAAGTGTATGATGTTCGTTTCATTAGAAGGTATTTGGTAACGATGCATAAGGACATTTGTATGGTAAGTGATTATGAGCATGACCATGATGGGTGTGCTATCTGCAGTGTCAACCCGAGAGGTTGTATGATTGTGAAAAGAGACATCCAATGGTTGATGGATGAGGGTATGATTCAGATTGTTCAATCCCGTCATATAGATGACGAGTTAAGTGTTATCGTTCCAGTGTTTAAGAACCCCGAGAGGGTGGTGATTCAATATGACAACAGTAATAGTAATAATGTCAGTCAAAATTCAGTATTGTTGTTGGTCATACGGTTAGCGGGCCTAGTCCCGTATTCATCTGATAAGGTTGTTCCGTATCAGTATAATGAAACTATGTTGAAAGATGGTCAAAAGGTCCCGTTACCTACAACCATTTCTGTTGTGAGCATTGCTGATGTTACTAAGGTGACCCGTAGCGGTCGAGTGTTTGGGTCGGTGTTCCTGAAAGATGTAGAAGATTCAACAGTTGGTAAGAAGGTGGAAGTACCTGTAGTAGATCCGATTAGCACTTCAAAGCGTCAGTCTGGTGACTCCATCAATTTGAAGACTAATGATGATGATGAGGTACTTAGGTTAATAAAGAAAAGTGAGTTCAATATGGTGGAGAAGTTGCTCCAAACCCCCTCAAAGATTTCAGTATTGTCTCTGCTTATGAATTCAGAAGTGCACAGAGAAGCATTGTAAAGAGTTCTAAAGCAAGCATTTGTGGAACATGATGTTACGGTGGATCAGTTTGATCATATTGTAGCTAACATCACTTCCTGCAACAATCTAAGCTTTTGTGATGAAGAACTCCCTGAGGAGGGTAGGAATCATAATTTGGCTTTGCATATCTCAATGAATTGCAAAGATGACACTTTATCCAATGTTCTTGTTGACATCGGATCATCGTTAAATGTGTTGCTGAAGTCAACATTATCAAAGTTGTCATATCAAGGAGCACATATGAGGTATAGTGGTGTAATCGTCAAAGCTTTTGATGGTTCACGCAAAACAGTGATAGGTGAAGTGGACTTTCCAATGAAGATAGGTCCGAGTGACTTCCAGATTACTTTTCAAGTAATGGATATCCACCCGGCTGTAGCGGGGTATTCGTTACCTTATGGCTTATTGACTAAACCAAAAGTAAACATACAATTCGAGTCGCCACCGCACTTTTATTTGTCCAAAGGAAAGGCTAAAAAGCGAACAAAAGCCAAGTAAGAAGTTTTATCAAATCAAAAACTAATAAAAATGTCAGAGATCTAGGTAAGGGGGTTGATTATGAAATGGGAAGGTTTTAAGCACCCAAAACATCCTTAGTAGTCTAAGGGAGCCCTTTTTGCAAATGTGTATTGTAGGTTGGTATTTGTGAAAATATGTGCAAAAGACTGGGGGGATGAGAAGAGAATATTATATTTACAATTTTGTTGTTTGAATGGATGAACCCATTGCCTACGTACCATCACAAAGGTAGGATCAAAACCTCGTAGTTCGGGGTAAAAATCTCAAAAGATTGATGAATTGATTTGATCAAAAGCCTTAAGGTCTTTTGTTATCAAAGGGAGAAAACTCAACCTAAACCAACAATCCACGATGTGAGGAGAGCTTCAACATACTAGTGAGGGGTTAACCCTATAATAAGTATGGAAGACTTATAGTCCAATCACTAAGGATAAGGTGAGGTTTACATCAACCACTATGGTAACTCAAACCTATGGCTAATGTTTATGAAAAAGTTTTAACAAAGGGGGCCATTGGAACCACAAAAACAACTTGAAGTGAGTTATATTTACAAGTTAGAAGTATTTACAAAATGAAGTCAAAGTTGAATTAAGGTTTATTCATAATGAGTGTTAATGAAAAGATTTTGAAAAATTATCAAAGGCATATGGCCTAGGTTTCTAATTTGAAACAAAGTCAAATTTTGCACATAAATGAGTTTGGCTTGGGTTAGAGTGGAGAGAAGAAGAGAATGGCTAGTCCTAAACATGAAAAGATAAGAGAAGAGATAAAACCCTTGGAGTTCCTTTTCTTGAGATCATAAAGATGATTCAAGATGCTCATTTCCTTTGGACTTAGCAAGCAACAAGCAATCAAAACAAATATACATTCAAGCTCCTAGGATCTCCATTTTGCTTGTCTCTCTTAGCTTGGCTACTCATGACAATGGTCCTTCTTACTATCTCAAGATGGAATCCTTATCACACAAGAGTAAACATCAAAAAGTTCACAACACAATAAGAGGAATGGATAAAGAATGAGTTTAGATTAGGGGTCCTTTGAAGTCAACTTTAAGATTTAGCATTCTAAAGGCATGAGGCCTAGTTGCTCTTCAACAAGTTTAGCATTCTAAAGGCATGAGGCCTAGTTGCTCTTGAACTCCTTTAAGCATAGGTAAGGTCCTAATTCTAAGTCCTTTCTCCTTTTTGCATTGGGTTCACACAAAGAAAGACAAAACAAACACAAAGCAACAATATATTTATATACAATAATGAGCTCAAATGAGAAAAAAGGAGAATGACATAAACATAAAATATGTGCTCAAGTGAGCAAAGGAAAAAGGCAATATGAATAAATGAGCAAGAAATAAAGTGCATTAAAGTAAATTGCAAGAAATTAAATGCTTGAATTAAAGTTAGTATTTAGTGGTCAATGTTAGTGTGTCATAAGACAATTTAGCGCTATGTTAAGCAATCGTAAGTTGACTAATGTAGTAGTCACACCTATCTGAGGCTGGTCAATAAAACTATAGGCAAATAAACACAAGTTAGAGATCATGACTAGTAAGCCAAGCTCCTACGACTTTCCATGCCAAAAGAAAAGAAGGAAAGCCTTGTATGGACTTTAGGTTTTTTGCTTGACAAAGAAGCAGCCTATCTTGGACACAAAGCAACTCACTTGATCTTTGATCAAGTTGAGTTTGATTTGGATCAAAGAAGGTTAAGCCTCTCATATGTCAAGACCAACCACAAATCATTAACTCATTGGCCACAATAAAAAGAAGAAGTGAGATGAAGATGAAATGAATAAAAGGAGAATTCAAATGAAATAATCAAAACACAATGATCAAATGTGAATCAAATCAACATCAACCAATGTAAAACAGAAGAGAAATGAAGATTAGAAGTCAACAAGTCAAACATATTTTTTTTTGGTATTTTTGGAATTAAAATAAATGCAAAATTAAAATGTACAAAATATGGTCAAACCTCAAATTCAATTCAAATCAACTTAAACAAGTCCAATTAAATTCTCATAGGTCTAACATGGTCAAACAAGGTTTGAAAAATTTTCTCAACATTTTTTGAAATCAGAAACTATTCAAAATTAATTAAAAACAATGAAAACTAACACAAAATGAATTATAATCTCAAATAAAGCTCAAATCAATTAAGAAATTGATGAGACTATTTTCATTGACTTATCATGATCCATATGTGTTAAGAAAATATTTTTGGAATTTTCAGATATCAAAAAGTATTTAAAATGAATTAAAAACTATTAAAAACAAAATAATTCACAAAAAATATTAAATGAAGTCACAAAAATAATTAAAAATCAGATTATGAAACTAGATTTTTCAAGAATTTTTTTGCCATTGGTCTCATATTTTTGTGACTTCAAATAAAATAGTTATGAATTTTTGAAAATAAAAGAAATTAAAATAGAAAAAAGAAAATAACAAAAATCAGGAGCGCTTGGATCTATTTCATTAAATGACGTGGCTCCATCACACGGCCTAGAAGCGCTGATGCACCATATGCCTTGGTCAAGCGCGTAACATAAAGAATTAAAATAAGTCAATAAAATGCATGGCCATGATTAAAACGTTTGCAAGAGATCCAAGGGCACAGGTGGATCCACGTGGGGATGGTGGTGGAAACCACCATCTTCTCCGGCCAGTTAACAACTTCCGGCCACCACGCGCAGGTTTTTCAACCTCAACCAAAATACACAAGCCAGGTACCAAAATGAAGCTGGGGTGATGTACATCACCCCTGTAACCTTGGATCTTCCTCAATGTTTCTATTTAATGAGAAATTTGAGCTTGAAAATCAAGGTATGCAAACTGAAATGTCTCAAATCATGAAATCAAGACCACCACTGGCCTGCCTCTTGCTCGAGGACTTCAGAAAACAGTTCAAATGCAAGCAATTCACATTGTAGAATAAGATCTAGATCAAAACAGTTTGGTGTTATACCTTTGAAGTGCAGCTTTAAACAACACGGTCTCTTCAAGCTTTTGATTCCAATATGATCTTGAGGTAATGAGGATGCAAGGCTAAGGAATTAAGACTTGAAGATCAACTAAGGATGTTGAAATTCAAGCTTGAAATTGAGAAATGAAAATGGAAATTCCTTTGAGTGAGGTTAGGTTTTCACTTCAACAGCCTTTCAGATCACCTTAAGGTTGCCATTTGAATGAGGAAGCATATGTATTTATAGCTGAGCTGAAGGCATGGTGATGAAATACTCGTGTGCATGAAGATTGGGTCCTCCATGCATGGGCCTGTACAGGCGCATATGAGGCCCAAAAGTGGATGGAATTGCAAGCTGAGATCATTTGGAGTTGAAATAGACGTGCACAAGGCCTGACATTTGCTTGCATTTCAAGTTTCAATGTGAATTGCATAATTTGACATAAACCTTTAGCTCTTCGAAAGTCACACATGGAAAATCCAAACATGGTAGTGTGAGTAATAGTTGGAAAGCTCTTGACATAAGGAACAAAAGCTATGTTGGGCAAAAATCCATTTGGGGTTTGGAAAATTATGAAAACTGGCTTTGAAGTTTGAGGTACAAAACATGTCTAGGTTCCCTTTGAATTTTTTTACCAAAAGTGATCAACTTTAAGCCCTTCTGTTTCATTGATGAAGGCCTCAAATGGAAAAACCTCCAACATAAAAGTTGTATATATTTTCAAGATAATCAATTTGGACTTAAATTTTGCATCATTTGGATTTTTAATGAGAAAGTTATGGGCACTTGAAATTGGACATATTTCAAATTCAATGGTTTTGGTCCAAAGTGACCTATAATGTTTTGTATTATCACATGTGTTTCTTTTAGGATTATGAAATTTTGTCCAACATAAAATTTTAAGTAGACATCTTAATATTTCCAATTCAATTGGTCTCACCTCAAAATCATAAAAATTGAGGAAGTTAGGTCCTTGGGAAGTTGACCCAAAATTAGGGTTTCAGTCAAAATGACCTATAATGTTTTGGAATGAATGATGACCTTCCAAGTTTCAAATGGATTTTTGATGAACATGAAAGTTGTTCATATGGTTCTTAGGAAAATTTTTTCGCTTAGGGTCATCTTAATTTGACAAACATATCAAAAGTTAGGTCTCAGGGATCCTCAGTTTAGTTAGATGACTTGATTGGTCAACTTCTCAAGGCCAAACCTCAAATCTTGATGAATGAATGATTTAGGATACTCACATATGCTCATATATGCATAAAATAGTGAATGAAAGAACTTCCCTTGATTTAATTTGATCATAGTTTGAGGTTGCTTCATGAGCAAGACACAGTCAATGCACAGTTGAATTAGGTTTTCCTTGGGAAACAATCCTCAAGCCCTTTGGTTTATCTTGATCAAATGGGAAAATTGAGATGCTTGGGAGACATATATGATGATTAGGAACTTTGTGGACCATTGTCATGCTTGCTCTCATCTTCATCTAGCCACTTCATTGAGCATAAGAGCCTCCTAGGAGCATGGGAGCACATGATCACTTGAGCTTCAAAAACAAAAAGAGTTAGTGACATATTTTTGTGCTTTTGGTTAGTAAACAAGATAAGAAAAGCAATAATATACAATTCAAGCATGCTTGGTGGTCTCAAACCAACTCACACAAGTCCCACCCCCTAGGGTAAAGGAGCCACACATACTATGATCCTTGAGGCAATGCATGGAGCAAATGATATGATGCCATGAGGGATCTTAGGGTCAAAATTAGGGTGTTACACCAGCCTACAGTTGTCTATTGGGAAGGCCATGGATCCATGAGGCGGGAGCTGTTACCTCCATGTTGCATCAAAAACTCAAATTTGTTAAGAATGGAAAATTAGTCATTGTTGGTGGGGAAAAGGCGTTGTTGGTTAGCCACCTATCATCTTTCTCTTACGTTGAAGCTGAGGATGAGGTTGGAACTCCATTCCAAGACTTATCTATTGCTGTTAAAAAGAGAGTTAGGGAACCTATGTCCTCATTGAAAGATGCAAGGAAGATTGTTGAAGAAGGTAATGTGGATTAGTGGGGGCGTATGGTAGAGGTCTCCGACAATAAGAACAGAACCAGTCTGGGTTTTCAGCAAAGTTCATCAATTGCTAGATTAGAGGATATGCAACTTAGCTTCCGTAGCGGAGGGTTCATTCATGGCAATGAACAACACTTAGCTGAAATGCTAGAGGATGACGAAGAAGATGACTGCACCAATTTTGTGACGCATGGAAAGGCTTGCAGCAATTAGACTGCTGTTGATGTTCTTGTTATTTTGCATCGATTTAAGTAATTGCTTTTATTTGTTTAAAAAAAAATCTTTCTCCTGTGCCTAAGGGAGAAGTGAACATTGTTAGGCATTTCAAATTTGATCATCAATAAAATTAATTCTATTTATCCACATCTACGATTTTTTGTTTTTACTTTTTGCTTTATTCTAAAAATGGTAATCACAAAAAACATAAATAAACAATATAATTGTCCATCTGCATAATGTTTGGTCACAAATTCACTTCTCTAAAATTAAAATATCAAATCATTATGCAGGTTGGTTTCTAACCCCATTGAATACAATGATCCTTCTCCTTCTCCAAATTTTGAATTCCCTGTGTTTGAGACCGGGGAGGAAAGTGATGAAGAAATGTCTGATGAATTATATCGTCTTCTTGAGCATGAAGGAAAAGCTATTCAGCCATTCGAAGAGCAGATTGAGTTAGTCAACTTGGGTTCCGAGGATGATGTGAATGAAGTCAAGATTGGGTCTCGACTGTGTCCAGATAAGAAGAAGAGGTTGATTGATCTTCTTCGAGAGTATTCAGATGTGTTTGCTTGGTCCTATCAAGACATGCCTGGTTTGGATTATGAGATTGTGGAGCATAGATTGCCGTTGAAGCCAGAATGTCCGTCAATGAGCTGAAGTTGAGAAGAATGCATCCTGATATGGAAGTGAAGATCAAAGAAGAAGTGCAAAAGCAGATTGATGTTGATCTCCTAGTGACCACTGAGTATCCGCAATGGGTGGACAACATTGTGCCTGTGCCAAAGAAAGATGGAAAAGTTCGCATGTGTGTTGATTATAGAGATTTGAATAAAGCCAGTCCAAAAGATGATTTCCCTCTGCCACATATTGATATGTTGATAGGCTATACTGCTAAATTCAAAGTCTTTTCGTTTATGGATAGATTTTACGAATATAATCAGATCAAGATGACACCCGAAGATATGGAGAAGACCACATTCATTACACCTTGGGGAATATTCTGTTATAGAGTGATGCCTTTCGGTTTGAAGAATGCTGGTGCAACTTACCAAAGAGCAATGACTACTCTTTTTCATGATATGATGCATAAAGAGATTGAAGTTTATGTCGATGACATGATTTCCAAATCGATTGATGAAGAAGAACATGTTGAGCATTTTTTGAAGCTATTCCAACATTTGAGAAAGTATAAACTCCGCTTGAATCCCAATAAGTGTACTTTTGGTGTTCGTTCTGGTAAGTTGTTGGGCTTTATTGTCAGCGAGAAGGGTATTGAGGTTGATCCTGCCAAGGTCAAAGCAATACAAGAGATGCATGTTCCCAAAACTGAGAAACAAGTCAGAGGTTTTCTCGGCCGCTTGAATTATATCTCGAGATTCATTTCACACATGACTGCCACATGTGCGCCTATATTCAAGCTTCTTCGGAAAGATCAGTCTTGTGATTGGACCGAAGATTGCCAGAAAGCTTTTGATAGTATCAAGGAATATCTGTTTGAACCTCCAATTTTGTCTCCACATGTTGAAGGAAGACCATTGATCATGTATTTGACTGTGCTTGAAGATAGTATGGGTTGTGTTCTTAGTCAGCAAGATGAGACTGGAAAGAAAGAATTTGCAATTTACTACCTCAGTAAAAATTCACCGACTGAGAGACTCGATATTCTATGCTAGAGAAGACTTGTTGCGCATTGGCTTGGGCTGTTAAGCGTCTGTGTCAGTATATTTTGAATCATACTACTTGGTTGATATCCAAAATGGATCCAATCAAGTATATATTTGAGAAGCCTGCTTTAATTGGGAGGATTACCCGTTGGCAGATGTTGTTATCAGAGTATGATATTGAATACCGATCTCAGAAAGCAATCAAAGGTAGTGTCTTGGCTGACCATTTGGCTCACCAACCAATTGAAGATTCCCAGTTAGTGAAGTATGATTTTCCTGATGAAGAGATCTTGTACTTGAAAATGAAAGATTATGATGAACCATTGCTTGAAGAAGGGTATTGGGGCATGGTATTTGATGGAGTTGTTAATTAATATGGTAATGGTATTGGGGCAGTGATTATTACTTTTCAAGGCACGCATTTCCCATTTACAGCTAGATTGACTTTAAAGTGTACCAGTAATATGGAAGAATATGAAGCTTGCATTATGGGGCTCGAAGAGGCCGTTGATCTCAGAATCAAGAATTTGGACGTCTATGGAGATTCGGCTTTGATGGTGAACCAGATCAAAGGTGAATGGGAGACGAATCAACCCGGTTTGATACCGTATAGAGATTATGCGAGGAGGATTTCAACTTTCTTTACAAAGGTTGAGTTTCATCATATCCCTCGAGATGAAAACCGGATGGCAAACGCTCTTGCAACGTTGGCGTCAATGATTGTAGTGAAGTACTGGAATCAGGTTCTCAATTTGACTGTGATGCTTCTTGATAGGCCAGCTCATATGTTTGTTGTTGAAGAGATCAAAGACGAAAAGCCGTGGTATTATGACATCAAGTGTTTCCTCCAAAGTCATATTTACCCGCCTGGTGACGTGTTGTATAAGAGAAACTTCGATATGGTTTTGCTCAGATGCGTGGATAAACACGAAGCAAACCTATTGATGACTGAAGTCCATGAAGGTTCCTTTGGTACTCATCCCAATGGACATGCGATGGCAAAGAAGATGTTGCGAGCAGGTTACTATTGGCTGACAATGGAATCTGACTGTTGCAAGTTTGTGAAGAAATGCCACAAGTGTCAAATTTATGCAGATAAGATTCATGTTCCTCCAACACTGTTGAATGTCATTTCCTCCCCGTGGCCCTTCTCCATGTGGGGAATTGATATGATTGGCATGATTGAGCCCAAAGCGTCAAATGGACATCGTTTCATTCTGGCGGCAATTGACTACTTCACAAAATGGGTTGAAGCGGCATCGTATGCAAATGTAACCAAGCAAGTGGTTGTAAGGTTTATCAAGAATCAAATTATATGTCGATATGGTGTTCCAAGTAAGATCATTATTGATAATCAATCGAACTTGAATAATAATATGATGGAAGCTCTTTGTAAAGACTTCAAGATTTCACATCATAATTCTTCTCCCTACAGACCTAAGATGAATGGGGCTGTTGAAGCTGCAAACAAGAAGATCAAGAAGATCATTCAGAAGATGGTAGTGACGTATAAGGATTGGCATGAGATGCTCCCATTTGCTTTGCACGGGTATCGTACATCTATCTGCACTTGAACAAGGGAAACCCCCTTCTCTCTTGTATATGGTATGGAAGCAGTGCTCCCCGTAGAGGTTGAGATTCCTTCGTTACGTATGCTCATGGAATCCAAGTTGACTGAGGATGAATGGTGTCAGACCAGGTATGATCAGTTGAATTTAATAGAGGAGAAGAGATTGACTGCCATGTGTCATGGTCAGTTATATCAGCAAAGGATGAAGAAAGCTTTTGACAAGAAGGTCAGACCTCGTGTATTCAAAGAAGGTGACCTTGTGCTCAAGAAGATTTTATCGTTTAAACCAGATTCAAGGGGCAAACGGACTCCTAATTATGAAGGCCCATATGTTGTCAAAAGAGCCTTTTCAGGCAGTGCTTTGATTCTTACAACTATGGATGGTGAAAAGTTCACTTGTCTTGTGAACGCAGATGCAGTCAAGAAATACTTCGCCTAAAAAGAAAAAGAACAGCTCGCTAAGTTGAAAACCCGAAAGGGCGACTTAGGCAAATAATGACCGTCCTCGGTGGATTGAAAACCCGAAAGGGCGGTCCAGGCAAAAGTTAGAGACATAAAACAGAAAGAATCATCCCGATAAATTGAGTACCCCACCTTGGAGAAATTTATGCAAAAATAGGGATTATGGAAAGTAACTGCATCCCGCTGATCTTAAATATTGGGAACATTGTTGAGCACAAGGGTTGACGGTTATTCATCACCCTGGTAGCTGCCAAAAGCACAGTGGACATCAAGAGCTGGTAGAAGGATCAGTGATCATTTGTATTCAATGTAACCCTTTTCCATGTAAATTACCATTTTCAACTTTGTAAAAATCTATGGTGTCTTGTCATTTACGGACTACCATTCCCTTAAATAAAGTTAAGCTTTTATCCAATTGTTTCCACTCTTGTTTATTTCAGCCAAATAGTTTTAAATTTTATTATGATCATTTTCAAAATTAAAATTTTAAAATCAAAATTGTTTTTCTTAAACATATAAAAGCATGAATTTTAAAGCAATAAAAAGGAATGTCAAGAGCAGTTCAAAAGCAGTAAGCCCTAAGTGTGGAACACCGATGGGTCTCCCCAAGCAGTTGATTCTTCGTAATCCCCAAGTTGAGTTGGTTAGTTCATTTCTCCAACGGAGTTTGTGTTTGTTACCCAGCCAATTTTTATCTCCAGCAGAGTAAGGGAGGTGTCCTCCGCAGGTCGTATGGTTATGGTAGAGCTTTGGTTTCCTCACCAATCACCATCAGATTCGCTCCCAGTCAGAGTTTCCTCCTGGTTTCTGAGCAGCTTTTCGCGCTTGTTCCTCTGCAGGGTTGTCTCCCATTTGATATGGTGTTGATCTAAAATTCCTTGCAGACTCGTTAACGTTTTTTAGCAGATCTCCTCCTTCCCCAGCTAGGTTTGAGCCTTTGGGATGTTGATCTCTCTTTTCTCCGGCATTTGTCTCCCTCTCTTGTGGATTGACCGAGAATTGTACCGATGAATCAAAATTGTGACACCTTTTTATCCTTTGCGATCATTTTGTCAGCATAGTCATCATCATATATATATATATATATATATATATATATATATATATATATATATATATATATATATATATATATATATATATATATATATATATATATATATATATATATATATATATATATATATATATATATATATATATATATATATATATATATATATATATATATATATATATATATATATATATATATATATATATATATATACACACACACATATATACACTCATATAATTTCATGATTGCATAATTACGTGTTCACATTGGTTAATTCCTTCTTGTGATTATTATTCTCTGTTATGGCGGTACTTTATCCCCATATGAGTTTGGTGTTTGTCCTACCTCAATTGTAGAATGTCATCCCCTTAAGCAGAAAGACTTTAGTCCTTCTCTTTTCCCCACTGAGTTATTTCCTCGTCGATGATTATTGCTTCAGTTTCCTCCCTAGTTGATTATCTGGATGGAACCACTCCCCTTGAGTTATATCCTCATTGGGTTGAGTCTTGATTGACCGTTTCTTTCTAGCTCTTACCTAGATAGAGGTTTTGGGTCCCCTAAGAGTTTATTACCCAATAACTGGTAATATCCTTCTTAGTTTGCAGTTTGCTACTTCTTGCCCAAAACCCGATAAAAGTACCCCTGTATTCTCCTCGGTGGAGTCCCTAGTGGATTCGTTTTTATGATCCCCTATGAAGTATATCCTTGATATGTTCATCCTAATGGATGACGAATGTTTTCTTCCCCTTTTTTGAGTTTATCCTTGATATGTTCATCCTAACTGATGACAGATGCTTTCACCTTTGGTATTCTACCCAGTAAAAAGGTAGTTGTAATCCCCATTTTGTTCCCCAGATGGTTAATCCTTGATATGTTCATCATAAGCGATGACAGTTTTCCTTCTCTTTGCGGTTTTCTACCCAGTAACCGGTAGTTGTAAATCCTGCTTTTCTCCCCTTTGTAGAGTGTATCCTTGATATGTTCACTTTAACCGGTGACGGATATTCTCTTTGATGGTAGTCTATCCAGTAACTGATAGATGTAATCCCTTTTTCTCTCCTCGCAGAGTCTATCCTTAATATATTCATCCTAACCGATGATGGATTTTCTCTTTGTTGGTTTTCTATCCAGCATTTGATAGATGTAATTCCTACTTTTTGTTTAGTGGGTTTATCCTTGATATGTTCATCTTAGCTGGTGACAGATATTCTCATCTTTGGTCTTCTGCCAAGGAATTGGTAGTTATAAATCCTATTTCTGCAGTTTTCCCCCAGTAAGGTTATTCTTACCCAGTAACCGGTAATGAATACTCCCTCTTTATGGTGATTCCCAGTGAGTTATCCTTGATATTTTCATCCTAACCGATGAAGGGTGTCCTCTCTGTCAGATCTTTATTATCTCCTTACCTAGTAACCGGTAGTGGATAGTAGATTTCTACTCCTCCTGTGTTGAAGATTATTTCTTCCTCAGTTGAAGTTGAGTGCGCATTTCCTTGGTGTAATCGCTTTTCCTGCATGATTCAAGTATGTCAGTTTTATCCTGATCTACTTGTTTCCCCGGCTGAGTCCTTCCATTTTCATGGAATTTCTCTAGTCCCCCAGTAGTCTTTTAATTCGTAGTCTGGCCTACACATAACTATTTTATCCCCTCAGAGTCTCTGTCTCTCCAATGAGTTTTCTTTATGGAATGCATTGTGTTCCTGCGGACCTTCAGTCTCTCTGATTTCTTTTCCTTTGTGGCAATATTTCCCCACAGGGAATTCGCTTTTACATTCATATCATATGCATCATGAGGTCTCTTAGGGACCAAAATTTGTTTCTATGTTGTTATTTAAGCCCATTATACTGAGTCGATATGAAGATTTTAACCTTCACCTCCTCAGTTAGAATGTCCTTAAATAGGGGCAGCTGTAAGACCCCAATTTTGACCCTAAGATCCCTCATGCAATCTCATCATATGCATTAGCATTGGGATAATACCTTGGCATCCTCCTTACCCCTTTTTCATTGGGTTTGTTTTGGGAGAGATCATCAAGCACCATGTGATTGTATCATACTTGTATATTATCATTTTTTACTAACCAAAATACCAAAATGTGTCTTTTCATTTGCCTAACTCTTTTGTAGGTAGAGCATGATCCCCATTGATCTAGCAAGCTCATATATAGGGTTTAAGACCCTCATGGCTACAAGAGCACAAATAAGGAATGATCCATAATGTCTCTAAGAATCATATATGAGTCCCCATGATCTTCATATGTTACTTTGGTCAAGTATCCTTCAAGAGTTTGGAGGTAGTTTGCCTTGGAAACCCTAGTTTGACTAGGTATCTTGAGTAACTTCTTCAACAAGCTTCTTCACAAATTGATCAAATTTCTTAAGGGACACTTCAAATTTCATCATCTTATGCATATATGATCTTCCATGATACTAAAAAGTCAAGAGAATTGCAAGTTAGCAAGTTGGTTGATGGTGGTTGGCCAGATGAATTCATCTGATTAAAACTGGGTCTCCCTAGACCCTATATCCTATAATTTTCACCATATGAAAATGATTCCAAGAAAAAATTTACTCTAAATTACATTCCAAACAGCTTTCATGTTGAGACCTAGAGCTATTTTTTCTTGTAAAATCATTTTCTATGTTGAAACATTATAGGTCATTTTGTCTAAACCCTAATTTGAAAGTCAACTTCCCAAGACAATAACTTGCTCAATATTTATGAGATGAAATATTTCCAAGTTGCAAAATCAAATTTAAGATGTCTACTTCAACTTTGATTTTTTGAGTGAGAGGTGATTCAACTTTTATGAGCATGTGATATAAGGATACATTATAGGTCATTTTTTCCCTATACCATTGAACAAGTGATTTTCCTCAACTTCAAAATTGCATAACTCTATCATTCTAAATCCAAATGACATGAAATTAGTGACGATTTTGAATATTCTTGAAAGAGCTACAACTTTGATGAAGACACGTTTCTGATTTGGAGCTCACATAAAAAGTTATGTAAGGTGGAACATTGAGGTATATGACTTGACACTTAGAAACATTTTCAACATGTTGAAATTTCCAAACTTCCACCTCATAATTCACCTTGATCCAAGTTCCAAATGAAAAAGTGTCCAACATCAAAGATGTTCCCCTTGATCTAAGCTTTTAAAAAGTGTCATATTTCATGCATTTTGGATGAGGTTTGCTAGGGCTGCGCATGGGCTTAACAGGTCTGCATCAAGTGGAAAAATCAAATGTTCAAAACTTCGCATTGCATTGCCTTGCTATTCAAGCATCATTTGAACTTCAGTATAGTTGGAATTGGATCAAAATGTATTGCTTCATGAGCATGTACACGCCCATGCAAGCTTGTGCATGACATTGCCAAATTTAGCAAAATTTCAAGTGTGCAATTATCAAAATCCCAAATGCTATAAATACATGGCCTCTGAGCTCATTTGAAACACACCTTGCGCGCTAGCTTTTCCCCCTCTTTTTAAACCCTCACAATTTAAAGGAAACCCTGAGAATTTTTAACTTGAAAATTGAGTTTGAATATCACTGTTTGGAGATTCAAAAACTCCAGGATCCAAAGCTTTGTTCCATTGCCAAACCACTTCAAACTCCTCGAGTGTGATCAAGTCAAGTTTGAAGCAAGCAAGATCCAGTTCTGCACAACATTGAAGGTATTTTTCAGAAATCTTCTTCTCTTCGATTCTCACTTAATTCTCATAAATTCTTATGGATTTTTGGTTGTCTGAAGTCCTACCAATGTAGGCAAGAAGATTGAGTTGCTTTGAGGTCAAATCGAAGCAACTCAGTTGACACACCTCAAAATTCAACTCCTCATATCTTTCTATATATGTGGAGTTAGTTAAAATTGAGGTCAGATTCGTGCTCTACGCCATTTTTTCTTTCAAATCATGTCCTCCTTTTTCATTTATGTGATGGTGATGACTGAACCAGTCCGGTGAGCCTCGCCTGAGAAGGTGACCGAAGTTCCAGCGCCGGTGGTGTGCTGGACAAGTTTCTATGCCCTTGATCTTGTTTAAAATGTTTTAATCTCACGCGTTGGTTTTGATTACCATTCCTGTGGCGCATTGACTTAAGTCCATGGTGGAAAGCGTGTTGATGACCACTTGATCTGCCACCTCAATTAATGAGGGAGATCAAGTGGTCCACGTTTCTTTGATTATTTGAATTTCATTTAATTTATTTTATTTTCATTAATTCACATTAATTTTAATATTGATCCAAAAAATTTGAGAGTTTCACCAAAAAAATTTAAATAAAATCCTCTTTCATATTTTGAATTAAAATTATTTTTTGGATCATTATTAATATTTTTCATGATTTAATTTATTTTATGATTATTTTTAATTGTTTAAAAATACTTTTAAGTCTCCAAAAATTCTGAAATTTTTTCTCCAAGGTCCTTTGACCTTGTTTGACCTATGATAAATCTCATGACCACTTATTTGGTATTTTGATGAGATTTTAGGAATTTGACAAACCATATTTAATATAATGCATTATTTTTAGTATTTTTTAAATTGAATAAGTGCCAAATAATTGTGTTGAGCCATTTTGATTGTTTGTATAAGTTTGACTTGTGTTGTTGGGCCTTGGTCAAGGTTGATTTGACTTTGTTAGGTTAAGATCATTGGAAATAGGGGATTGATGGAATGTATATTCCATCTCCCAAAATGAATGAATGATCTTAATTTGGTAAAAATCCTCCTTTGTCCAATTTGAGTTTTGATCCATTCCCCCCCCCCCCCCCCTCTTCATCTAATTCTCTTTCTTTATGCACCCATTTCATTTGACCTATGATATCTCAATATCCTAAGGCTAGTTGATTGCAAAATCAACATAAGTATGGATGAGATTAGGCCACCTCTTTCGCATATTATTTTTGTGTGTGGTATGTTTCATGAGCATAGTCCATTATACCATGTCTCTAACATGCATTAACACAAAAATTCTATTGCCCGACCTCAAATAGTTGTGACTTCTACATAAGTCCAATTACGATTGCTTAACATAGTGCTAAATTTTTGACACAAAAGGCATAGCATTCTAGTTATTGAGATTGTAAGTCTCCCATCTTGCATGGTATTGTGTGGAAACTTGACCTTTTTTCCTTCCTTTGGAAGATGTCTTGGTTCAAGGATCCATGTTTGTGATAAGTGGGTTGAGTGTTCTCCAAAGAATGACTTAAACAATAAAAAGCAAAAACAATACTAACTTCTAATTCATTAACAACTAACATTTAATTTCAAGTCTTTTACTTTTAATGCACTTTATCTTTAAGCTTTATTCATTAGTCATTATTCATTCCATTCTAATTGGTTATGTTAATGTCATTTTCACTTTGTCCATTTGGACCATATTTTGTGATATATTTTGCTTGTGTATATTTTGTTTGCTTGTGTGGTCTTTGACCATTAATGTACATAATAAGAACAAAAACCCTAAAAAACTTCTTGTGTGGACTGTTGGTTTGATCTGAGACAATTGGACTTAGAATTTAGGCAACACTCCCTATGCAAAGGACTTGGCCAATGCCAACTTTCATGTAACCAAGTGCTTGTAATCTGAAACTTCATTTGATACATCATTGAAGATCCCTTTGAGTTCATCGGCAACATGATCATTGTGAAGCTGTTATTTTGAACCCGTGACTTGTGGAATTTATCTGTTACATGGGCAAATGTGAAGGAGATCATGGAGTGGCTAAGGCTTGGATACGACTATCTTTATTTGATGCATTTCTCTTCAAGTTAATATTGTATGTATTGTTTGTTGCTTGATTCTAATGTCCAAGGGAATTTGGGGTTTCTATATGACATTCTTGTCTATTGGATTGCAGCCCATTGGTCAGATCTTTACAACTCTTAACTTTCAAATTTATGCTTAGGATTAGTCTTTTCATCGCCTCCCCATCTCTTTAATTTCAAAATCTCTCCCTCCTTTTAAAAAACTTCTTTGCTTGTGCTTGTCTTTTTAACTTAGACCCTTTGCAAATTAGAAACTTTGGCCTTATGCCATTGCATTTTCAAACTTCTTTTCAAAAGCCAAAAAGAACTAACTCATCCAAACTATTTTCTAGGCACATGTGCCTTTCAAACTTAATTTTTGATTAAAAGAAATGCATCCACTTTGAAATTTGTATCACGAACTATGAGATTTTGATCCCTTATTTTTATGTTGGTACGTAGGCACAAGTCCGAAGGTCTTGTCAAACACAAAAATATAATTAATAAATTCTTTTCTCATCCCCCATTCTATTTGTTTGTAAACATCACTTTTACAAAATACATATGCACACAAGAAAGGTGTCCTAGGAGTACCTAGGACACTTTGGGTGCTAACACCTTCCCTCTGTGTAACCAACCCCCTTACCTGTAATCTCTGGCATTTTATTAGGCTTGATTTGAAAACTTCTTATTTTTTGGTTTTGATCGTACTTTTTCCCTTTTCCCTTGGAAATAATAAAAGCGCGGCGGCGACTCTTGTTATTTGATGTCTTGCTTCTCCATAGCTTGATGATCATGAATTTATCGCTACACTTAAGATATTGAGATTTCATTGGTCAATGAAAAGGATGGGATAGAATGGGATTGAAGATGAAGAGGGAAGGGAGAGGAGAGAAATTCAAATTGGTCATGGGAGGAATTTTATCAAATTAAAAGCACTCATTCTTTTTGGGAGATGAAATGTACATTTCATCAATCCCCTAAATCCAATGATTTTAACTTAAGAAAAGTCAAATCAACCTTGACCAAGGCTCAAACGAATAGTCAAACATCACAAGTCAATAAAAATGGCCCATCATAATTTTTACACATTTAATGAATTAAAAATCAAATTAAAAATACATTTAAATTAAATTTAGTTTGGTCAAAACCTAAAACCTCTTCAAAACACCAAATAAATGGCCAAGAGATTTATCCTAGGTCAAACAAGGTCAAAGGACCTTAGACAATAAATTTCATGATTTTTGAAAAGTCAGAAGTATTTTTAAACAATTTAAAATATGCACAAAAACAATTAATTCTTGAAAAATATCAAAATTAATCCAAAAATTAGTTTTAATTCAGAAAATGAAAGAGAAAAATATTTAAATTTTTTTGGTGAAAGTCCCATATTTTTTGGATTAAAAATAAAATTAATATAAATTAATCAAAATAACATAATTAAATGAAAAATCAAAAAATATAGAAAATCAGGGGCCATCAGATCTCCCTCATTAAGTGAGGTGGCAGATTTGATGGCCACACGCGTGTGTTCCACTATGCACCAAGTCAAATGCGATGTACGCGTGGTAATCAGAACCAAGGGCTAATATTAAAACATTTTGAATGGATCATGTGGTCGAGAGGTGTGACAACACATCAACGGAGCTAGGGCTCCGGTCTTCTTCTTCGGTGGACCTCACCGGACTGGTCCACCATCAACCATCACCAAAATGAAAAACAAAGACATGGATTTAAATAAAAATGCTCAGGAGCTCGAATCTGGCCTCAATTTTCTCCAATTTCGAGTATATAAAAAGATACAGGGATTTGAATTTTGAGGATCAGGAATTGAGTTGCTTCGATTTGACCTTAAAGCAACTCAATCTTGTTGCCTACATTGGTTGGACTTCAGCCAACCAAATATCACAAAGAATGGTGAAGAATTGAGAGAGAATAGAAGAGATGAAGTTTCTGAAAAATCACCTTTGAGTTGATCCAATTTCACTTGATCTTGATCTGGATTTGCTTGCTTTCTCTTCCTCTTGCTTGCAGAAACCAATTGAGATGAAAAGGGAAGTGAATTTATGGAGTTTGAACTTCCAAACAGAAGATGAAGTTCAAGCTTGATATCAAGAGAAATCTTCAGAAATTCTATGGGAATGAGGGTTTGGACCAGTCTAGCAAAGCTTGGGCAGAGTGTTCATGAAGTTCTGATCTCATTGCTCTTGTATTTATAGCCAATGCAATTGATTTCTACACACTTTCATTTCAATGTTCAAAAATAGAAACCTTCATCATGAGCTTGAATGGGTGTGTACAAAGCCCAAAGAATGATTGGCAAAGGTCCAAAAGTCTACACATGTCATGCTGAAGGTGTTGCATTAAGCAATGCATTGTTGAATTGAATTGGATCATGATATTCTTCCAAATGGTACTTCACATTTCACTCATGCGCAAGTCCTTCAATTTTTATCCAAATGAGATGATCTTGGACTTTTTGGAAACGTGATATCAAGGGGAACAAATTTCATGTTCAACACTTTTTCATTTGAAGCTTGAATCATGATAATTTTGAGGTGGAAGTTTGGGAAATCAAACATATTTGAAAATTTTCTATGTCCCAAGTCAAATGTTCACTTCTTCCACCTCGAATAACTTTTTCTATGGACTTCAAATGAAAAATGTTCCTTAATAAAAGTTGTAGCTCTTTCAAACATATTCAATTGGTCACACATTTGACCTAATTTGGATTTTTCATGAAGGAGTTATGCATTTTAGAAGTTGAGGAAAATCACTTGTTCAATGGTATTGGCCCAAAATGTCCTATAATGTCTCCCATTGGCACATGCATTTGCATGTTGAATTTGAACTTCCTCCAAACATAAAATTTTCAGTAGACATACTGGATTGGATCATGGAATTTGAATGAATTTCATCTCATAATAATTGAGCAAGTTATGGTCTTGGGAAGTTGACCTCCAAACTAGGGTTTAGACAAAATGACCTATAATCTTTCACCAAACAAATTGAATTTCCAAGCAAAACTAGCTCTTGACCTCAACATGAAAGTTGTTTGGAATGTCATTTTAAGTAACTTTTCTCTTGGAATAATTTTCATATGACAAAAATTGTAGGAGATAGGGTCTAAGGAACCCCAATTTTGACTAGTTGACTTTCTCTGGTCAACCACCATGAACCATCTTGCTAGCTTGATATTCTATTGACTTTTGGGACTCATGGAGGATAATAAATGTGTAGGATGATGTAATATTAAGTATCACTTGAACTATTTGATCAAATGTTGAAAAAACTTATTGAGGAAGTCACATAAGATACTAAGATTAATTAGGGCTTCCAAGGCAAACAAGATTCAAACTCTTGGTGATTTCTTGATCAAAATGACATGTGAAGATCATTGGGATCAAAATATGATACTTAGAGCCAAAGTGAACTATTTATTAATTTAACTCCTTGCATTGAGGGTCTCAAACCCTAAATATGAGCTTGATGGAGCATCGGTGAGCATACACACTACCTACAAAAGCAACAAACTATACTTTGATATATTTTTGGTATTTTGGTTAGTAAATAATGAAAAACAAAGTATGATACAATCAAAAGTGCTTGGTGATCTCTCCCAATGCAAACCCAATGAATGAGGGGTAAGGAGGATGCCAATGTGTGATCTCAAAGCTAATGCATATGATGAGATGGCATGAGGGATCTTAGGGTCAAAGTTGGGGCCTTACAGCTGCCCCTATTTAAGGACATTCTAACTGAGGAGATGGAGGTTAAAATCTCTATATCGACTCAGTAGAATGGACTTAAATAACAACAATAGAGACAAATTTTGGTCTCTAAGAGACCTCATGATGCATATGATATGAATGTTAAAAGGAATCTCTGTGGGGGAAATATTTCCACAAAGGAAAAGAATCTGGAGAGACTGAAAGTCCACAAGAGCATAATGCATTCCATAAGGAAAACTCACTAGGGAGACAAATACTCTGGGGATAAAAGGTTGTGTGTAGGCCAGACTACGACTTAAAACTATTGGAGACACAAGGGGAATTTCATGAAAATAAATCAATGGAAGGACTCGACCGGGGGTAAAGGAGACATCTGCAGGGGTAACGGGTAGGTCAGAACAAAACTGAAATACCTGAACCAAACAGAGGATTGACGACTTCATCGAGGAAATACACACTCAAACTCAACTGGGGAAGAATGAACTTCAACATAGGAGTACCAGAAGTATATTATCCATTACTGGTTACTGGGTAGGAAGATAACATACCCTGACAGAGAGGCATCCCTTACCGGTTAGGGTAAACATATCAAGGATGACTCACTGAGGAAAATGAGGTATGTTCGTTACCGGTTACTGGGTAAGAACAACCTTTCGGGGAAAATATCAAATAGGATTTAAAACTATCGGTTACTGGGCAGAAGATCAAAGAAAGAGAATATTCGTCACAGGTTAAAGTGAACATATCAAGGATAAACTAAAGGGGAAGAATATCCGTCATCGATTAAGATGAACATATCAAGGATAGACTGCTAGAGAAAAGTAGGAATTATATCTATCAGTTACTAGATAGAATACCGAAAAGAGGATATCCGTCACCGGTTAAGATGAACATATCAAGGATAGACTCAGCAGGGGAAAACGGGATTTACAACTACCGGTTACTGGACATAAGACCGTAAAGGGGAGAAAATTTGTCATCATTCAGGATGAATATATCAAGGATTAAATCTCTGGGGAATGAAATAGGGATTACGACTACCTTTTTACTGGGTAGAAAACCACAGAGAATATCCTCCACCGGTTAAGATGAACATATCAAGGATAAACTCAAAGGAAGAATTTCCGTCATCGGTTAGGATAAGCATATCAAGGATAGACTACCTGGGGAAACATCAAACAAATCCACTAGGGAAAAAGGAAGTAGATTATTATTACTTGGTATTGGGTAAAAGTAAAGTACTCGCAAACCAAAAAAAGATTATTACTAATTATTGGGTAATAAACTTTCGGGGGGCCAAAAACATCTATCTAGGTAAGAGCTAGAAAGAAACGGCCAAACAAAAACTCGACCCGATGAGGATATAACTCAGGGGGAAAGGTTCCATCCAGACAATTAACTGGGGAGGAAACTGAAATAATAATCATCCACAAGGAAATAACTCAGTGGGGAATGAGACAGGTTAAATTCTTTCGGCTTAAGGGGCTGACACTCTACAATTGAGGGAGGACAAATGCACTAAACCTGTATGGAGAAATATAATATCACCATAGCGGAGGATCAGAAAATAAGGAATCAAATGCAATAACAATGCATAATGAAATATCTGATGTATGAATGTATATGTATATATATTGATGATTATGCTGACAAAACAATCACAAAGGATACAAATGTCACTGATTTGAATCATCTCTACAACACTCGGCTAATCTCGACAGTATGGAAGCACCAACTAGAAAAAAAAACTGGGGATGGATATAAATCCTCCATCTCTGAATATCTCAAACACTGTTGGGGAAGGATAAAAGATCAACTGAGGACCCGAATTATCAACTCTGTGGGGAATTTTAGGTCAACACCATACCAAATGGTAGACAACCTTGCAGAGGACCAAAAAAAATACTGCTCAAGAATCAGTGCTGGCGGGGAACAGGAGCGAACTACGTTGGGGACTTGAGGGGAATAAAACTATGTGCTGGATCTATACAAACCGTTGAGAATATGCGCCTACAACTCAGATAGGGAGGCGATTAACCAACTCAGTTGGGGAAACTGATTTGCCATTGGGGAGGAAAAAATGATCAAACCAACTGCTCGGGGAAGACCAACAATGCTCCGCACTTTGGGACTCACCTGTTCTTAGGCTGCTATTGATATTCCTTACTGAAATCGATTGCTTTTAAAAGTAATTGCTTTTATTATTTTAAGAAAAATGATTTTTATTATTATTTCAAATTTTCAAAATTATCATCATAAAAATTCAATTCTATTTAGTTGAACAATAAACAAGAGTAGAAACAAATTGGATAAAAAGCTCAACTTTATTTAATAGAATGGTAGTCTATAAATGACAAGACTCCATAGATCTTTACAAAAGTTGAAAAATGTTAATTTACATGGAAGAGGGTTACATTGAATACAATGATCACTAATACTTTTACCAACTTCAATATCCAATGTGCTCTTGGCTTCGGTTGAGGATGACAAATCAAAGTTGACTGACTTGCTCAAGACTGTTCTCAAGACCGAAGATCGACCGAATTCAGTTACTTGCCATAATCCCTAATTTTTGCATAGATTTCCCCAAGGTGGGGTACTTAATCTATCAGGATAAATTTTCTGTTTTATGTCTCTAATATTTGCCTGGATCGCCCTTTCAGGTTTTCAACCCACCGAGACGCTCATTTTTGCCTAAGTCGCCCTTTCGGGTTTTCAACTTAGCGAGTTGTTCTTTTCTTTTTAGGCGAAGTGTTTCTTGACTGCATCAGCATTCACAGGACACGTGAACTCTTCACCATCCATAGTTGTAAGAATCAAAGCACCACCTGAAAAGGCTCTCTAAACAACATATGGTCCTTCATAATTAGGAGCCCATTTGCCCCTAGCATCTGGTTTGAAAGATAAAATCTTCTTGAGCACAAGGTCACCTTCTCTGAACACACGAGGCCTGACCTTCTTATCGAATGTCTTCTTCATTCTCTGCTGATATAACTGGCCATGACACATGGCCGTCAATCTCTTCTCTTCAATCAAATTCAGCCGATCATACCTGGTCTGACACCATTCAGCTTCTGTTAACTTGGCTTCCGTCAAAACACGCAATGATGGGATCTCAACCTCTACTGGGAGCGTAACTTCCATTCCATAAACAAGTGAGAAAGGGGTTGCCCCTGTTGAAGTGTGGATGGATGTACGATACCCATGAAAAGCAAATGGGAGCATCTCATGCCAATCCTTATAGGCCACAACCATTTTCTTAATGATCTTCTTGATGTTCTTATTTGCAGCTTCAACAACCCCATTCAGCTTAGGTCTTTAGGGAGAAGAATTATGATGTGCTATCTTGAAGTCTTTACAAAGATCTTCCACCATATTATTATTCAAGTTTGATCCATTATCAGTAATGATATTACTTGGCACACCATACAGGCATATAATTTGATTCTTGATAAACCTTACAACAACTTTCTTAGTTACATTTGCATACCATGCCGCTTCAACCCACTTTGTGAAGTAGTCAATAGCCACCAAAATGAAACAATGTCCGTTCGAAACTTTAGGCTCAATCATGCCAATCATATCAATTCACCACATGGAGAAAGGCCATGGAGAGGAAATGACATTCAATAGTGTCGGAGGAACATGGATCTTATCTGCATAAATTTGACACTTGTGGCATTTCTTCACAAATTTGCAACGGTCTGATTCCATTGTCAGCCAATAATAACCTGCTCTCAACATCTTCTTAGCCATAGCATGTCCATTGGAATAAGTACCAAAGGAACCTTCATGGACCTCAATCATCAATAATTCTTCTTCGTTTATATCCATGCATCTGAGCAAAACCATATCGAAGTTTCTCTTATAAAGCACATCACCGTTCAGGTAGAAATTGCCAGCTAATCTTCTCAAAGTCTTCTTATCTTTCAAAGATACCCCAGGCGGGTAAATCTGACTTTGGAGGAAACACTTGATATTGAAATACCATGGTTTTTCATCTTTGACCTCTTCAACAGTAAACACATGAGCTGGCCTATTGAGACTCATCATAGTTAGATTAGGAACTTCATTCCAGAATTTCACCATAATCATTGAAGGCAACGTTGCAAGAGTATCTGCCATCCCGTTTTATCTCGAGGGATATGATGAAACTCAACCTTTGTAAAGAAAGTTGAAATCCTCCTATCCTAATCTCTATATGGTATCAAACCGGGTTAATTCGTCTCCCATTCACCTTTGATCTGATTTACAACCAAAGCCGAATCTCCATAGACGTCAAGATACTTGATTCTGAGATCAACGGCTTCTTCAAGCCCCATAATGCAAGCTTCATACTCAGCCATGTTGTTCGTACACTTGAAAGTCAATCTAGCTGTAAACAGAAAATGAGTTCCTTGAGGAGTAATAATCACTTGCCCCAATGCCATTACCATACTGATTAACAACTCCACCAAATACCATGCCCCAATGGGAACCAGGTTATGGCCCTTCTTCAAGCAATGGTTCATCACAATCCTTCATTTTCAGGTACAAGATCTCTTCATCAGGGAAATCATACTGCACTGACTGATAATCTTCAATCGGTTGGTGAGCCAAATAGTCAGCCAAGACACTACCTTTGATAGATTTTTGAGATCGGGATTCAATATCATACTCGGATAACAACATCTGCCAACGGGAAATCCTCCTAGTTAAAGCAGGCTTCTCAAAGATATACTTGATTGGATCCATTTTGGATATCAACCAAGTAGTATGATTCAACATATATTGACGCACACGCTTAGCAGCCCAAGCCAATGCGCAACAAGTCTTTTCAAGCATAGAATACCGAGTCTCATAGTCGGTGAATTTCTTACTGAGGTAGTAAATCTAATATTCTTTCTTTTTAGTTTCTTCTTGCTGACCAAGAACACAACCCATACTCTATTCAAGCACAGTCAAATACACGATCAATGGTCTTCCTTCGACAGGCGCAGACAGAATCGGAGGTTCAAGCAGATACTTCTTGATATTGTCAAAAGCTTTCTGGAAATCTTCGATCCAATCATAAGACTGATCTTTCTGAAGAAGCTTGAATATAGGTGCACATGTGGCCATCATATGCGATATACTTCTTGAGATGTAATTCAAGCGGCCAAGGAAACCTCTGACTTGCTTCTCAGTTTTGGGCACATGCATCTCTTGTATTGCTTTGACCTTGGCGGGATCAACTTCAATACCCTTCTCGCTGACAATAAAGCCCAACAACTTACCAGAACGAACACCAAAAGTACACTTATTGGGATTCAAGCGGAGTTTGTACTTCCTCAAACGCTGGAATAGCTTCAATAAATGCTCAACATGTTCTTCTTCATCACTTGATTTGGCAATAATATCATCAACATAGACTTCAATCTCTTTATGCATCATATCATGAAAAAAAGTGGACATAACTCTCTGGTATGTTGCACCATCATTCTTTAAACCGAAAGGCATCACTCTATAACAAAATGTTCCCTAGGGCATAATGAATGTGGTATTCTCCATATCTTCGGGTGCCATCTTGATTTGATTATAAGCGGAAAATCTGTCCATAAATGAAAAGACTTTGAATTTAGCTGTATTCTCTACCAACATATCAATGTGTGGCAGAGGGAAATCATCTTTCGGACTAGCTTTGGTTAAATCTCTATAATCAACACACATACGGACTTTTCCATCCTTCTTCGGAACAAGCACAATATTGGCCACCCACTACGGATATTTAGCGGTAACAAGAAAACCATCATCAATTTGTTTATGCACTTCTACTTTGATATTTACTGCCATATCAAGATGAGTCCTCCTCAACTTCTGCTTGACCCAAGGGCATTCTGGATTCAATGGCAATCTATGCTCCACAATCTCAGAATCCAAACCAAGCATGTCTTGATAGGACCACACAAACACATCTTAATATTCTCAAAGAAGATCAATCAACCCCTTCTTAGCCTTTGGACACAGTTGAGACCCAATATTGGCTTCCTTCACATCATCTTCGAAACCCAAGTTGACTAACTCAATCTGCTCTTCGAACGGCTGAATGACTTTTTCCTCATGCTCAAGTAGATAAGATAATTCATCAGATACTTCTTCATCAGTCTCTTCCTCAGCCTCAAACACAGGGAAATCAAAGTTTGGAGAAGGAGTAGGATCATTGTATTCAATGGGTTTGGGAACCAACTTGCATAATGATTTGATGTTTTGATTTTAGAGAAGTGAATTGTGACCAAATATTATGCAGATGGACAATTATTATTTATTTATTTATGTTTTTTTGTGATTACCATTTTCAGAAAAGCAAAAAGTAAAAATAAAACATCATAGATGTGGATGAATAGAATTGCATTTTATTAATGATAACTGGAAATGCCTAACAATGTTCACTTCTCCCTTAGGCATAGGAGAAGTATTTTTCTTAAAACATGAAAACAAATTACTTAGAGCGGTGAACGATAATAGGAATATCGACAACAACCTAATTGTTGCAAGTCTCGTCATGCATCACAAAGTTGGCACAACCTTCATCTTAATTATCTTCGATCACAGCAGTTGAGTGTTGTTCATTACCATGGATGAACCCTCCACTGCGGAAACTCGGTTGCACTTCTCCAGCTTTGACGTTGAACGACCTTGGTTTAAATCACAATCTGGCTCTATTCTTGTTCTCAGCAATCTCTATCATATGACCCCACTGATCTGTACTGCCCGCCTCAATAGCTTTGTAGGCATCCTTGAAAGAAGACATGGGTGCCCCAGTTTTCTTCAACATACGAAGAGGATGACAGATGGCTCACTAAGAGCGCCTTCTCTCCATCAACAAAGACAAGCTTGCCGTTCTTCACAAATTTAAGCTTTTGGTGTATAGTGGATGTTACAGCTCCAGCTTCATGAATCCATGGCCTTCCCAATAAACAACTATAGGTCGGGTGGATATCCATTACTTGAAAAGTAATATGAAAATCACTCGAACCTATCTTGACTGGAAGGTCCACTTCTCCAAAGATGGTTTTACGGGAACCGTCAAACGCCTTGACAATCACGCCACTATACCTCACTGGGGCGCCTTGATAGGAAAGTCTAGAACCGGGATCAACCAACATATTATACAACACATCCCCCTTGCAATTCATCGAAATGTGTAGTGCCAGATTGTGATTTCTGCCTTCCTTGGGAAGTTCTTCATCACAAAAACTCAGATTATTGCAAGAAGTGATGTTAGCCACAATGTGGTCAAACTGATCCACAATCACGTTGTGCTCCACATAGGCTTGCTCTAATACTTTCTGCAATGCTTCTATGTATGCTTCAGAATTCATCAACAGAGACAACACTGAAATATTTGACGGGGTTTGGAGCAGTTGCTCCACCACATTAAACTTGCTTCTCTTAATTAATATCAACACTCCATCATCATCGTTAGGCTTCAGTTTGCTGGACTCACCAGACTAACACGCTGGAGCACTAACTGGATTTACCATGGGCATATCCACTTTCTTACTGATTGAAATATCCTCTACCTCCTTCGGAAAGACTGGACCGAATACACGACCACTACGGGTCACCTTCGCGATATCATCTATATTCACCAAAGAATTTGCCACAGGGAACGGAACCTCTTGACCATTCTCCACCATGGTGGCATTATATTGGTAGGGAATAACTTTATCAGATGCATATTGGACAGGGCCTGCTAACCATATTACCAATAGCGATACCGATCTATTGACATTGTTACTATTGCTGCTGTCAAGCTGAATTACTACCCGCTCCGGGGTCTTGAACACTGGTAATATCACATTCATATCATCTACTTCCCTTGACTGACAGATTTGGATAAGCCTTTCATCCATCAACCTATGAATGTCCCTCTTGAGAATGACACATCCTCGAGGGTTCACGCTGCATACCACACAACCATCATGGTCATGCTCATGCTCACAATCACTGACCAAACAGATATCCCTATGAATTGCAACCAAAGACTGTCTGATATGGAAAACATCATAAACCTTATACTCTCCAAGACAACAATCTACCATGAGCAAGAAACAGATTGGCTTTCACATTCGGCGCACGATCCTAAAAGGACACCATCCCACTCTTCACAAGCTTCTACACCTCATACTTCAGCGGGTAGCAGTTCTCAATATCATGATTGTAGCGGTAAATTCATGATTATCAAGCTATGGATAAGCAAGACATCAAATAACAAGAATCGCCACCAGGCTTTTATTGTTTTCAAGGGAAAAGGGAAAAGTACGAACAAAACCCAAAAATAAGAAGTTTTCAAATCAAAACTAATAAAAGGCCAGAGATTACAGGTAAGGGGGTTGGTTACACAGAGGGAAGGTGTTAGCACCCAAAGTGTCCTAGGTACTCCTAGGGAGCCCTTTTTTGTGTGCATATGTATTTTGTACAAATGATGTTTGCAAGCAAATAGAATTGGGGGATGAGAAAAGAATTCATTAATTATGTTTTTGTGTTTGACAAGACCTTAGGACTTGTGCCTACGTACCAACATAAAATGAGGGATCAAAACCTCATAGTTCGTGATACAAATTTCAAAGTGGATGCATTGCTTTTAACAAAAATTAGGTTTGAAAGGAACAAAGGCCTAGAAAATGGTTTGAATGAGTTAGTTCTTTTTGGCTTTTGAAAATTTTAAGTCAAGTATAGTTAAGTTTATTTACAAGTTTGATTTAAGAAAAGAAGTTTAAAATGCAATGGCATAAGGCCAAAGTTTCTAGTTTGCAAAATGGTCTAAGTTTAGAAAAAAAGACAAGTACAAACAAAGAAGTTTTTAAAAGGAGGGAGAGATTTTGAAATTAAAGAGATGGGGAGGAGATGAAGAGACTAATCCTAAGCATGAATTTAAAAGTTAAGAGTTGAAAAGATTTGACCAATGGCTGCAATCCAATAGACAAGAATGTCATATAGAAACCCAAATTCCCTTGGACATTAGAATCAAGCAACAAACAAGACACACAATAATAACTTGAAGAGCAGGGCATAAAATAAAGATAGCCACATCCAAGCTTAGCCATCCCATGATCTTCTTCAAATTAGTCCATGTAGCAGATGAATTCCACAATGCCATAAGCCACAGGTTCAAAATAACAGCTTCACAATTATCATGTTGCAGATGAACTCAAATGGATCTTTCAAGGATATATCAGATGAAGTTTCAGATTACAAGCACTTGGTTACATGAAAATGGGCATTGGCCAAGTCCTTTGCATAGGGAGTGTTGCCTAAATTCTAAGTCCAATTGTCTCAGATCAAACCAACAGTCCACACAAGATGTTTTTTAGGGTTTTTGTTCTTATTATGTACATTAATGTCCAAACACTACACCAAAACTGGAATAGACAGCGCACCTTAGAGGGCGCTTTACTACAAAAGCGCTCTTTAAAGTGAAGCGAAAAATAAGGAGCAATAGACAGCGCACTTTAGAGAGCGCTTTTGTAACAAAGCGCCCTCTAAGGTGAAGCGAAAAAATAAGGAGGAGATAGAGGGACAACAATACATGGCGCTTTTTAGAAAGCGCCCTCTAAGGTTACCCTTAGAGGGCGCTTTTAATAAAGCGCTGTTATAAGTCCATGTGCATTTCCAGCTTATAAAGCGCTTCTAGAAAGCCTTAGAGAGCGCTTTCATAAGCGCCCTCTTAGGCCCCCTTTAGAGGGCGCTTTGTTTCCACAAGCGCCCTCTAAGGTGAAACGAAAAAATAAGGAGGAGATAGAGGGACAACAATACATGGAGCTTTTTAGAAAGCGCCCTCTAAGGTTACCCTTAGAGGGCGCTTTTAATAAAGCGCTGTTATAAGTCCACGTGCATTTCCAGCTTATAAAGCGCTTCTGGAAAGCCTCAGAGAGCGCTTTCGTAAGCGCCCTCTTAGGCCCCCTTTAGAGGGCGCTTTTTTTCCACAAGCTCCCTCTAATGTCCCCTTTATAAAGGGCGCTTTATTACAAAAACGCACTCTAAAGTGAAGAGAAAAAATAAGGAGCGAACAACTTGGATAGACAACGCACTTTAGAGGGCGCTTTTGTAACAAAGCACCCTCTAAAGTGAAGCGAAAAAATAATGAGGAAATGAAGGGACACCAATAGAGGACGCTTTATTGAAAGCGCCCTCTAAGGGTAACCTTAGAGGGCGCTTCTAAAAAAGCGCTCTCTATGTCCATGTACATTTCCAGTTTATAAGGCGCTTTTGGAAAGCCTTAGAGAGCGCTTAAAGCGCTCTCTAAGACCCCCTTTAGAGGGCGCTTTTGTAACAAAGCACCCTCTAAAGTGAAGCCAAAAAAAAAATGGAGGGACAACAATAGAGGGCGCTTCTGTGAAAGCGCCCTCTAAGGTTACCCTTAGAGGGCGCTTTTGAAAAAGCGCTCTCTAAGTCCATGTACATTTCCAGTTTAGAAGGCGCTTTTGGAAAGCCTTAGAGAGCGCTTTCAGAAGCGCCCTCTTAGGCCCCCTTTAGAGGGCGCTTTTTTTAAAAAAGCGCCCTCTAAGGTCCCCTTTAGTAAACATTAAAAATATAACATATACTGCATGTCTCTTTATTTTCCCTCTCTATAAGCTATTTCGTTTTCTCTCAACTGCGATTACTCTCTACTGCGATTACTCCCTCACCGTTCATCGTTCGTTCTCCCTCCCTCACCGTCATCGTCGCCGTTCGTTCTCCCTCCCTCACCGTTCACGTTCACTGCGTTATCCTCTTCCACCGTCACTGTTCACTTTCTTCTCCATCGTTACCGTTCACTTTCTTCATGTGTTTGATTATGGCATTTTCTAAACTTAGTTTTTCATTTTGTGCATTATGTTGATTAATGTTGTTTAGGGCAAACTGAGTTTTTTATTTCTGATTGAAAACTGATATATTTGAAGTGTGTTTGAGCTTGTTTTTGGAAGTTTGATGATTATGGATACAAGTTTGTTCATGTTCCAAACACCATAAGTTTGCATTGGTCTTTTGCATGCAGTAGGTGTGTGTGAGTTTGTATTCAATAATGATAAAAAAAAGAGTTTAGATTGTTGTAACATGAGAGAAATGGAAGGTATATGAATGTGTTCACGTATTGAATCATTGTCTTACTTGGGTCTTATTGAATCATTTCTATATTACAGATAAAATGGCTAACCAAGACGATACCAATGCCGCGAATGAATCACGTAATAATGTTGAAAAAGAAATCAAACGAGGATTGACTGTTATGAAGTCAATCATTCGTGCAAGAGACAAGGGTGTAAAATTTGAAGTACATCGGAGTGCTGAAGACCAACTAATTGAGCCTAACGGTTCAATGTTGGCAAGTTACATTGGTTTCCTTGTTCGCCAACATATTCCGATTACATGTGATAATTGGAGAAGTCTGGACTTGAAGGTTGGCAAGGAAAAAATATGGTCGGAGATAAAGGTACTTACCATATATTGTTATATGTTTTTTTGTTGACTATTTGTTAACCATATATTGTTATAATATTACTTTATAATAACACACTCCATTTGTATGTTTTTTAGAGATCCTTTCACATCGATGAAAGCCGGCAAAAATATTGTATTCAATTGGCCGGAAAAAGACTCCGAGGATTTCGATCCTTTTTGTGCAACAAATTTCTCAAGGATGAGGAAGGAAAATTTGTTGAAGGAGAACGGCCAATGAAGTATGCCGAGATTATTTCAGCCGATGAATGGAATAACTTTGTCGCCAAACGAAGAAACGAAAAATTCCATGTAATGTCTATTAATTATGCTATTATACAATTGTTAAGTTACTAAGTTCTAATATGCCTTAAACTTTTTTATCCAGGAAGTAAGCGACATAAATAGGAAAAGGGCATCAAAACCCGCGTATCCGTACAAAAAAGGGCGTATGGGTTATGCACGGTTACAACAAAGAATTGTGAGTATATTCAAATACTATGAGCTTATACATTGTCACAATATGTTATAATTGATGATCTTATAATCTAATTCAATGTGTAGCTAGCCGAGGAGAAAAGTGACGCAACATCTCTTCCGGATCACGTATTATGGAAGGCTGCTCGGGTTGGGAAGGATGGGGCTGTCGTTGAAGCGGTCCAAAATGTTTATGACGAATGTGTAAGTATATGTAACATTATTTCTTTAATTATATCGAAAATTTTGTTAGACATATAATTCATTTTTAATCTCCTCTAATAATATTTCAGGAGACTTTATCCCAAACCGTACCTTCAACCGAGGTCCAGGATTGCAGGAGCGTACTTAGTCGAGTACTAAATGTTCCTGAGTATTCCGGTCGTGTGAGGGGTAAGGGTTTTGGTGTGACTCCGTCGTCATTTTATAAAAAAACAAAAACAAAAAATCCTACCAACAAAGAGGTGATGGAGACCTTGGCGGAGTTAAGGGCACAAGTGCTCGAACTGCAAAATGAGAATGCAAGGTATAGAGAGGAAAGGTGCGCTTCCGAGGCAAAAGATACTAGTGACCGAGCTAGTATCAATCATCAACCGAAATTTCCCGAGGTAATTATATATGTTATTATGAAATTAAAATAGCACTTTTTTACTTGACACATATACAAGTTAACAATAACATTTATTATTGGTTTAGGGCATTTCACCTTGTCAGCTGTATCTATCGTCACCAACTTATCGCATGGTTGGCAAGGGAAAAGTGCACAATACTTCGGGTGAATTACTTCACCATAATCCCCTCCCGGTGGGATTTATGAAAGTTTCGGTTGACCTCGTATTCGATACGGACGCCCGTCTACCATTACCTGACGTTGTTTCAGAGACAACGTTGATGCGAGATGCAGTCGGATCCTTTGTTGGTTGGCCGTCAGAGCTAATTTTCCCTGATGCCGAGGTATATATGTTCTAAATGATTATGAATATTTAGTATTCACATTTCAATTAAGCTACAATTATGATATTTAATCAATTATATGGTAATGTTAGACTCCTACAAGACCCACACATAAAGTTGGTAAAGGGATTTCAAGACGCATCGAGTCGGTTGCATCTCAAAAAGAGGTACAAATATATATACCCATTGAATTATATACGCAACGATTCTGTTGCATCACAAAAAGTCATGATTTATTTTATATGAATTTTTAGGTTCCCGGTCGAGAGTTGAAAAGCGCTGCTAAGGATATTCCAACGACGTCCGGGACAAAATCTCAAATTTTGATGCGTCTTGAGAAAATGGTGGAGGAGTCCGATATTATGCATGGGGGGGCCATTCGTACTATAAATTTTGATGAAGGTGTTTTCGGAGCTACTCATTTCGAAATAATTGGAAAGGAGGACTTCCAACAACTTTTTGAACACACCGAATTGGGCATCGCTGTCATTCATACATACATATGGTACTCCGATCAATCTATAATTTACTTAGTTGAACAATTTATTTACACATTTCAATGAGTAGTCTAATGTTTATTATGTTTCTATTTAAGGTATATGTATGTAACATTGATGCGGGGAACTGAATTGTGTAACCGTTTCAATTTTATTGTTGCTTCCCGTATCAACGCAACGTTAATAACGAATAATTCAACATCCGTAAAGAATGATCTAGTCGATATATTCATGGCGGCCGGCGATAAGTCTACACCCAGTTTGTATTTTTTACCGTTTAATTCTGGCAACGGGTTAGATTTTCTTTCTAATAATTTCATTCTAATCTATGTATATCTTTTACGTAGAAAATTTTCATTCATCTAAATTTTTATTTTATTTTACAGTGGTCACTGGGTGTTGGTTGCTATGGATCTTTCGAGACTAATAGTGTATTATCTCGATTCTTTATCGGGTGATTGGAGTAAATATCCGAGTATGAAGAAGACGGTTGACGCGTAAGTAAAATTCCCCTAAATAATCGTGTGTATTTGTATATTTAATTATGTCTGTCAGATTGATCTCAATATACGTTTTTATTTTGTTAGGGCAATAATAAAATTTAGATTGAAAAAGAAATACCGCAATAGGAAGGACATTACCTGGATCAGAGTTCAGGTATATATTAAGTATCTTATTTTTGCTTATAATAGTGTTTGTTTTTTTGCTTATAATAGTGTTTGTAAGAAATTAACTATATATATATTGTTTGTTTTTCTGTGTAGTGTCCTCAGCAAAATAATTCGGTCGATTGCGGATTTTTTGTAATGAGATTTATGAGAGACATCATTGCGTTGAATCGTATAGACATCCCAAAAATGGTATGGAATAATAACTTAGGGTTTATTTTAATATTATCGGATATTTCATCTAATTTGTTACTAAATCATGAATATGTTTTATTCTCTTAATTGTAGTACTTTGAGGAATACAAATCTTACTCAAGAGCTCATTTGGATGAAATCAAGGATGAATTGTGTCAATTCATTGTTGATCAAAGAATCATATAGCTAGGTTGTATATTGTTGTACATATATGTATGGAATGTTGTTGTTGTATGCTGTTGTTGTATATATGTTGTATATTGTTGTTGTAATTTTACTAAATCATGAATATGTTGTTGTATATTTTTGATCAAAGAATCATATATTAATGTTGTATATATGGAGGATTAATGTTGTATATAAATGGATTCATGTTGTATATATCAATGGATTAATGGTGTATAACATTGGATTAAAGGATGAAATCAATATGAATTTTACACTTTTGCAGCATGCGAACAGGTTACCAATTAAATATCCACTGTTTTTCAAACAATTTTTTTTAAAATAACTAACACTTTAGAGGGCGCTTTGTCCAGAAAGCGCCCTCTAAACACTTTACATTGACAACTTTAGAGGG
The DNA here is from genome assembly GCF_024323335.1 of Lathyrus oleraceus. NCBI lineage: Eukaryota > Viridiplantae > Streptophyta > Magnoliopsida > Fabales > Fabaceae > Lathyrus > Lathyrus oleraceus. The sequence continues at coordinate 137,153,168 of NC_066582.1, read as the reverse complement.
CGCTTTTTCCTGAAAGCGCCCTCTAAACACTTTACATTGTCAACTTTAGAGGGCGCTTTTTCCTGAAAGCGCCCTCTAAACACTTTACATTGACAACTTTAGAGGGCGCTTATTCCTGAAAGCGCCCTCTAAACACTTTACATTGACAACTTTAGAGGGCGCTTTTTCCTGAAAGCGCCCTCTAAACACTTTACATTGACAACTTTAGAGGGCGCTTATTCCTGAAAGCGCCCTCTAAACACTTTACATTGACAACTTTAGAGGGCGCTTTTTCCTGAAAGCGCCCTCTAAGGTGTCTCTTTATGGACCACTCCAGAGGGCGCTTTTTTCTTAAAGCGCACTATAATGTGGCCCTTAAAGGGCCACTTTAGACAGCGCTTTCTCCAGGAAAACAAAGCGCTGTCTTTACCTATGCCAGCGCCACTTTAGAGGGCGCTTAAAAGCGCTGTTATAGGCCAAAATAAGCGCCCTCTTTTCCCTTATTTGGCGTAGTGAAAGACCACACAAACAAACACAAACAAAATATATCACAAAATATGGTCCAAGTGGACAAAGTGAAAATGACATAAACATAAACAATTAGAATGGTATGAACAATGGCAAATGAATAAGGCTTAAAAAATAAAGTGCATTAAAGTAAATAACTTGAAAGTAAATGTTAGTTGTTAATGAATTAGAAGTTAGTATTGCTTTTGCTTTTTTTTTGGTTTTAAGTCATTCTTTGGAGAACACTCAACCCACTTATCACAAGCATGGATCCTTGAACCAAGACATCTTCCAAAGGAAGGAAAAAAGGCCAAGTTTCCACACAATACCATGAAAGAGGGGAAACTTATATACTCACTAACTAGGATGCTATGCCTTTTGTGTCAAAAATTTAGCGCTATGTTAAGCAATCGTAATTGGACTTATGTAGAAGTCACAACTATTTGAGGTCGTGCAATAAAATTTTGGTGTTAATGCATGTTAGAGACATAGTATAATGGACTATGCTCATGAAACATACCACACACAAAAAGAATATGCAAAAGAGGTGACCTAATCTCATCCATACTTATGTTGATTTTCAATCAACTAGCCTTAGGACATTGAGATTTCATAGGACCATGACATGAATGCATAAAGAAAGGGAATAAGATGAAGAGGGAGGGGAAATGGACAAAACTCAAATTGGACAAAGGAGGACTTTTACCAAATTAAGATCATTCATTCATTTTGGGAGATGGAATGTACATTCCATCAATCCCCTAAATCCAATGATCTTAACCTAGCAAAGTCAAATCAACCTTGACCAAGACCCAACAACACAAGTCAAACTCATACAAACAATCAAAATGGCTCAACACAATTATTTGGCATTTTTTTAATTTAAAAATAATAAAAATAATGCATTAAATTAAATATGGTTTGTCAAATTCCTAAAACCTAATCAAAACACCAAAGAAATGGTTATGAGATTTATCTTAGGTCAAACAAGGTCAAATGACCTTGGAGAAAAAATTTCAGAATTTTTAAAGACTTAAAAGTATATTTAAACAATTAAAAATATTCACAAAATCAATTAAATCATGAAAAATATTAATAATGATGCAAAAAATAATTTTAATTCAGAATATGAAAAAGGATTTTATTTAAATTTTTTTGGTGAAACTCTCATATTTTTTGGATCAATATTAAAATTAATATGAATTAATGAAAATAAAATAAATAAAATGAAATTCAAATATTCAGAAAAAACGTGGACCACTTGATCTCCCTCATTAATTGAGGTGGCAGATCAAGTGGCCATCAACGCGCTTTCCACCATAGTCACTAGTCAACGCGTAACACAAGTGGTAATTACAAGCAACGTGTGAGATTAAAACATTTTGAACAAGATCAATGGCTTTGAACCTATCCAGCACATCACCGGCGCTAAACCTCCGGTCACCTTCTCAGGCGAGCCTTGTCGGACTGGTTCAGTCATCACCATCATATAAATGAAAAAGGAGGATATGATCTGAAAGAAAAAATGGCGTAGAGCACGAATCTGACCTCAATTTTAACTAACTCCACATATATAGAAAGATATAAGCAGTTGAATTTTGAGGTGTGTCAACTGAGTTTCTTCGATTTGACCTCACAACAACTCAATCTTCTTGCCTACATTGGTAGGACTTCAGACAATTTAAGATCCAAGAGAATTGATGAGAATTGAGTGAGAATCGAAGAGAAGAAAATTTCTGGAAAATACCTTAAATGATGTGCAAAACTTGATCTTGCTTGCTTCAATCCTTGCTTGATCACACTCAAGGAGCTTGCATAAGTGGTTTGGAAATGGAACAAAGCTTTGGATCCTGGAGATTTTGAATCTCCAAATAGTGAGATTCAAACTCAATTTTCAAAATGAAAATTCTCAGGTTTTCCTTTGAATTGTGAGGGTTTGAAGAGAGGGGGAAAAGCTGGCGCGCAAGGATCTTCTCAAATGAGCTCAGAGGGCTTGTATTTATAGTAATGGGGAATTTTATTTGCACACTTCAAGTTTCTTCCAAATTTGGCAATGTCATGCACATGCTTGCATGGGCGTGTACAGGCCCATGGAGCAATCCAATTAGGTCCAAATGCATCATAAATGAGATTGAAATGAAGCTTGAATGGCAAGGCAATGTGAAATGGTCATTTGCACTTTTGATTTTTCCACTTGATGCAGGCCTGTTAAAACCATGAGCAGCCCTAGCAAACCTTGTCCAAAATGAATTAAGTAGGACTCTTTGGAAAGCTTAGATCAAGAGGAACAACTCTTATGTTGAACAATTCTCCATTTGGAACTTAGATCAAGGTGAATTTTGAGGTGGAAGTTTGGAAATTTCCACATGTTGAAATATTTTCGAAGTGTCAAGCCATATACCTCAATGTTCCACCTTACTAAACTTTTTATGTGAGCTCCAAATGAGAAAAAGTGTCTTCATCAAAGTTGTATCTCTTTCAACGACCTTCAAAATTGTCACCAATTTGACATCATTTGGATTTAGAATGAGAGAGTTATGCATTTTTGAAGTTGAGAAAAATCACTTGTTCAATGGTATTGGTCCAAAATGACCTATAATGTATCCTCATATCACATGCTCATAAACGTTGATTTAGCTTTCACTCCAAACATAAAAGTTGAAGTAGACATCTTGAATTTGAGTTTACAACTTGGAAATATTTCATCTCATAAAAATTGAGCAAGTTATGGCCTTGGGAAGTTTACTTTCAAAATTAGGGTTTAGACAAAATGACCTATAATATTTCAACATGGAAGCTGAATTTCCCAGCAAAATTAGCTCTAGATTTCAAAATTAAAGTTGTTTGTAATGTCATTTATAGTAACTTTTCTCTTGGAATCATTTTCATATGGTGAAAATTGTAGGAGATAGGGTCTAGGGGGACCCAATTTTGATCAGATGAAGTCATCTGGCCAACCACCATCAAACAACTTGCTAACTTGCAATTCTCTTGACTTTTTAGGCTCATGGTAGATCATATATGCATAAGGTGATGAATTTTGAAGTGACCCTTGAGAAATTTGATCAATTGATGAGAAAGATTATTGAAGAAGTTACTCAAGAAACCCAAACAAACTAGGGTTTCCAAGGCAAACCAACTCCAAACTCTTGAAGGATGCTTGATCAAAATAACATGAAAAGATCACTGGGACTCATATATGATGCTTAGAGACATTATGGATCATTCCTTGGTTGTGCTCTTAGCTATGAGGGTCTCAAACCCTAGATGTGAACTTGATAGATCAATGGTGATCATGCCCTTCCTACAAAAGAGTTAGGCAAATACAAAGACATATTTTTGGTGTTTTGGTTAGTGAAATTATAATATAAAAGTATGATACAATCACATGATGCTTGGTGATCTCTCCCAAAACAAACCCAATGAAAGAGAAGGAGGATGCCAAGGTATGATCCCAATGCTAATGCATATGATGAGATTACATGAGGGATCTTAGGGTCAAAATTGGGGTCTTACAATAACCAGGAGCTCCCTGGTGAAAGACGACGCAGAGTCAGGCTTGTACCACCATGGAAGTGGCTCGGGAATTTGAGGTGGATTTATTGGTTGGAGTAGGTTCTTGAGAACCAAAGATGGATACAGTTCAACATATGACATAGGAATAGAGTCAAAAGAGACATTCTTCCTCTCGAAGTTTGGTGTTGATTATTATTGTTGTTGTTGTAGTTGGTTCTTTGTTGTGGGTATTCTTGATGTTGTTGTTGCTGAATCGGGATAGATTGATTGTTGGAATTGTTTGAAAACACTAGAATTATTGATGAAACTTGATGTTGATGCTGACGTGGTTGAGGGTTCCTTCTGACATGAGGCCTCCTCTTCCTCCCCCAAATACTGAGTTGGTTTCCCCTTCCTTCCTTTTGGCAAACCCACTCCCATATTTCTTGCTGGATGACACTTCTTCCTTAGACAGACATCCTTCACGGACTCCTTCCTCTAATCTCATCCCCATATTTACCATCTCGGTAAAGTCACTGGGGGAACTGGAAATCATTCGTTCGTAATAAAACGAACTCAGGGTCTTCAGGAAAATCTTCGTCATCTCCTTCTCTTCCAATAGAGGATTAATTTGAGCAGCAAGTTCTCTCCATATTTGAGCATACTCTTTAAGTGTCTATTTATCCTTCTAAGATATAAATCTTAGCTGGTATCTATCAGGCGCCACATCCACATTATACTTGTACTGCTTCACAAAAGCTTCACCCAAATCGTTGAACGTACGAATACTTGCACTGTCTAGCCCCATATACCATCTCAGAGCAGCACCAATCAAACTGTCTTGAAAGTAGTGAATCAGTAATAGATCATTATCCATTTGAGTTGATATCTTTTTGGCGTACATCACAAGGTGACTCAAGGGACATGTGTTTCCCTTATACTTTTCAAAGTCAGGGACTTTGAACTTCAGCGGGATCTTTACATTCGGCCCCAAGCAGAGTTCAGCAACACTCTTACCAAACAAGTCTTTTCCTCTCAATGTTTTCAATTCCTTGCGCGACTCAAGGAACCGATCCTTCATTTCATACATCTTCTCATAAACATCTAGGTCCTCAGACGGCTCAGAATGGTAGATGGTGTCCTCAACACGAGGCAAGGTATGGACAACTGGAGGTGGCACGGACATGACCGGGCTAGATGCAGGCATAGAAGCAAATGTAGGCGCAAACCCTTCAGGGATGAAATTTGGTGGCATCCCCCACGGGAATCCAGCAGGCATAGTTGGACCGGATTGAGTAGCAGCAACTGGAACGGTTGAGGTAACAACCTCGGAGATGACAGTCCTCTAGGGAGGAGTTGCGGGAGTTGGTGAAGACTGATTTTGCGCAGCAAGAACAGACTTCATCATGGCAGACATTCAGGCAATCTCATCCTTCGGCTCTCTATTTTCTTGTTCCAAATGCTCCATAATTCTGTGTTGATTAGCACGAGTGTTGTATCAGTGATTCAGCTTGGCTGAAGCACAAAAGAATAATCGATAAGACATCTGGAAGAAGAAAACCTGCTATGTGAATGATGCATGAAATTCAATGTTTTTGTTTGTTTCTAATTTCAAGGAATACATGAAGTTCTATTTGCAAATATATTCAAATAATAATAGTAATAACAATTTGATTGACCATAAAATCTCTTTTATTCATAAAATTTGGAAGGATTAACTGAGTACAATTTCAGAAACCAAAGTACAAATACAAGAGAAAAGGAAGCTAATCATCCTAAGGATCCCCTAACAACAGTGTATAATGATCTGGCTGCGGGCGCGTACTTCCTTCGGATGTGTCGGATCTCGGTCTCAAAAGATGTCTTCATCTGAGCCTTCTCAAGGACAAGCTGATCAACAATCTTCTTCCAAGCACCGGATGGTTGAGGCATACTAGAGGAAGATGGACCCTCTGGCTCTCTCTGTCTCTTCACTGCTCGGTCTTCTAGAAGTTCAATAAGTGCATCTTTGTCCTTTGACTCAAGCTACAATTCCTTATGCTCTCGGCTCAAAGCATGGAATCGCTTTTCCCACATATCTCTCTCTTGCTTCATCTTGGCGTGTGCATCTTCCAACTCCTCTATATCTTGGTTAGGGAGAGTTAATTGCTCAACCACAACCATATACATAGGTCTTTCACAAGCATACGGCATCTTCAATTCCAAAGCTCTCTTCTTCACCCAAGTAGTATAAGCTTCCAAAGCTACACAATTGTGCGGACCAAACTCGAATCTTCCTTTCCTTTGCACATTATGCCAAGCATGTATCTTCTGCTGCTTCAAATGTTGGTGATCTTTACCCTCTTGATAGAAAAGACCTTCTAACTGAGTGTTATTAGGTTTATCTCTCAAGGGGAACCCAAGTTGACAACGAGCCAAAGCAGGGTTGTAGTTGATTCCTTCTTGTGTACCAATGAGAGGCACATTAGAGAATTCTCCACAACTGTCAATAATATCCAAGCTACTCAACGTAGAATCATACAAAACAATATCATCATTAGTGATAGACATGAGTCTCTGAGACCATCGTAGACATTGTTGGTTCTCCAAAAAAGCAGGCGTTTGAGGCAAGTGCGAAATAAACCACTTGTACATAAGAGGAATACAACATACAATAGTCCCACCACCTTTATAATTCCTCAAATTCAAAGAGAAGTACACATAACCCAACAGAGTAGGCACATGATTCCCAATCAAGAAGATTCTAATGCCGTTAACATCAATAAAACCGTCAGTGTTAGGGAACAAAGCCAGACCATATATGAGCAACACAAAGATGGCTTCAAAAGCGTCCATACTACCGGCTTGAGTAAAGACGATAACTTTTCCTATGAGAAATTCAGAAGTCAATCCAAACATTCCCCCTTTCTTCACCCAATGAGCCTCAATCTCAGACTTGTTCAGATGAAGAGTTTCAACTATGATATGAGATCTGGGAATCTCCTCCAATCCACTAAAAGACACATTGTCAGAAATAGGTATTCCCAAGAGATGGGCATACTCCTCTAACGTAGGCATAAACTAATAATCGGGAAAAGTAAAGCAACGGTAGAGAGGGTCATAAAACTGAACCAACACACTCATAAGTCCTTCAACCACATCAGTAGATAACACAGATAGAAGCTTCCCATGATGCTGCTTGAAGTCCAAGGGATCTAAAACAAAGGATGACAACTTCCTTAGCTTTTTCAAATCAGGACATCTGAAACTGTACTTCTTAGTGTTCCTTCGTCCATAATCCATAGTTTGAAAATATTTGCAAATAAGACCTTAGCTCCTTGAAGTTATTTTTGTGTGATGAATGTCATGAATGCATGAATGCAACAATCACAAATAAGGGATCACACACAAGGCAAATAAACAAAGGTCAAAGGGTGAATCAAGTCATTGTCAAGATCAATCATCCATTTTGGTAGATTATGGTTTCCACCTTATCAACACTCAAGGTCCATTGATATTGACAAGACTTGATTGGATCAACCAAGAATCACAAGGTTTCTTGTGAGTCACGAGCATGGAGTCAGGTTAAGAACCATCCAAAAGGAGTGTACTAAGGATAAAAACTTGTAGATCATGTTCTAAAAAGTTCCCAAAGTCTTAATTCCATCTATCGAATATTGTAGGTTAGGATGAATGACTCATCAATCCATAATATTCTCAAGAGAAACTCGTCTGAGTGTAGTATCACGTAACAACTGTTATCAAGTCTACACCTGAACAGTCTCCACACTACGTCCTAAATAGGACAAGTTGGGTTAAATGTTCTACGAGCCTCAACTTCTCGGAACCCAAATCACAGAAAGTAATGCCTAACCACAAATAACTTATGTGACATTAGTAACTCCAAAAGGGTCTCCACTAAGTAGATGGGTCTCAAGACAACTTGTTAAGGACTAACCTACACAAGTTGAACATGACTATACCATCCTCCTATCTTAATTGCATTTAAGTTCGGGTTAGAACTTACCTCACCACTCAGAGATCACAAAGTATAACAAGCAGATTATATCACACAAACAAGTATTCAAACAATCCAATATACAAATATGTACACATAAAAAAGTAGGCTAAACCCACTGAGGACTACTCCCCAGCAGAGTCGCCACTTAATTTCTATAGCGGTAAATTCATGACCATTAAGCTATGGATAAACTTCACGTCAATAAAACCAGAGTCGCCAACGCGTTTTTATTGTTTCCAAAGGAAAAGGGAAAAGTACGAACAAAATCCAAAGATAAAAAGTTTTCAAATCAAAACTAATAAAATTCCAGAGGTTACAGGTAAGGGGGTTGGTTACCCAGAGGAAAGGTATTAGCATCCAAAGTGTCCTAGGTACTCCTAGGGAGCCCTTGTTTATATATGTATGTGTTTTTAGTATAAAAGATGTTTGCAACAAATAAAGTGTGGGGATGATAAAAGAATCTATTGATTATACTTTTGTGTTTGACAAGACCTTCAGACTTGTGCCTACGTACCAACATAAAATGGAGGGATCAAAACCTCGTAATTCGTGGTATCAATTTCAAAATGGGTGGATTGCTTTTAATAAAAATTGAAGTTCAAAAGAGGCACAAAGGGCCCAAAAGTTTGCATGAGTGTTAGTTATTTTTCTCTTTTGAAATTTTAAGTCAATATGGTTAAGTTTATTTACAATTTTGATTCAGAAAAAAAGTTTAAAAATGCAATGGCATAAGGCCAAAGTTTCTAATTTGCAATAAAGTCTAAGTTTTGAAATCACAAGCAAAGAAAGTTTTTGAAAAGGGGGAGATATTTTGAAATTTAAGACGTGGGAGGAGATGAAGAGACTAATCCTAAGCATAAAATTAAAAGTTAAGAGTTGAAAAGATCTGACCAATGGGATGCAATCCAACAGACAAGAATGTCATATAGAAAAACCATTTTCCCTTTGGACTTTGAATCAAGCAATAATCAGCAAGCCATTAGCAATATGAAGAGCAAGGCATCAAATAAAAATGACCACATCCAAGCAGACAAATTCATAGCTAACAGTCTTCTTTGTCTTCTCATGTATCAGATGAAATACTTCTTGATTTTTTCTGAGAATAAGGTGTAGCATGAGATTAGAATAACAGTTGCATCAAGGCCATGTAGTAGATGAACTCAGTGGATCCCAATACTTGCATTAGATGAAAGCTCAAATCACAATAAATTGGTCTAAAAAATGTTGGCATTGGCCAAGTTCTTTTTGCATATGGAATGTTACCTGATTCTAAGTCCAAAAGCTCAGATCAAACCCAACAGTCCACACAAACATTTTTTAGGGTTTTTGTTGTTTATTAAGTATTTTAAGGTCCTAAGACCACAAACACAAGCAAAATACACAAACAAATATATACAATCACAATATATGGCTCAAATGAGCAAAGTGAAAATGACATAAATATAAACAAGTTAAATGATATGTAAATGACAAATGAATGGTAAATGACTTGAAATTAAATTGCATAAAGTAAAGGACTTGGAAGTAAATCAAAGTTAATAATAGTTAGTGTTAGTCAAAGTTAAATTAGATGTTAGTGGAGTTTTGCTTTTCAATTGATTAAGTCATTCTTTGGAGAACACTCAACCATCTATTCACAAGCATGGATCCTTGAACCAAGACATCTTCCAAAGGAAGGAAAAAATGCCAAGTTTCCATATAATACCATGAAAGATGGGAGACTTACAATATCACTTACTAGAATGTTATGCCTTTAGGGTCAAATTTAGCTCTATATTAAGCAATCATAATTGGACTTATGTAGAAGTCACAACTATCTGAGGTCAGGAAATAAAAATTTAGGTGCTAATGCATGTTAGAGATTTGGTATAATGAACCAAACTCCTAAAATATACCACACACTAAAAGAAAAAGATCAAAGGGATGGACCTATCTCATCCATACTTGTATTGGTTTATCTTACACAAGGTTATTGATGAACCAATTAGCCTTAGGATATTGAGATTTCATTGGTCAATGAAAAGGACGGGCTAGAATGAGATTGAAGATAAAGAGGGAAGGGAGAGGAGAGAAACACAAATTGGTCATGAGAGGAATTTTATCAAATTAAAATTATTCATTCATTTTGGGAGATGGAATGTACATTTCATCAATCCCCTAAATCTAATGATTTTAACTTAACAAAAGTCAAATCAACCTTGAACAAGGTCCAAACAAATAGTCAAACATCACAAGTCAATAAAAATGGCTTCAAAACATTTAATCAATTCAAAATAAAATTAAAAATGCATTTAAATTAAATTTAGTTTGGTCAAAACCTAAAACCTCTTCAAAACACCAAATAAATCGCCAAGAGATTTATCCTAGGTCAAACAAGGTCAAAGGACCTTAGAGAAAAAATTTCATGATTTTTGAAAAGTCAGAAGTATTTTTAAACAATTTAAAATATGCACAAAAGCAATTAATTCATGAAAAATATCAAAATTAATCCAAAAAATAATTTTAATTTAGAAAATGAAAGAGAAAAATATTTAAAGATTTTTGGTGAAAGTCCCATATTTTTTTGATTAAAAATGAAATTAATATGAATTAATCAAAATAACATAATTAAATAAAAAATCAGAAAATATGGAAAATCAGGGGCCATTAGATATCCCTCATATATTGAGGTGGCTGATCTGATGGCCACACGCGTGCGTTCCACCATGCACCAAGTCAAATGCGATGTACGCGTGGTAATCAGAACTAAGGGCAAAGATTAAAACATTTTGAATAGATCCTGTGGTTGAGAGGTGTGACAACACATCACCGGAGCTAGGGTCACGATCTTCTTCTCTGGTGGACCTCACCGGACTGGTCCACCATCAACCATCACCAAAATGAAAAACAAAGACATGGATTTAAAGAAAAAATGCTCAGGAGCTCGAATCTGGCCTCAATTTTCTCCAATTCCAAGTATATAAAAAGATATAGGGATTTGAATTTTGAGGATCATGAACTGAGTGGCTTTGATTTGACATCAAAGCAACTCAATCTTGTTGCCTACATTGGTAGGACTTCAGCCAACCAAAAATCACAAAGAATGGTGAAGAATTGAGAGAGAATCGAAGAGATGAAGTTTCTGAAAAATCACCTTCGAGTTGATCCAATTTCACTTGATCTTGATCTGGATTTGCTTGCTTTCTCTTCCTCTTACTTGCAGAAACCAATTGAGATGAAAAGGGAAGTGAATTTGTGGAGTTTGAACTTCCAAACAGAAGATGAAGTTCAAGCTCGATTTCAAGAGAAATCTTCAGAAATTCTATCGAAATGAGGGTTTGGATCAGTCTAGCAAAGCTTGGGCGGGGTGTTCATGAAGTTCTGATCTCATTGGTCTTGTATTTATAGCCAATGCAATTGATTTCTACACACTTTCATTTTAATGTTCAAAAATAGCAACCTTCATCATGAGCTTGCATGGGCGTGTACAAATCCCAAAGAATGATTGGAAAAGGTCCAAGAGTCTGCACACGTCATGCTGAAGGTGTTGCATTAAACCATATTGTTGAACTGAATTGGATCATGAAATTCTTCCAAATGGTACTTCACATTGCACCCATATGCAAGTCCTTCAATTTTGATCCAAATGAGATGATCTTGGACTTTTTGGAAAAGTGAGATCAAGGGGAACAAATTTCATGTTAAACACTTTTTCATTTGAATCTTAGATCATGATAAAGTTTGAGTTGGAAGTTTGGGAAATCAAACATATTTGAAAAGTTTCTAAGTCCCAAGTCAAATGTTCACTTCTTCCACCTTGAATAACTTTTTCTATGGACTTGAAATGAAAAACGTCCCTACATAAAAGTTGTATCTCTTTCAATCATCTTCAATTTGGTCACAAATTTGACCTCATTTGGATTTGGCATGAAGGATTTATGCATTTTAGAAGTTGAGGAAAATCACTTGTTCAATGGTATTGGCCCAAAATGACCTATATATAATGTTTCCCCTTGGCACATGAATTTGAAAGTTGAATTTGAACTTCCTCCAAACATAAAAGTTGAAGTAGATATCTTGAATTTGATCATTGAATTTTAATGGCTTCCATATCATGAGAATTGAGCAAGTTATGGTCTTGGGAAGTTGACCTCCAAACTAGGGTTCAGACAAAATGGCCTATAATCTTTCACTATAAAAAATGACTTTCCAAGCAAAACTAGCTCTTGACCTAAACATGAAGGTTGTTTGGAATTTCACTTTGAGTAACGTTTCTCTTGGAATCATTTTCATATGACAAAAATTATAGGAGATAGGGTCTAGGGAACCCCAGTTTTGACCAGTTGACTTTCTTTGGTCAACCACCATGAACCATCTTGCTAGCTTGATATTATCTTGACTTTTGGGACTCATGGAGGATCATAAATGTGTAGGATTACGTAATATGAAGTATAACTTTAAATATTTGATCAAATGTTGAAGAAACTTGTTGAGGAAGTCACACAAGATACTCAGATTAATTAGGGCTTCCAAGGCAAACAAGCTTCAAAGTCTTGGTGATTTCTTGATCAAAATGAAATGTGAAGATAATGGGGATCCAAATATGATGCTTAGAGCCAAAGTGAAATATTTCTTAATTTAACTCCTTGCATTGAGGGTCTCAAACCCTAGATATGAGCTTGATGGAGCATGGGTGAGCATACACACTACCTACAAAAGCAACAAACTTTACTTTGACATATTTTCTATATTTTGGTTAGTAAATAATGAAAAATAAAGTATGATACAATCAAAAGTTCTTGGTAATCTCTCCCAATGCAAACCCAAAGAATGAGGGGTAAGGAGGATGCCAATGTGTGATCTCAAAGCTAATGCATATGATGAGATATCATGAGGGATCTTAGGGTCAAAATTGGGGTCTTACAGTTAGGATAATTGGTTAAGTTGGGTTAATTTAAAGGGACAAAAATAAGTCAAATGTGTGTTGAAAATAATTTGATCAGAATAAAAATAAAGGGTGAGAAAAATAAGTTTAAAATAAAGAGAAAAAGAAAGAAAATAGGCTAGAAATAATGGGCGCACTAGGGTTTTAACCCCTTACCTTGGAGTCATGGGGTCAACCCCCATCCACTGGGCCAAGCGCCCTTTGGTGTTAAAGAACACACTTCAACAAATAAAATATTAATTAAAATCATTAAATGAAACATGCGCGCGCATCCGTCCATCAGAGGAAGACACGGTAAATATTTGAATTCAAAAAATGCGCGAAGCAACGAACACAGAGTCATCTTCAACCTCATACCATCCAAAACCAACTTCCAAAACTCGTGTTTTTAGAGGGAATCACCCATGGATTCAACCTCCCCACACTTCATCGTTATCATCTTTACACTCATGAGCCATTGATTGCCTTTGAGTGTGGAGAATTTCTCAAGAACTCATAAAAATGATTTGACCTAAAAATTAAATTAAATGGTGGATACAAAGTAATCAAGGTTTAGACCATGGGGTTAAGCATCAGTGAGTGGTTTCGAGCAAGAGGTTAACTTGTATGAGTGAAGGACATGAGTGGAACTACCTGATCAAAATTAGTTTTAGATAGGAACTCCGATGACTATGGGCAACTTAGGGGAAGTGTTTGCAAGGTGAGTTAGTGTTTCAGAAAGCTCAAGTGATGTTGAGGGAAGGTTTTTGGGTGCTTAGTATGGATTGAAATGGTTCATAACTCAAAAAGTGCAACTATGTTTTCAATGGAGGAAGTTGGTTTCAAGGCATGGTGATTTTGGCTTGAAAAGCTTGGGAAATGTATGGCATACCGTCCCCTATATATAGAGAAGGTGATGGAAGTGTTTGGTGAGAGAAAGAGGGAAGTTTTCTCAGAAATGGGATGAGACTCAAAGCATGCTCGAAGGTGGAATTTTTGGGACAAGAGTTAGTTGTTTATGACCTTGTTTGCACTCCAACCCAGTTGGTTTTTCTCCTTAGCATCAGATAGGTGCAACGAAGGGCTTTGCTTTGAATTGTTATGGCTTTGTCTTTTATCCGTTTTGGGGAAACTTTGACTTTTGCACATGGCTTCGAGTTTGATCACATGAGCTCTTGTTGAAACCAAGTTGACTTCTAAGCATGTCACACAATATTATGAAATATGTTATGGGTCAAAAGGAATCAAAACAATGTGTTTGGGGGGCTTGGTGCATCAAAATGCAAATTTTTGTCATGTCTGGTCTAGTTTGTGCAACATGGCAAGTCAACAACTTTGAGCCTGGGACAAATGAAATTGGCTCGTGCATTTTGCATGAAACTTATGACAAATGTTCTTTTTCACGTCCTTGATAAAATGCAAAAAGAACCAGGTCAAAAAGAGTTGTGGTTTGGAAATGGAAATGAGGTAAAGTGGGGATCATGAGTATGATTCTAGGTCTGGCTAGGCATCTTGACCAGCTTGTCCAATCCAAAAATTAAAGTCCTTGCTCAATGAATTAGGTATTGGACCTTGAAACAAAGTTGAAGAGGGATTAAATTAGGACATTTGGCTTAAAGAAGATCTTGAAAATATTGAAAGGTGAAAATGTTATGAGCTTTTGACCAATTGGTAGGTCATTCTTACCAAAATGTGACCAACCAACATGACCTAGAAATGCCATTTTGAGATTTCTTGCTTTTTAAGGCATGATGATGGATGTTTTGGAGCTCATATGATCATATCATGATGGCAAATGAGGCTTAGAGCTTTGTGGGATGATTTTACGTCAAGTCCATGGGTGAAATCAATGCATTGGAAATGATGAATCAAAACCAAAACAAATGCATTGTCCCATGGTGAAATGGATGTTTGTTTGATGAGAAAATGGTTGTAAATGACTTGAGTTGAAGGTAAATGAAGAGATGAATCATGGGATGATCAAGTGAGGCAGGGCATAGAATCAAGAGATTGCTAAAACTAAGAATTCTTGGACAAAAGTTTCATCAAGAACCAAGGCCAGTCAAAATAGGGTTTTGTGGTGCAAGAGATGTATTGAGGTGATTCAAAGGGTTGTGGCATGAACAAATATTTGGATATTAGGGGTCTTCAATGGTATGGTAAAGGCACAAAGTAAACCATGACTTGTACAAGCCACTAAGGGTAAGAACTAGGGTTGAGGTCCTTGGATGACCAAATGAATTTTCACATGTCTTCAATGAGGACTCGTAATCTAATTAGGGTTTTGGAGAGTGAGTGAGATGACTTGAATGATCATACAAAGTCCAAGGATACCTTGAGGATGGAGATTAGGATTAAGGTGGCTTGTGCACACCTCAACATGATTAGATTTTGAAGCTTGATAGATGAACTCCATGCCTTGAGTTTAGGTTTGTGGATCATTGTGGGTGTAAATACATATGAGATGATATATGTGAGATGTATGCTCATGAATTAGGGTTATGGACATTGTATGAGGATATGGTAAATTTGAGGGTATGACAACTTTGATTTCCAAGTTTGATAGTATTTCTAAAGCCTTCGTCTAAATTTGAGAACCACTTTTTGTTTCCACTCATATGATTGTTGCAACCAGAGTCAAGAAACCATATTTCTTCCTTCTCGCCATGTTTGATTTCAACATAGGACATCAATAATATCTCTTCTTTTTCTTTCTCTTCAAGTTCAACATAGTTGGCCTTTTGCTCCCAATTAGGACACTCATATTGATAGTGTCCTAACCGATGACACCGAAAACACTCTACAACAACTTCATTATAGGTTTTTCGCCCCCTTCCTCAACCTCCTCAAAACACGCCTCTACCTCTTCCTCTTACAGTTCTATCTTCATGAGATATATTAAGAACTTGTTTTTCTTCTCTATGACTTGTCATCCTTTGTTCATGAACAAGAAGACTACTTTGCAATTCATCAATAGTCATTGTATCCAAGTTGTCGGATTCTTCAATTGAGCATACCACACAATTAAATTTTGAGACCATTGATTTCAAAATCTTCTCGGTGATGATTATTTGACTCATACTTTCACCATGAGCTTTCATTTTTTTAGCAATGGTTAGAGTGTGAGAGAAATAAGCATTAATGGTTTCTCCTTCTTTCATACGAAGAATCTTAAAATCCTTTCGTAAAGCTTGGAGTTGTGCCCTTCTGACTCAGTTTGAACCCTGCAATTTTTGCTTCAATGAATCCCATATACTTTTCGATGTGTCCTTATTGGGGATTATTTCAAGCACATCATGAGAAGTTGCTTGAAAAAGATAATTTTTTGCCTTCGAGTCCTTTAACTTTTGCTCTTCAATCAATTTGTGTTGCTCCTCTATTGGCTCTACTCCTGTTACCATAACCAATATCTCATTCTCAATGAGATCCCAATATTCTTTTGAACGGAGAAAATTACGGACTACACAAAACTATTACTATCACCTTCCGCCATTCTCCTAAACTCCTTCTGCTTTAAAGAAAATTGCAATTTCTTTCTTGATACACTTCTTTTTCACTCCAATGGTTTCTCTTACACACACTATGGATCCAACCCCAATAACGAAGCTTTGTTACCAATTGTTATAAACTAATAACTACTCTACTAAATATAAGAGAGAATGCCTTGTTATTATTAAGAATAAGAAATTACTATATATATATATATATATATATATATATATATATATATATATATATATATATATATATATATATATATATATATATATATATATATATATAGCATTACATTTGACTTAAATATAGAAAACTTAAAAATAGAAGCCACCATGTTACAACTCTTTATTATGTAGAGACTATATACCAAGTCATACTACTAATAATTGAAACAAATAGTAGTAATTACAATCACAAAATATTTAACGTTGAGAATTATTTATAACTAGAATGTTTAGAGTTCTCCTTAAAATACTATAAATGTTGAAATATTAAACTTGATTTGGGCCTAATTTTATTATTTGATTTTGGACTTAGTTATT
Organism: Lathyrus oleraceus; assembly: GCF_024323335.1. NCBI lineage: Eukaryota > Viridiplantae > Streptophyta > Magnoliopsida > Fabales > Fabaceae > Lathyrus > Lathyrus oleraceus. Next base: position 137,136,244 of record NC_066582.1, on the reverse strand, counting down.
TGGGCTTAGTTTATATTAGATAATGTTTCTAGAAAAGTCTTGTAGTATTTAGAGTATCTAGGTATTTCTTAAGATTGTAATATTTTCTAGAATACTCTTTGAATATCTAGAGTTGAGAACTCTCTAGAATTAGTGTGTCTAGAGTTCTCCTTAGAGTGCTATAAATAGAGATGTAATCCAACACTTTTGAATCAAGCAAAAAGTACAAAGTTCTCTCTTCCATAAATAATTCTCCTACCTACCAAGTTTTTATTCAAGCCTCTAATATTCCCACACACTTTTCCTAAACACAAAAGGGTCTATTTCCAACAAAGTGGCATCAGAGCTTCAAGGTCCTAAAAAATGGTAAATGGAGGTTTCCCTTTTCAAATGCCGATGCTCACAAAGAACAACTATGACAATTGGAGTATCAAGATGAAGGCGCTACTAGGAGCTCAAGATGTGTGGGATATCGTTGAGAAAGACTTCAATGAGCAAGATGAAGCCTCGCTAAGCCAAGGTGTAAAGGAGACATCGAGGGAGTCAAGAAAGAGAGACAAGAAAGCTCTCTTCCTCATTTATCAATCGGTGGATGAAGATACATTTGAGAAGATCTCCAACGCAACGACGGCCAAAGAAGCATGGGACAAACTTCAAACTTGCAACAAAGGAGTGGAACAGGTGAAAAAGATTCGTCTTCAAACTCTTAGAGGTGATTTTGAACATTTATTTATGGAAGAGTCCGAGTCGATTTCTGATTATTTTTCTCGAGTATTGACCGTAGTCAATCAACTTAAAAGAAATGGTGAATATGTTGATGAGGTAAAAGTCATGGAGAAAATACTTCGCACTTTAAATCCAAGTTTTGACTTCATTGTTACCAACATTGAAGAAAACAAGGATTTAAAGACCATGACTATTGAGCAACTCATGGGTTCCTTACAAGCATACGAAGAAAAACAAAAGAGAAAAATTAAACAAAAGGAGGCTATGGAGCAACTACTACAACTCAACATAAAGGAAGCAAATTATACGAATTACAAGAGCCAAAGAGGACGAGGTCGTGGCCAAGATCGTGGGCGTGGACGAGGACATGGAGGAGAAGGAAGAGGCAGTTACAACAACTACTCTAATAATGGAGAAAGAAGTTGGAATCCACAAGCAACAAGAGGTCGTGGAAGAGGAAATTCATGGTCGAGGTGTGACAAATCACAAATCAAGTGATTCAACTGCAACAAGATCGGTCACTATGCATCTGAGTGTAGACTCTCGAAGAAAGTTGTGGAGAAAGCTAACTTTGTAGAAGAAAAAGGCAGAGAAGAAGAAACAAATGGTACCTCGACACCGGCGCAAGCAATCACATGTGTGGCGATCAAAGCATGTTCGTAGAGATCAATGAAGCGACAACTGGAAATGTCTCATTTGGAGATGACTCAAAGATACCGGTCAAAGGCAAAGGTAAAATTCTTATACTCTTAAAGAATGGGAGTCGTCAATTCATATCCAATGTCTATTATGTTCCTAACATGAAGAATAATATTTTGAGCTTGGGACAATTATTAGAGAAAGGCTATGACATCCACTTGAAAGAACATAGTCTTTTCTTAAGAGATTGTAGACATAACTTGATTGCTAAGGTGCCTATGTCAAATAATAGAATGTTCCTCTTGAACATTCAAAATGATGTTGCAAAGTGTCTCAAGACTTGTTATACTGACTCTTCGTGGCTATGGCATCTACGATTCAGACATCTCAACTTCGATAGTCTAAAATGTTTGTCAAAGAAGGAAATGGTGAGAGGCTTGCCTAGTATAAACCACCCAGACCAACTATGTGAAGGATGTCTAGTTGGGAAGCAATTTCGAAAAAGCTTTCCAAAGGAATCAACGTCAAGAGCGACAAAATCGCTAGAGCTCATACACACTGATGTATGTGGACCAATCAATCCAAACTCTTTTGGTAAGAGTAAATACTTTCTCCTCTTTATTGATGATTATTCTAGAAAAACATGGGTTTATTTCTTGAAGGAGAAGTCAGAAGTGTTTGAAAACTTCAAGAAGTTCAAAGCCCTTGTGGAGAAAGAAAGTGGTCTTTCCATTAAGGCCATGAGATCTGACCGAGGAGGAGAGTTCATTTCAAATGAGTTTCAAAAATATTGTGAAGACCATGGAATCCTCCACCCACTAACAGTGCCAAGATCACCACAACAAAATGGAGTAGCAGAGAGAAAGAATCGGACCATACTAAACATGGTGCGAAGCATGCTTAAGAGCAAGAAGATGCCAAGAGAGTTTTGGGCCGAAGCAGTGGCATGTGCGGTTTATCTGACAAATCGTTCCCCAACAAGAAACGTGCATGAGAAGACACCACAAGAAGCATGAAGTGGAAGGAAGCCTGGGATCTCTCACCTCAAAGTGTTTGGAAGCATTGCCTATACTCACGTTCCTGATGAAAACAAAGCTCGATGATAAAAGTGAGAAGTATGTATTCGTTGGTTACGACTCAAGCTCCAAAAAGTACAAGCTCTATAATCCAAATAGTGGAAAGATCGTCATAAGTCGTGACGTGGAGTTCGAAGAAGAAGATTGTTGGGATTGGAGTCTTTAAGAAGACAGGTACGATTTTCTTCCTTACTTTGAAGAAGAAGACGAAATGGAACAACCAATGATAGAAGAAAATATTACACCACCGGTCTCACCGACACCAAGGTTGGATGAAACAAGCTCAAGTGAGAGGACACCACGACTAAGGAGTATTGAAGAGCTTTATGAGGTAACCGAAAACATAAATGACATTAACCTTTTTTGCCTTTTGGGTAATTGCGAGCCTCTAAGCTATCAAGAAGCAGTTGAAAACGTAAAGTGGAGAGACGCCATGGAAGAAGAAGTCAAGTCAATCACGAAGAATGATACATGGGAACTTACTACACTTCCACGAGGACATAAAGAAATCGGAATAAGATGGGTGTACAAGGTGAAATTGAAGTATGTGATGTCTAGAGATCAAGCTGCCGACATTTTCACCAAGCCACTCAAATTGGAAACATTCGTGAAGCTAAGGAATATGCTTGGGGTCACAAATCAAGTTTAAGGGGGATGTTGAAATATTAAACTTGATTTGGGTCTAATTTTATTATTTGATTTTGGACTTAGTTATTTGGGCTTAGTTTATATTAGATAATGTTTCTAGAAAAGTCTTGTAGTATTTAGAGTATCTAGATATTTCTTAAGATTGTAATACTTTCTAGAATACTCTTTGAATATCTAGAGTTGAGAACTCTCTAGAATTAGTGTGTATAGAGTTCTCCTTAGAGTACTATAAATAGAGATGTAATCCAACACTTTTGAATCAAGCAAAAATACAAAGTTCTCTCTTCCATAAATAATTCTCCTATCTACCAAATTTTTATTCAAGCCTCTAATATTCCCACACACTTTTTCTAAACACAAAAGGGTCTATTTCCAACAATAAATAGATATGTAATCATACATTTTTGTTTCAAGTAAAAATACAAAGTTTTTTCTTCCATAAATAATTTTCTTACCTATCAAAAATTTATTCAAGCTTCTAATATTCCCACACATACTTTCTCGAAACGCAGAAGATCTTCTTTTCCATAAGATTATGCTTCCTCACGTATATTTGCTAGTTTCAGCTCTCAAATCATTTGTTTATGAGGTCGCCCTATGAACAATTCCGTCTCCACCTCCTCACCGAGCTCACCTTCTGTTAAGAGTTCTATATCTTGTTGTATAATTCCACACTAAAAAAATGAAAAAATGTTAGAAGTAAAGTGAAAATTAACCTTGAAATATTCAAGAAACGAAATATGCAGCACAAATCAGTTTTAGTGTGACGTGTTTGTGGTTAAAGGGACTAACTTGTTCACGTAAGCGTCTATTTTCTTCAAGTAGGCACCTTTCCTAAAGTGGAAGCAAAGAATAAATTGAATGAAAGAACAAGGGTACAATCATTGTAGTAACATTATTATCAATTACCTGTTTCTTTAGCTTTTCAATTTGTTCCCTCAACAGTTGATCCTGAGTATAGACAATGCCAAGTTCTTCAATTAGGTGTGTTGGTTTTACATAAATTAAAACTCAGGAAAACTTTATTGAAAGGAAGGGTACCTTTCTTGCCCTAACTTTGCCTAAGCTGTATTCAAGTTGATTTTCAATCCGTTGTAATTCTTCAATACCACATGTATCCAATTCATATCCCAGCAGCTTCCTATGATACATGAAAATCACCAATGCTAAGACTAATGATTCATGAAAATCTCAAATTAAAGAAAGTTGGTTATGAAAACCTTTTGTAAAGTTCTAGTTGCTCCAACTTCTTTGTTGTGTTGATATCACATTCCATTAGGATCTACATATCATCAAAAATTAATTTAAAAAATGCATATATGATATCCAACTTTTTTTTATAAGAAAAGAAATTTAATTGAAACTTGATGGAGGAATAACCTGTGTATTTTCTTGGATTTCTTTGGTGCTGAGAGCCAAGTCCTTGACTCTCCGTTGATAGCGTTCCACTGTTTTGTTTACACTGAAGCATTTCCATAGACCAAAGCAAACAACAAATTAAAACATCTAATTAATGATTCCACCAGGATGATTTTATGTAACTTAGAACAAAATAGATAGGTTACACTTAACCTATTCTAAAACTCAAGTACGACTTCCAAGAAATTACAAGGATTCAATCAAGGAGTTGGTCTTTATAATCCTCATGTTCTGCAAAACTATTCCCGTACCCGTGTTCTCATATCCTCCAAAACACTGAATGCTAAATTAACTACAGTCCCTCCTAATCCTTTAGTCGGATGATCTCGCTTAACTTTCCTGAGCACTTTTGATACTCCTTGTAAGTGATTAACTTTTTCTTAATTTCTTAATCTATCTATTTCCCATTAAAAAAATACAATCCTGAAGTAGGACTGTGACAAATATACTTGCAAAGTCACACTTTAGAAATAGGGTCTTTTTAATGGAATATGTATGTAAACCTCTAGGGTTTAGTCTAGTGGTAAAAGTTTGAGTTTTGAAAGTATGTTTCTCTCAAGGTTATAGGTTAGAATTTCACTAAATATAAACAACTTCAGTATTGGGTGAGGTACATATAGAGTTTTACTCTCACTTTAAACGGGACAAGGATTGATTATTGTTTTATATATAAATCAAATAAAGAAGATATAATAAATGTTCAATAAAGGAAAGGTAAAAGAGGCAAAAACTAATGTAAAAGTATCCATTAATTGTCAAAGAAAGCCAAAAACATAAACAAAAACACTAAAGAGAAGGGAGCACAACAAACACGAACAAATCTAGACAAAGAAAAAACAACAACAACAAGCAACATCACCAGAACTCTGTCAAGGCCCCAAAAGACCCCAACTCTAAGCAACAACACTCAAAAATTAAAATCGACAACCATCTAAAAGAGCTAATTCAATGTAGTCAAGCACCAGATTTTAAATGTGATCGGTTGGTCGGTAAATATCATAAAACTAGGATCGAACACAACTAGGTTTTATCTGATCTTTAACCAAAATGGTAGTAGGAAAGTGGGTGGGGTTGGTTGTTGAGTTAATGGGGTTTTTCTTTGAGATCTTGAATGGAGGTGAACCATTTTAAATTTAGAGCTGTCATTGGTTTATGACCTTTTACATGAAATTCAATGTATTACCTTATCCCTAGATGTCGACACTTTATAGTGGATACATGGGAAGAAGGGTGATTTCTCAATTGTCTCTACTTATAATGTTCTTCTAAAAGATGATATTGATGTCGGTGCTTCTATGTATAAAGAAGACTCGATCGTCCCCCTAATTTGTGATAGTTAGACCCTCTTGATAGTGATTGTCTTATGTTGGCAACTCTTCCAAAATAAAATTCCTACGAGAGAAAATCTTAGTAAGATATGTGTCTTATCTACTAACGGGTTACTTCTTATGGGATGTTTGTTCGGTCTTTAGAGTGTATAAATTTTTTAGGTGACTTGGATGGAAGCTTGTGCTCTGAAGGAATTTGTCTACTCTTTTTAAAAAAAAAAGGGGGAATTTGTATAGGACTAGAGGTGATCTAACTTTGATTTGACATTCAGTAATGTGGTCATTATGGAAATTCTGAAATGATGTATTTTTTTCTAGATCGTCTATAAATGTGGATGAGTTAGAGGTTAAAAATATTTTCACCTCTTATAAATGATATCTTGGGAGGTCTTTGGGTTGCTCATATCTTTTATCTGATTGGCTTAAGAACCTTATCTCTGCTCGAGTTAATAATGGCAGTAACGTTTTCATTCTTATTTTCGAGGATGAGCGTTCTTGATGCGGTTGACAATTCAATTATGTCAATGGTGGTTTTTTGGTGCTAGAATGTAGTTGTTTCTTCCCATTGATGAGTTAGTGGTGGTGGTTTTGACTTACCGTTTTTAATGCTCCCTTAATGTATGCTTTGTTGTCGGTTGGTACATATTGATTATTTTTCGAACATAAAATAATGACTTAAAAATGAATTACTATTAAAAAATAGTTATTAATATTTATATATTCTTCGATAAAGAATGATGGTGATGGAAGAGAGAGTGAAAATGTTGTAACTAACTTATTGATCACAAAATGAAAAAGAGTTACAATATTCTATTACAAATTGAACTAAGCTTTAGTTTATATACACAAGCTCAAGCTAGATGAAATTCAAATGCAAAACCAATGAAATCTAACTCAAATGTGAATCTGGATTACACTTTAACACCATCCATTAATCCAAATTCAAGATTAAAACATCAATTCCATCTCTCAAATGGATAAAGTGTTCAGTCTTGATTGCTTTGTTCAGCACATCTGCAAGTTGCTTCTGAGTGCTACAGTGAACAACTTCAAGCACTCCATTCTGAACCTGATGGCGCGGAAAATGGAACTTCATGTCAATGTGCTTGATCCTTCCATGAAGCACTAGATTCTTGGCAAGGCTTATAGATGATTTGTTGTCAATCATCAACCTCACATGCTTGATTACCTTGATCTTCAGATCTTGCAATAAGTTCATAATTCAAACAGCTTGACACAGAGACAAAGCACCTGCAATGTACTCAGCTTCACAGATTGACAATGCAAGCATTGGTTGCTTCTTGGAGCAACAAGAAATCGAACCTCCTAGATACTTGAAGAAATATCCAGAAGTACTGCTTATGTTAACTCTGTCTCCACACTAATCAGAGTCTGAATATCATATCAGCTTTGAATCAGATTTAGCACCAGAAAGGGACAAAACTCCATACCCTAGAGTCCCCTTAATACACCTCAGTATTCTGACAACAACTTGATAATGTGACCACATTTGTTTGTTCATAAACCTACTCATTATTCCAAATGCATAACAAATGTCAAGTCTGGTGTTATAGAGATATCCCAATGCGTCCACCAACTGCTTAAAAGTTGTAGCATATAAATCATCACCCTTAACATCAAAATCCTACTTTTGATTTGTTTCAGCAAGTGTGATTACTGACTTGCAATTTTTAGCTCAAATATCTTCAGAGGCTCACGTTCATACTTCAGCTGATGCAAAGTTATACCCTTATCAGAGTACAAAATCTTCATCCCTATAAAATATAACATATTTCATATATCAGTCATCTCAAACTTATTCATCAACACTTTCTTGAACTTAGCTATCTCATCTGAACAACTCCCTGTTAGAAATATATCATAAACATAGAGGCACACCAAAATCATATTTCTATCAGATGTATGCGGAACATAAACACCATACTCCATATCACATTTTCTAAATCCTTGGAGCTTAAAAAGTGAATCAAATTTTAGATTCCAAGCTCTAAGATCTTGTTTCAGCCCATACAAGGCTTTATGCAACTTGTATACCACCGTTTCCTGATTATTTTTCATAAATCCAGGAGGATGTGATACATAAACTTCCTTTTGTAAAGGAACATTCAGAAAGGTAGATTTTACATCTAAATGCATCAGAGGCCAATTTCTATTAGCAATTATTGCAACCACCAATCTGATTGTTTCATGCCTAGCTACATGTGCAAACACCTCAAAGCAATTTAATCCAGATTTTTGTAGAAATCCTCTAGCTACTAACCTTGTTTTGGGTTTGCCAATTGATCAATCTGGCTTCAGTTTTAACTTGTAAACCCATCTCACACTAATGACTTTTTTGTTCTTTGGAAGCCCAGTCAACTACCAAGTCTTGTTTCTTTCTCTAGCCTCAAGTTCTTCTTTCATGGCCGTTAGTCACACTTTCTTCTTGAGAGCTTCTTCAATACTAACTGGTTCAAATTCTACCAATATGGCACACTGAAAGACTTCCCTTTCAGAGTCTATCTTAGTATCTTGCAACATATCAAACTCTGCAAATCTTCTTGGTATTTGTCTGATTCTTTGTGGATTCTAAACTTGTTCAGAATCTTCTTCAGATGTTGGAACAATATCAAATGTTGGACTACCTTCAGAGGTTGGACCACCTTTAGAGGCATGATTATCACCAGAGTTCGAATCATCATCAGAATCTGGATCAGAATCAGGTTAACCTTCAGAGTCAAACTCTACTTCACCATCAGAGTCACATTCAGACTCTGACTCATCTTCAGAGGCAGAATCTCCTTCAGAGTCTGAAATATGTTCAGAAGTTAACTCAAATGTTAACACCGAATTAGAGTTGGATTGAGACTTGGTATAATCCCAGGCTTCTATTTCCTTCACAATGACATCTCTGCTGACTTCCGCCTTATTAGTGACTAGACAATAAAGCTTATAAGCACATGTACTGTGGTATCCAATCAGTAACATTGTACTTCTATCATCCAACTTATTTCTAGTAGCACATGGAACATGTTTGTAAAAAATAGAACAGTTTCCTTCAGCTTCTTGGTTGGAGATTCTTCTTCTTCAGCATGCTCCTTGTCATATCAAGTAAATTATTGTTTCTTCTTTCAGCAAGACCATTGTGTTGTAGAGTATATGGGGTAGTCACTTCATGTTCAACTCCATTCTCTTCACAAAACCTTTTGAACTCTTATGAGTTGTACTCACCTCCACCATCAGTTTTGAGAACCTTCAGCTTCTTACCACTCTGTTTTTCAGCATTCACCTTAAACTTATGAAACTCAACAAATACCTCATGCTTAAACTTGATGAGTGCTACCCGTGTCATTCTTGTGAACTCATCCACAAATGACATAATATACTTGTTTTCTCCAAGTAAAGGTACTTCAAATTGTCCACATACATCAAAATGCACTACTTTTAAAGCATGTTTTGCTCTTGGAGCTACTTCTGATGCAAATGGAAATCTAGGTTGCTTGCCCTTCATGCATATCTCACATGACTTCTCAGGCTTTACAACCTTAGGAATGCCATTTACAATCTTCTTATAACTAATATGCCTGAAGCTTTTAAAGTTCAGATGCCCCAATGTCTTGTGCCCACATCTCATTGTCACCTTCAGCACCTTCTGCACTAAGGCATTTAGTTTCAGTTGTTTACACATTAACTTTGAATGTTTTGTTGCTTCCCTGTTCAGATTTCATAATCAGCTTCTGATCAGAATCATACAACTTCAAGATATGTCCTTCATACTAACTAAGAAATCTTTCTCAATTAGCTAACCTATAGGATCATCAGATTACTCTTCACGCCCAGGACATGCAAACATCCTTGATCATAATAATTTTTCCATTCTTCACTCTGTCTTTGACATTTCTCATTCCTTCAACATTCAGATACTTATCATCAGCATATCTGATCTTTGTCCTCTTTCTAGATTCAAAAATAATCAGCCATTGTTTATTTATAGTTAGGTGATTTGAGAAGTCAATGTCCATATACCACCAGTCTACCAAATATCCATCATCAGATTCAGAAGCCATCAATAACACATGTTCATCATCAGAATCTCCTCTAGATGTTTGCTTCTTCTGATTTCCTTTCATTGTTCGACCAACAGTCAGTAGCAAAGTGGTCAAACTTCTTACAACAGTAGCATTGAACATTCTTCTTGTCAAACTTCTCATTTCCCTTTTGAGGCTTCTTCTCATCAGAGTTGGAAGCTTCTGACTTCTGATAACCATCACCATGTCTCTTCTTGACCTATGACCAAGAATGCTTCTAACTTTTTATACCTGAAGATGCTTTAAGAGCCTGCTCTGCCTCTCTCACAGAGTTTCTCTCAGTCAGACACAACTCTTGTGCCTTTATACTACTCTACAACTCTTCAATTCTCACGGTGCTAAGGTCGTTGGAGCGTTTAATTGCTACAACAACGTAATCAAACTAGAGAGTAAGTGATCTCAGTATCTTTTCAATGATTACTTGTTCAAAAAAAGTCTCTCCACAAGATTTCATCTCGTTTGTGATTAGAATCACTCTAGAGATGTAATTAGGTACCTTTTCATTATTCTTCATGTTGAGATTTTCACACTGCTTACGTAGAGATTTAAGTTTCACCTGCTTCACTTATACATCATTGTTGTAACACCGTACCAGTGTGTCCCACGCAGCCTTCGTCGTCATTGAATCAACGATCTACTCAAAGACATTCATATCCACACACGGATGAATATAAAACAACGCCTTCTGATCTTTCTTCCTTGTTTCTCTATGCGTGTTTCTTTGTGCTCCAGTTGCAACCGTCATTGACAAGATCAAGAACATCTTCAGCTCCAAACAGTACGTGTATCTGAATAATCCATCAATTCCAATTCTTTCCATCAAATACTGGAAGTTTTGTGTTCAGGCTACCGTTCATCTTCGTTCTTATGCAAATTCACTCAAATCCCACTAACATTCGTGTTTTCCGATCCCTCAGAATCAAGAAATGTGATTCTATTTCGATTTTGAACTTCAATTCACTGTGAATTTTATAAACGAAATCAATAACACACGTCTCACGTAAACTCGTGTTTCCCGTTCCTGAATCTGAACCGGAGCTCTAGATAGCAATTATTGGTGCACAAGAATGAAGAAGAAGATGACGATGATTATGAGAGAGATAGAACAATATTACATTATTCTATTACAAACTAAACTAAATTTTAGCTTATATACACAAGCTCAAGATAGATGAAATTCAAATGCAAAATCAAATAAAATCTAATTTAAATTCAAGTTTATGTCAATAGAGAGATTTAGCTTACTTAAATTATTCTCATGCGCTAATCTAAAAAATCTATTAGAACCTTATATACATGCCATAACTAAATTGTTTCCGTAAAGGTTATGTCGGTAACTAAATACGTCAATCTGATTCTTAACAAACCAAAGAGTGTGTATGAAAGAGAATGAAAACTTACAGCTAAGATCATATTGGGTAGGATTTATAGTACAAATAGTTCAGAAACATGAAGATCATCGATTGAACAAAAAATATAAGTACTATTGACACTTCCACAAGATTAACTTTTTCCAACAGGTTATGCTCGTGCTCAAGAAAGAGAAGCCGTGCTTTAAAAATGTAATTAAAAAATATAAATAATTAATATAGTACAAGTACTTTCTTATAAATCAAGAATAGGCTCTTATTTTGATGTTCATTTAAAGATTCTTAAGTGTGTTTGAATCTGCAACAACTTTGACAAACTTATAATTTTTCTTAACATGCAATAAATTTTCTCTTCTGTTAAGTCATTAATAACTCCATTTAACCCATTAAACTTATCTTCTTTATTTACAAAATATTCTATTAAATTATAGGAACATATTTTCTCTCTTCAATGTAAGAACTGAGCTTAATTTTGGTACGAATACGGTCCTATACTTACAGGTTGATATGATTGATTTCTTTGTGTGTATATATCATCTATCTTTTCCATAAAAGGGTTCTTCAAATATTAAAATAAACAATAGTACATTCATTTTCAAGCAAGTAGTAGTAGAAGTACAAAATAAAATAGTATAGAAATAAACAAAAATTGATTAATTTTGTTTGTGACATACCTTGAACTGGAGAACTCATGGAGTTTCCCTGTGGCAGAGAAGACAATGAGTGCTACTTCAGCATCACAAAGCACTGAGAGTTCAAAAGCCTTTTTAAGCAACCCATTTCTTCTCTTTGAGAAAGTTACTTGTCTGTTTGACTCACTTTCGATTCTCTTCATTTGAGTTTTTCCCCTCACCATTCTGATATCAACTCTTTAGGGAAAAGATCTGAGTTGAAAATTGAAAGAGACAGAAAATGAGATCTAGTTCACCAAAGATTAGAATACAAATGGGAGAAAACTATTGTTGTTTTCCAATTATAGAAAGTTAGTACTGAAAGAAAGTAATCAAATCTGACAAATATTTCGAAGCAAACAATAGAATCTTTTGTTATACCAACTCAACTTTCAAGGAAGCAAACCCTAGAAAAAATGTATGAAATAAAATGAGAAAAACAATAGACAAGGAGGGTATATAAATGACCAGAGGTCCCCCTATAGAACCTACCTAGATATTGTTAGGTATTGTTTTAGACAATATATCAAATGTATTGTGTATTGATAGATAGAATCGAATATAATAAAGGCTACTTTTAAAAAATGATTATTAATGACTATTCAGAACATTTTATTTATAAAATATATTGAGTGTAGGTTTGGTTTTAAATTTGAAAAAGACAAGAATTAATTTTGATTTGTTTAGTTTATTAAAAGTAGAATTCATCCTTTTTCAAGAATTCATTTTATTTGAAGTTATTAGTTATAATTTGTAATTTTTTATATTAATTTTTATACATATATTTATTACTTAACTTATTTTTACATATTTTATTTAAATATAAATTAATTTATTTTCAACTCACTTTTAATTAAAGTTAATTATTTAAAAAATTAATTTTCATAACAGCAAAACATAACATATAACGAGTTACGAATTATATAACACTCTCATCTCAGTTATAGAACTTAATTAGTCACGAAGTTCTTTACCTTAAGGTTTTGCTTTAGTCTCTTATCTAATAAAGTAACATATTAGTCCATTAAAAACCTTTATGTCAATCAAATTAATTCTTTATATTAAATATTGAGAAAAAAAATGTTAAGTTATGATGATGTGGCATGTTAGTATGACAAAAGTAAAATCAAAATAGTGAGTCAACAAACATTTTATAAATGTATAATCATCTTTCATTCAGGAGAAAATCATGTTGGCCTTCATTCTCTAGGGTTCCAATTTCATCTTCTTCATCTTTCATCTTCATCAAAAAAAATTCTTCAATGTCAAATAACAAAGAATTTTGGACTGTTGGATCTACACTTAGAAGAAATAAGATGAGAGAGTCTTTTTAAAAAGATGAATGTGTTCTCCGTATTATAACGGATATGAAGAGTTTGAACTTTGGAAAAAAAATTGTAGTTGTAGTGATTATAGAAATTGCATGAAAAAGGGTTGTAATTTTTTAAAATGATTAGATGATAAAATTATTGATGAAAGAGATATCAAGATTGAAAAACAAAATCAAATTGAATAATGAGATTTTCTACATAAAAGGATGGTTGAAAATAACAATAATATCTGAGATTCTTAGTTCAGGGATAAATCTAATTATTTTAACAATGTATTTTAAATAGGATTAGTTTATTCTATGTATTAATTTAATATAATGAGATAATTAAGTATAAGTTGTGTTTGTTTAATTTCATGAGCAAATTATGTAAATGTTGTGTTAGTTTAATGAAAGTGGTTAATTAAAATAGACTATGTTCCAAAAATCTGCTATAAACCTCTCCTATAAACAAGTTTTTATAAAAGTTTGCTATAAAACACTATTATAAACAATTTTGATTAAACAAAATCTGATTTAAACAAACTACGTTGATTCAAATGGCATTACTTATTGTATTGATAAAACAAACTTGTTTAAGCTATGTTATTTAAACAAATTGTGTTGATTAAAATGGTATGACATAACATTTTGGATTAAACTGTGTTAGTTAAGGCACTAAAATATGTGAACATGAATTAGTTAAAAAATTAAAGGGAAGCCTTAAAGTTTGTTAAGGGACTAGATCAGACCAGATTGGTTAACTGTGATTAAAATGTTTCAATAACTTTTTATTAATCAGACCAGAATTTCATAACATTTTGGATTAGCATAATAAAATTATTCATATCAACGAGATCTTGAATTTATTGACATTTGTTCTATTGTGGAACCATAAATAGATTGAGAATCGAAAATAATTGGGGATCTGAGGTTCCAATAAGACGGAGAGAGGACTGACCTGCAAGTTTAACACTTCAATGCTCAAGTCAGTATGTGAAGAGAAGAGTGAATTGACAATGAATTTGAAATTAAGTATCTGAATTGGCATGCTCTCTAAATAAAGTGGAGAAGAAATAACAACCTGATGTTTTTTATGCGTGAATTGCGAAGAGTCGTTGGATGTATCTGGAAGGATTACAACTCCTTTCTAGTGGTCAGTCGGGGATCCATGTGGTCAGCCCATAACAATTTCCCCTAAGCCCTTTCTTTTACGTAGAATGGCAAGGGTTTATCGTATTATCCTCACGGTCGATCACTCTATAAGACCCCAATTTTGACCCTAATATCCCTTATGTTATCTCATCATTTGCATTGGCTTTGGGATCACACCTTGACGTCCTTCTTACCCCTCATTCATTGGGTTTGCATTGGGAGAGATCACCAAGCACATTTGATTGTATCATACTTTGTTTTTCATTATTTACTAACCAAAATACCAAAAATATGTCTATATGTAGCTTTGTTTCTTTTGTAGGTAGTTTGTGCATCCACCAAGGCCTCATCAAGCTCACAACTAGGGTTTGAAACCCTCAGTGCAAGGAGATCAATAAAGAGATGGTTCACATTGGTTCTATACATCATATATGGGTCCCCATGATCTTCATTTTTCATTTTGATCAAGAATTCATCAAGAGTTTGAAGCTTGTTTGCCTTGGAGGCCCAAATTCATCTAGGTATTTTGTGTGACTTCCTCAGCAAGTTTCTTCAACATTTGATCAAATCTATAAAGATATACTTCATTATACATCAACTTATTCATATATGATCCTCCATGAGTCCAAAAGATCAAGAGAACTTCAAGTTTGCGAGTTGGTTCATGGTGGTTGATCAGAGAAAGTCAACAGGTCAAAACTGGGGTTCACTAGACCCCATCTTCTATAATGTTTGTCATATGAAAATGATTGCAAGAGAAACGTTACTCCTTATGAAATTCCAAACAACTTTCATGTTGAGGTCAAGAGCTATGTTTGCTTATAAAGTCATATTTTATGGTGAAATATTATAGGTTATTTTGTTTCTGCCCTAGTTAAGAGGTCAACTTCCAAGGATCATAACTTGCTCAATTATTATGAGATGAATGACATCCAAGTTTAATGATCAAATTAAATATGTATTATCTAACTTTTATTCTTTGAGAAACTTCAAATTTAACTTGCAAGGGCATGTGCCAAGAGGAAATATTATAGGTCATTTTGGGTCATTACCATTGAACAAGCAATTTTTCTCAACTTCTAAAATGTATAACTCCTACATGTCAAATCCAAATGAGGTCAAATTTATGACAAAATTGAATAGGCTTGAAAGAGGTACAACTTTGATGAAGGAACTCTTTCCATTTGAATCCCATAGCAAAAGTTATTCAAGGCGGAAGAAGTGAACATTTGACTTGGTACTTAGAAAATTTTCAATTATGTTTAATTTTCCAAACATCCGCCTCAAAATTCATCATGATCCAAGCTCCAAATAGAAAGGTGTCCAACATGAAAGTTGTTCCCCTTGATCTCACCTTTCCAAAAAGTCTAAGATCACCTTATTTAGATAAGATTTGAAGGATTTGCACGTGGGTTCTTCACAGGGCTTCATTTGGCAAGATTTATGTTCAAAATTCATTTCCATTATGCATGGTCATGTGACATCATTTCAGGTTGATTAGCACAGGATATTGGATCATTTGGCATCATGAATTGGGTCTTGTACACATCCAACATCCATGCAAGCAAGAGTTGCTAAATTTGAAAAAAAAATGGAAGTGTGTGAAAAGCAACTTGATACACTATAAATACAAGGCCATTGTGATCAGAAAAGGGATGCATGTTTGCCCAAGCTTTGAACCATTGTCTCCCTAACCTCCATTAAAGGATAAAATTGAAGATTTCACTCGAAATCGAGTTTAAAATCTCTTTCTGTTTTGAGATTGAACTCCAAGAATCCAAACCCTTCTTTGATCTAATTCACTTCCTGCAAGCTTCTGGAGTCAAGCCAAGGTCAGTAGGAAGCAAGATCAAGCCAGACTCAAGCCAGACTCAAGCTACTCGAAGGTGATTTTTCAAAAACTTTCTCTCTTCGATTCTCTCTCAATTCTTCACCATTCTCTTTGATTTTTGGTTGGCTGAAGTCCTAACAATGTAGGCGACAAGATTGAGTTGCTTTGAGGTCAAATCGAAGCAACTCAATTCATGATCCTCAAAATTCAAATCTCTGAATCTTTCAATATACATGGAATTGGAAGAAATTGAGGTCAAATTCGAGCTCATGGGCATTTTTTCTTTAAAACCATATCCTTGTTTTTCATTTTGGTGAAGGTTTGTGGTGGACCAGTCCGGTGAGGTCCACCAGAGAAGAAGACTGGAGTTAGGGCTCCGGTGGTGCGTTAGCACCCTTCCAACCTTCAGATTCATTTAAAATATTTTAATCAGAACCCTTGCTTTTGCATACCATCCCTATGACGCGTTGACTGAGGTGTATGGTGTGAAGTGTGCGCGTGGCCACCAGATATGCCACCTCAATTAATGAGGGAGATCTGATGGCCCTTGTTTTTTCTATTTTCTTTTTTATTTATGATTTTTCATTTAATCCATTTATTTTGTTTAATTCATAGAAATTTCATTTTTAATCCAAAAAATATGGGACTTTCACAAAAAATCTTTAAATATTTTTTTATTCCATATTCTGAATTAAAATTATTTTTTGGATTAATTTTGATATTTTTCATGAATTAAATGTTTTTATGCATATTTTTAATTGTTTGAAAATACTTCTGACTTTTTAAAAATAGTGAAATTTTTTGTCTAAGGTCCTTTGACCTTGTTTGACCCAGGATAAATACCTTGGCCATTTATTTGGTGTTTTGAAGGGATATTAGGTTTTGACCAAATTTAAATGTATTTTAATTCATTTTTAAATTGATTGTTTAATTGATTAAATGTTTAAAAATGTTATTGAGCCATTTTTATGGTCTTGTGATGTTTGACTTTCTGTTTGGGCCTTGGTCAAGGTTGATTTGACTTTTGTTGAATCAAAACCATTGGATTTAGGGGATTGATGAAATGTACATTTCATCTCCCAAAATGAATGAATGGTTTTGATTTGATGAAATTCCTCCCATGATAATTTGTGTTTCTATCTTCCCTTCCCTCTTCATATTCATCCCCATTCTTTCTCATTCCCTCATTTGACCAATGAAGTATCTAATGTCTAAAGGCTAATTGATTCATCAATGACTTTGTGTCAGATGAATCAATACAAGTATGACTGAGATAGTTCACTCCCTCTTGAATTTTCTTTTAGTATGTGGTATGTTTTAGGAGTTTGGTTCTTCATACCAAATTTCTAACATCCATTAACACCTGTATTTTTATTGCCCGACATCAGATAATTGTGACTTCTACATAAGTCTAATTACGATTGCTTAACATAGAGTTAAATTTGACCCTCAAGGCATAGCATTCTAGTAAGTGAGATTGTAAGTCTCCCATTCTTCATGGCATTGTGTGGAGACTTGACCTTTTTTCCTTTCATGGGAGCTAGTGGCATACTTGTTGAATTATCCAAGTTGGAGCCCTTCTCATGGAAGATGTATTGGTTTAAGTATTCATACTTGTGAATGAATGGTTAAGTGTTCTCCAAAGAATGAATTAATCAATTAAAAATCACCATTAACACTTGACTAACTCTTGACTAACATTTGACTAACTCTTGTTAATATTGCTTTACTTTCAAGTCATTTACTTTATGCAATTTAAATTTCAGTCATTTATCATTCATTGCCATTTACGTTTCATATAACTTGTTTATGTTTATGTCATTTTCACTTTGCTCATCTGAGCCATATCTTGTGGTTGTATATATATTTTGTGTGTTTTGGTTTTATTTGTGGTCTGAGGACCTTAAAATATCTAATAACAATAAAAACCTTAAAAAAAATCTGGTGGACTATTGAACTTGAACTGAACTTTTGGACTTAGGATTAGGTAACATTCCCTATGTAAAGAGGACTTGGCCAATGCCAACATTCCGAGACCGAGTCATTGTGAACTGAGCCTTCATATGATACAAGTCTTGGGATTTATTGGAATTCATTTGCTACTACGTCTTTATGCTTAATTGTTATTTTGATATTGTGTTTGATGCTTTGCTCTAAGTTGATCAAGGGATATTTCATATGATACATGGGAAGATAATGAAGTCTGTTAGCTATTGGAATTGCTTGCTTGGATGTGGTTATCTTTATTTGATGCCTTGATCTTCATGATGTCTAGATATTGCTCATTGCTTATTGGATATTGCTCATTGCTTATTGAAAATTCCAAAGGAAAATGAGTTTCTATATGACATTCTTGTCTGTTGGATTGCGTCCCATTGATCAGATCTTTTCAACTCTCAACTTTTAAATGTGTGCTTAGGATAGCCTTTTCATCTCCTCCCACTTTCTTAAATTTAAAAATCTATCCCCTTTTTTAAAAACTTCTTTACTTGTGATTTCAAAGTTAGACTTTGTTTTAATGATTAGAAACTTTGGCCTTATGCCATTGAATTTTTAAACTTCTTTTCTTAAATCAAATTTGTAAATAAACTTAATCATATTGACTTAAAATTTCAAAATACAAAAAGAACTAACAACTTCACTCAAATTTTTGGCCCTTTTTGCCTTTTCATTTAAACTTTTGTTAAAAACAATTCACCAACTTATTTAAAAATTTTACCACGAACTACGACATTTTGATCCCTCATTTTTATGTTGGTACGTAGGCACAAGTCCGAAGGTCTTGTCAAACACAAAAATATAATCAATGAGTTCTTTTCTCACCCCCACACTCTATTTTTATCAAACATCTTTTGTACCAAAAACAGATGAACACATAAAAAAAGGCTCATTAGGAGTACTTGAGACACTTTAGGTGCTAACACCTTCCCTCTGTGTAACCAACCCCCTTACCTAAAATCTCTGGCATTATATTAGTTTTGATTTGAAAACTTCTTATCTTTGGATTCTGTTCGTACTTTTCCCTTTTCCTTTGGAAACAATAAAAGTGCGGTGGCGACTTTGGGTTTATTGATATTAAGCTTATCCATAGTTTGATGATCATGAATTTACCGCTACAAAAATTAAGTGGCGACTCTACTGGGGAAAAGTCCTCAGTGGGTTTAGCCTAGTTTTTATATGTGTATATATTTGTATATTTGATGTTTGTATATTGTTTGTGTGATATAATCTGTCTGTTGTGCTTGGTGATCTATGAGTGGTGAGATGAGTTCAGACCCGAACTTGAATGCAATTAAGATAGGAGGATGGTATAGTCATGTTCAACTTGTGTGGAGTAGTCCTTAACAAGTTGACTTGAGATCCATCTACTTAGTGGAAACCTCTTTGGAGTTACTGATGTCACACAAGTTATTTGTGGATTGGCATTACTTTCTCTGATCTGGGGTCCGAGAAGTTGAGGAACGTAGAACATTTAACCCAACTTGGCATATTTATGATGTATTACGGAGACTGTTCAGGTGTAGACCTGATAACAGTTGTTACGTGATACTACACTCAAACGAGTTTCTCTTGAGAATATTATGGGTTGATGAGTCAGTCATCCTAACCTATAATATCTGATAGATGGAATTAAGACTCTGGGAACTTTTTAGAACATGACCTACATGTTTTTTTATCCTTAGCAGACTCCTTTGAGAGGGTTATTAACCTGAATCTATGCTCATGACTCACAACAAACCCTTTGATTCTCGATTTTGATCCGATCAAGTATCATCAATATTAATGGAACTTGGGTATTGATAAGGTGAAAACCATAATCCACCAAAATGATGATTGATCTTGATGATGCCTTGATCTATCGCTTGACCTTTGTTTGTGTTTTCCTTGTGTGTGATCCCCCGTGTATGATTATTGCATTCATGCATACATGCGCATCATAACATTCATAACAGAAAAGTAAATTTCAAAGAACTTGAGGTCTTGTTTGCAAATATTTTCAGACCATGGATTGTGGACGAAGGAACACTAAGAAATACAATTTTAGATGTCATGATTTGAAAGAGCTAAGGAAGTTGTCATCTTTTGTATTAGATCCCTTGGACTTCAAGCAACATTATGAGAACCTTTTGTCTATGTTATCTACTGATGTGGTTGGGGGACTTTTGAGTGTTTTGGTTTAATTTTATGCTCCTTTCTACTGGTGTTTCACTTTTCCCGATTATTAGCTTGTACCTACGTTAGAGGAGTATGCCCATCTCTTGGGAATAGCCGTATTGGATAAGATATCTTTTAGTGGATTGGAGGAGATTCCCAGATCTCATATCATGGTTGAAGCTCTTCATTTGAAGAAATATGAGATTGATGCGCATTTGGTGAAGAAGGGAGGAAGTCTTGGGCTGACTTCTGAGTTTCTCATTGGTAAAGCTACTGTTTTTTCTCAAGCTGGTAGCTTTGATGCTTTTGAAGCCATCTTTGTATTGCTCATATATGGTCTAGCTTTTTTCCCTAACATTGACGGTTTTGTTGATGTTAACTCCATTAGAATCTTCTTGATTGGAAATCATGTTCCTACTCTATTGGGTGACATGTATTTCTCTTTGCATTTAAGGAATTCTAAAGGTGGTGGGACTATTGTGTGTTGCGTTCCTCTTTTGTACAAGTGGTTTATTTCGCACGTGCCTTAGACGCATGCTTTTTTGGAGAACAAGCAATGTCTACGGTGGTCTCAGAGACTTATGTCTATCACTAATGATGATATTGTTTGGTATGATTCTGTATTGAGTAGCTTGGACATTATTGATAGTTGTGGTGAGTTCTCTAATGTGCCTCTCAATGGTGCACAAGGAGGAATCAACTACAACTCTGTTTTGGCCTGTCATCAACTTGGGTTCCCCTTTAGAGATAAAACTAATATCACTCAGTTAGAAGGTTTATTCTATCAAGAGGGTAAAGATACCCAACATTTGAAGCATAGGATGATACATGATTGGCATAATGTGCATAGGAAAGGAAGATCCGAGCTTGGTCCACGCAACTGTGTAGCTTTAGAAGCTTACACCATTTGAGTGAAGAAGAGAGCTCTAGAGCTGAAGATGTCGTACACCTATTAAAGACCTATATCTATGGTTGTCGCTGAGCCATCAACTTTCCATAACCAAGATTTAGAAGAGTTGGAAGACGCACTTGCGAAGATGATGCAAGAGAAAGATACGTGGGAAGAGCGGTTCCATGCTTTGAGCCGAAAGCATGAAGAGTTGTAGCTTGAGTCAAGAGAAAAGGATGCACTTATTGAGATTCTTGAAGACCGAGCAGTGAAGAGACAAAGAGAGCCAAAGGGTCTACCTTCCTCTAGTATGCCTCAGCCTTCCGGTGCTTGGAAGAAGATTGTTGATCAAGTTGTTCTTGAGAAGGCTCAGATGAACACATCCTTTGAGTCCGAGATTCGAAGCATCCAAAGGAAGTATGCACCCATAACCAGATCATCTGATGCATTTTCTAGGGATCCTTAGGAAGATAGTTTCCTTTTCTCTTGTATTTGTATTTTGGTTTCTGAAATTGTACCCAGTGTAATCCTTCCAAAAAAATTATGAATAAAAAGGGATTTTATCCAACTGTTATTATTATTATTTGAATATATATATATATATATATATATATATATATATATATATATATATATATATATATATATATATATATATATATATATATATATATATATATATATATATATATATATATATATATATATATTTGCAAACAGGACTTCATATGTTCTTTGAAATTAAACAATAAAAAAATCGCATTTCATGCATCATTTGCATAACAGGTTTCTGTCGCTAGATGTCTTATCAATTCTTCTTCTGTGCATCAGCTAAGCTGACTCACCACTATAATACTCATGCTAATTAACCAAAGATCATGGAGCATTTAGAGCTAGAGAACCGAGAGATGAAGGACGAGATTTCCAGATTAACGACGCTGATGGAATCTATGATTGCGTCCCAAAATCAGTCTTCACCAACTCCTGCAACTCCTCATCCTCAAAGGACTGTAATTTCTGAGGTTGCTACCTCAATTGTTCCTGTTGCTGGTGCCAATCAATCCATTCCTTATATGCCTGCTGGATGCCCTTGGGGAATGCCACCTAATTTTATGCCAAAAGGGTATGCACCCACATTTGTTTCTCTTTCGGAATCTAGCTCGGTCATGTCAGTGCCACCTCTAGTTGTTAACACTCTTCCTCGTGTTGCGGACACTATCTACGACTCTGAGCCGTCTGAGGGTCTAGAAGTGTATGAGAAGATGGATGAAATGAACGATTAATTCCTCGAGCTGTGCAAAGAGTTGAAGACTCTGAGAGGGAAAGACTTGTTTGGGAAGAGTGTTATTGAACTCTGCTTGGTCCCTAATGTTAAGATCCCAGTAAAATTCAAGGTCCCGTATTTTGAAAAGTACAAAGGGAATACTTGCCCGCTAAGCCATCTTGTGATGTAAGCCATAGAAATGTCTACTCAAACTGATAATGATTAGTTGTTGATTCATTATTTCCAAGACAGTTTAACTGGAGTTGCCTTGAGATGGTATATGGGTCTGGATAATGTAAGCATACGTACTTTCAATGACTTAGGCGACGCCTTTATCAAGCAGTATAAGTACAATGTGGATATGGTGCCTGATAGATACCAGTTGAGGTCTATGTGTCAGAAGGATAAAGATACATTCAAAGAATATGCCCAGAGATAGGGAGAACTGGTTGCCCAGATAAGTCCACCTCTTAAAGAGAAAGAGGTGATGAAGATCTTCTTGAAGACGCTGAGTTCGTTTTATTACGAATGTATGATTGCAAGTTCCCCCAATGGTTTTATCAAAATGGTAAACATGAGGATAAGTCTAGAAGAAGGAGTCTGTGAAGGATGTTTGTCTAAAGAAGAGGCATCATCCAACAAGAAGTACGGTGGTAGTTTCTCTAAAAGGAAGGAAGGAGAAGCTAACTCAGTGTTGGTAGGGAGGCAGAGGAGGCCTCGTGTCAGGAAGAGTTCTCAACCTCGTCAACATCAACATCAAGTTTCCTCAGTAATTCCGGTTTTTTCCAACAATTCTAATCAATCAGTTCCAATTCAGCAACAACAACATCAACAACCGCTACAAAGAACCAACTACAACAACACCAATCATCACCAACAAAATTTTGAGAGGAAGAAGGTTTATTTTGACCCTATTACTATGACTTATGCAGAGTTATACCCATCAATAGTTCTGAAGAACCTCATCCAGCCAAGAAATCCTCTGCAAATCCCTGAGCCACTACCATGGTGGTTCAAGCCTGATCTTCATTGTGCTTTTCACCGGGGAGCCCCTAGTCGTGATATATAGAACTACTATCTATTGAAATATGCAGTTAAAAAGCTTGTGAAGAGTGGTATGGTATCCTTTGAGGATAGAGCGCCAAATGTAAAAGCCAATCAGTTGCCTGCTCATGGTAACGCTTATGTCAACATGGTGGACGGTTGTCTAGGGAATTTCCGAGTTTTTGATGTAAGACGTATCTGAAGATCTCTGGTGGAGATGCATAAGACTTTATGTTTAATCAGTAACTGTGAACATGACCATGATGGTTGTTTCATCTGTAGCATGAAGTTGTAAGACCCCAATTTTGACCCTAAGATCCCTAATGTAATTCCATCATAAGCATTAGTATTGGGATCATACCTTGGCATCCTCCTTACCCCTCTTTTATTGGGTTTGTTTTGGGAGAGATCACCAAGCAATTTGTGATTATATCATACTTGTATTTTATCATTTCACTAACCAAAATACCAAAAATATGTCTTTGCATTTGTCTAACTCTTTTGTAGGAAGGGCATGATTCCATTGATTCATCAAGTTCACATCTAGGGTTTGAGACCCCCATGAACAAAGAGCACAACTAATAATTGATCCAAGAATGGTTATGAGCATCATATATGAGTCTCAATGTTCTCTACATGTTATATTGATCAAGTTTTCTTCAAGAGTTTGAGGGTGATTTGCCTTGGAAACCCTAGTTTGACTAGGTATCTTTAGTAACTTCTCCAACAAGCTATCTCACCAATTGATAAAATTTATCAAGGGACACTTCAAAATTCATAATCTTATGCATATATGATCTACCATGAGCCAAGAAAGTCAAGATAATTGTAAGTTAGCAAGTTGGTTGATGGTGGTTGGCCAGATGGATTCATCCGATCAAAACTGGGCCTCCCTAGACCCTATCTCCTACAATTTTCACCATATGAAAATGATTCCAAGAGAAAACTTACTCTAAATGACATTCCAAACAACTTTCATGTTGATACCTAGAGCTAGTTGTTCTTGGAAAATCATTGTCTATGTTGAAACATTATAGGTCATTTTGTCTAAACCCTAATTTGAAAGTCAACTTCCCGAGGCCATAACTTGCTCAATTTTTATGATATGAAATATTTCCAAGTTGCACAATCAAATTCAATGTGTCTACTTCAACGTTTATGTTTGGAGTGGGAGCTAATTCAACTTTTTTGAGCATGTGATATGAGGTTACATTATAGGTCACTTTTGACCTATACCATTGATCAAGTGATTTTTTCAAACTTCAAAAATTATTAACTCTATCGTTTAAAATCCAAATGACATGAAATTGGTGACAATTTTGAATTTCTTTGAGAGATCTACAACTTTGATGAATACACGTTTCTCATTTGAAGCTCATATAAAAAGTTAAGCAAGGTGGAATATTGAGACATATGGCTTGACACTTAGAAAAATTTTGATATATCCAAAATTTCCAAACTTCTACCTCAAATTTCTTCAAGTTACAAACTCCAAATGGAAAAGTGTTGAACATTAAAGTTATTCCTCTTGATCTCACCTTTCCAAAGAGCTCAAATTCATTCATTTTGGACAAGGAATGCATAGGTTGCGCATGGCATGAACATGGTGTCATCACTTGGAAAGGATCAAACTTCAAATCAAAATGTACACTTGCCTTGCAATCCAAGCTAAATTCAAATCATCTCACACTCATTTGTGGACTTATGGCAATGATTTTATGGGCCTATGCGCGCCCATGCACCCATGCATCATCAATGACCAAATTTGGAAAGTGAATGCAAGTGTGCAAAAAGCAATGGATTCAGCTATAAATAGAGCCTCATATGCTCAGCAATCAACACACATTCGCGCCAACTTTGATCCTTCATCTCTAACCCTCATGTTGCAAAGGATAAACCTGAGAAATTCATTTGAATTTGAGGTTGAATTTCCACTATTTTGAAATTCAAATCTCCAGGAATCCACAACCTTTTGAGCATTCAATCCTTCCGCTGCAAGCATTTGGAGTGAGATCAAGCACGAGCAAGAGCAAGATCAGTTGAATCCAGACTTCCATTGAAGGTATTTTCCATAAATTTTGATCTCTTCGATTCTCTCAAATTCTTGCTCAATTCTATTGATTCTTTGGTTGTCCAAAGTCCTACCAATGTAGGCAAGAAGATTGAGATGCTTTGAGGCTGTCGCAACGCGAAAAACAACCGGCGGGAAAATACAGAGCCGCCACCGACACTATTCATCCTATGACGGAAAGGAAGTGCGGGACTAACCTAAGAAAGGGAAAGGAACGGTCTTACGACTAGAGATTACAAGGTACGGGAGTCGGTTACGCAAGGGGAAGGTATTAGCACCCCTCACATCCGCCGTACTCGACGGGATCCACACTCAAAAGAATAGGAAAAGGTTGCTAATAAACTGCTCAAAGAAAATGCATAAACTAGAATGATAAACAGGTGAAAGAAGATGGAGGAAGTGGACTCGGCAGGATGTCACATCCTGGGCCTAGGTAGTTTGTCAGAAACAAACATCAGAGTCAACGTAGTTCGGGGAAAGGGGGCATGCTCGCTAGGATATCGCATCCTATGCCTACGTATCTTCTCTATCCAGAGAAGAATCAGAGCACTCGTAGCTTGGCTAACGCACGCCGAAACAACACCAAAAGGGGACGTTGAGACGTCAAAAGAAACACTCAACAAGAAACAGAATGCCAATACATGGACTTACACCCGACTCCTGGCAACAAAAAGGAAACAGAATGCTAATACATGGACTTACATCCGACTTCAAACAATAACAAGGAAACAGAATGCCAATACATGGACTTACATCCGACTCCAAACAATAACAAACGCTAACCAGTGAACACCAAAGAAAAAGGTTATCAGAATGAACCCCAACAAAGTAACTAACTATCCAGCCAGTCACCACAAACGTCCCAAATGAACCCCAAGTGAGTAACAACCGTCACAAATGAACCCCAAAGATGATAACCATCATCACAAATGAACCCCGAAGATGAACCCCAAATGAGTGACAACCGTCACAAATGAACCCCAAGATGATAACCATCATCACAAATGAACCCCAAAGATGACAGAAAAAATCCCCAAGGTATGAACATACCACACACGCCCACGCGGGACAAACAAGTACTCACACCAAAGAAACAAAGGAAAGGATGAACACACACAAAACAAAAGGGTGAAAAAGAAAAAGGGTGCCTGGAGAGATTGCTCACAACCTCCTGCCTACGTATCTCATCTGGTATGAGAATCAGAGCGACGTAGTTCCCCTTAACACGGGAAACAACAAACTAATAGGGAGTCTGGCTCGAGCCTAATAGTTGTCACACGAACAAAAAGAGACGCTGAGACGTCAAAAGAAAAAAAAGGTTGCCCGGAGAGATTTTTCTCAATCTCCTGCCTACGTATCTCATCTGGTATGAGAATCAGGGCGACGTAGTTCCCCTTAACAGGGGAAGGAACAAACTAATAGGGAGACTGACTTGAGCCTAATAGTTGTCACACAAACAAAAAGAGATGCTGAGACGTCAAAAGCAACAAAAAGGTTGCCCGAAGAGATTTCGCTCAATCTCCTGCCTACGTATCTCATCTGGTATGAGAATCAGGGTGACGTAGTTCCCCTTAAAAGAGGAAGGAACAAACTAATAGGGAGACTGACTCGAGCCTAATAGTTGTCACACAAACAAAAAGAGACGCTGAGACGTCAAAAGAAACAAAAAGGTTGCCCGGAGAGATTTCGCTCAATCTCCTGCCTACGTATCGCATCTGGTATGAGAATCAGGGCGACGTAGTTCCCCTTAACAGGAGAAAGAACAAACTAATAGGGAGACTGGAACTCGAGCCTAATAGTTGTCATGCAATCAAACATCACTAAGTTGAGGTCTCTAATCAGAATCCTAACTCACACAGGAAGCAAGTCAGTTCAGAGGAAAGCAAATAACCACACCAACACAAGTGAACAAGCATCACTCACTATATCCACACAAGAGGCCCAAACAATGGGTAGGCTTTAGTCAAGAGGGGTCATATCAACCTCGACAAACAAGCCAAATTGTAAAGGTGATTAACTGGGCTCTTAACCACTGACATTGAACGTCAGGGTGAGCAGATCAAAATGGTAATGAGGATGAGATCTCATAGCTCTTAACCCTGGCCAGGGTGAGCTCATGACAAAGAAAGCGTGGGGATCCAGAAAGAGGGATCCTATTCCACTTGACAGACACTGGACAAAGATCTTGGGTACATGTTCAGAAGCATCAACACGTAGTGCGAGCATAATGAACGACTCACTAAATAACGGGGGATTGGCTACTAATACCTTCTATTCGTCAATTGCCTCTTCACTTAGGAGGACTTATCAAGTAACATTCCTCACTTAGAGGTCTTTGGCACAAATGTAAACAAACACAAACAGAGCCTCTTAAGGAGGACTTACCAGCAAAATGCCTACCAAAAAGGTGACAGGACTTCCAGACTACATGGAGTAAGAAGAAAACTACCTAAGTGGTGTATCAACCACAATCCAAAGCTCAAGCAAGAGCTAAAAGAAAGCAACTAATGTACCTGTACAAAAGCTAACCAGTTAGTATCTCAGACAACCAATCAGAAAACAAACAGTGAAACCATCCAACTGCACACAACTCAATGTACAATGGTCAAGCATTCAAATGAAGCAGTGAGCTCAACACATCAACTTAAATCCCTACAAAACACAAATAAGTCAGAACACAATCCAATTTGCATCTCAAAAGGTGAGTAACTCAACCATTAATGCTAAAGGTCCAAACCTGAAACACAAGTCAAGGTTAATTCATGTACAAAACATTAGTGCAAAGACTAAGTCCAAAACCAAACCAAATGATCAAAACAAAAGTCAATCTTTCACATATTGCACATTCAAACAATCAAGAAAATGACCTCAAAAGGACCAATATCAATTCACAAGGCAAGTAGCTCAAATGACTCATGCTATGCAAAGACCAACAAATGAGCACAAAATGGACATCCAAATTAGAAAATCCAAATCAAAACAGAAAAGCATGCAATGGTATGAAATTTTTTATGTAAGCTACTCATGTCATGAATGTTCAACATGCAAAATATCAAATCCAGAAGAGTTCAAATGATAGATGAATAAAAATGCACAAATGCAATGCCAAATATGTGACATAAATTGTCACATACATCTTCATGTGTCAAAAATAATGATGGCATATGATAAAAATTCCAAACCAAGGCTCAAAAAATCATATCACAAGTGAAGATTAAGCACAAAAAAAATCAGATCAATTGGATCAACACATAGCATTTCACAAAGCATTTATCATGACATATCAAATTGGCACCATGTTCAATCAAAAATTCACAATTATAAATCCAGCAAACAACAATTCATGAAAATAATGCTATAAAAGCCTAGACATTAAAACAAGACTATGAAAAAAAATTGGACTCAATTTGGAGCATTTTACTATTTTCTATGAATTTTCAAAGATAAGCAAAATAATATGAAATAATAAAATGAAATGGAGGGAAAATAATGTTTGAAATTAAATCAGCATTAATCTCAGCCATAAGATCTAGCGCGAAAAGCACATCAACGGCTCCTATTTGAATGATCAAAATGCATCACTTCACTAAACACAATCAGCAGCCATGTCATTGGTCAAGGTGCACGCAAGCATGGTCAAACACACACAAGTCAATCAATTGCACACATAGGCGAACACATCAGCATACAGCGAGGCATAAGTGAAACGCAACGTTTCACTAATGATTTGGCAGCATAATCAGCATTCTTCGCAACACATAAGCACGGTCAAACAACTGAGGACCAACCAAACACACATGCAAGGCAATACGTGGATGCCAACACAGCATAAACCCTAAATAAAACCAGACGCCGGAGCTGTAGCTCCGGTCGTCTTCTCCGGCCGTCTCCGGCGGAGA
This sequence comes from Lathyrus oleraceus, assembly GCF_024323335.1. Classification (NCBI taxonomy): domain Eukaryota; kingdom Viridiplantae; phylum Streptophyta; class Magnoliopsida; order Fabales; family Fabaceae; genus Lathyrus; species Lathyrus oleraceus. Next base: position 137,106,683 of record NC_066582.1, on the reverse strand, counting down.
TTCATGATTTTTTTCCAGAAATCATCGAGCCATATATCATTGGAACCTCCAGGCCACGTAGATCACAAATATCATGATGAAACATCCTAAAACCTTCTAGATTATCCAGATCGAACAAGAATATAATTGAGAACCAAACTTTAAATCAACATAACATGCTCATTTCTCATCCAAATCAAGATCTAATCATATCTACGTGTTCTACACAATGAGATCTACGGTTCTATGGCCTTTAATCATCAAAAGGAGAGATCGAAAATTTCACTTACTTGAAATGGAAGCTTCTGTTTATGCGTGATCAAGCTCTCACAATCTCCAGATCTACTCCTCTATGCTTGACTAGAAGCTTTGTGCAAGAAACATCAGCTGAAACCACCTAGATTCACTTCAATTTCAGAAATCCATTAACATGTTCATGCACTTGTTCTGCTCGAAACTGGACTGAATTCTTCAAAGTAAGGGATGGATCTTGCTCAGTGATGCTCCACGATCAAGAATATGCAAGAGTTTTGAGGAATTGTGTGAAGAAATTTGAGTTTCGAAGAGAGAGAAAAATGGAGGGAATTTGAGATTTTCGATCTGAATTTTCTGTTATGTGCAATTGCAGTTAGGGTTTGGCTTTTATATGATGCACTAATCATGCTGCTAATCCAATTAAGCTTGTACTAATCATAATTAGAGAGAATTGAAGTGAAGTGCAAAAATGCAAAGTGAGCTTAGCATGGCCATGTAGCACGTGACCTTTCTCATGCAATGGCTGAAATTCACTTAAAATTAACCAATACTCATGATGGAATGGTTAAATTGCTTGTAGCTTAAGCCAATTTTGAATTATGAAATTTCCCTCCAAAATGCACACTTGAGGAATGATGATCATACACACTTTTTCCATGCATGGCAAGGCTTGTTTTGAGAAGTATTGGTCATGAGGAGTACTTTGCAAAAAGAATGGACCAATTTGGAGTTTTGTATCAAAAGTTATGTCACTTTGAACTTCCATGCACACCTTGTGATCATTTGGCCATAACTTCTCAACCATTCATCATATGGACCTGAATTAGGACTTTTTGGAAAGGGGAGACAAAGATCTTCAACTTTCATGTTCACCAAAAATACATTTAAAACTTCTTTGATATTGATAAGTTAAGTTGAATCTGGACCAGAAACTTGAAATTACAGGTCACTTTCCATTTTTGGAAACTTTTGCCATGAGTTCAAAATCTTCAAGCTAGATGTTTAGAATGACAAATGGACCTCTTTTGAACATGATTGAGGTGTCTCAACTCATTTCCCCACCTCATAGCCCTTAATTGACTTCACAGTTGACTTTTTTGTCCTCAAATGACCTTGAAATTGCCTGATCAGCTTGAGCCTCTACCACTTGGGGGAAATTGCTAAAAAATGAAACCCTAGCTCATGTAAGCTCTTCATAACAATCATATGATCCTCATCCCAAGAAAATACTCATCTCCTTGAGCAACCCTAGGTGGAAGAATGGCATTGATTAGGGTTGACCAGAGGTCACAACCCTAATCGAAAGGAACTTGAGGATGAATCATGAAACCCTTGATGATGATAGAACCATGATGATAGAACCATGATGATGGTGATATACCCTTGCAAACAAGATAATACTCAAAACCTTTGAAGAATCAAGAAACCCTGACTGAAGCCCATGCCTTCAGATGGTTGATCATCAATTCATAGAAACCCTCAGGCTTGAATCATGTAACTTCTCCATCTTTTGAAAAGACTTTGGAGGATGACCTTCTTATTTTCATATGATATGCAAAATGCAATGCCTAATGTCCTAAAACATGAAATGCAATGTGTCAAACTAGTCTCAAGAAGAGGAGGGCAAATTTTGAGGTGTTACAGTTGCCCCTATTCAATCCACTGTGAATCTGTCGATATGAACAGCCTCGGCTTTCAGATGATCAGGGTGAAGAGTGGTTGAATACAAAGAACAGACGAACAATTTGCGCTCCGCTGGGAATTAAGTAACAATGCCTGTCAGAATCGGCAAAGAGGTGGTCTTGAAAGAAGAATCCGTATGGTACGGTAAGAGTCGGTTTGAATACCGAAAGAGAATGTTAACATGGATACCAAAATAAATGGTAACACAGAAATAACCATGGCCTGAATGCCGCTCATCAGTCTGAATACTGGAAATGACTTCGATCTGAGTATCGGAAGATATGAGATGATTAATACCGGCCTGAACACCGAGAGACTGGCCTGAATGCCACTTCGGTCTGAATACCCGGGAAACTGGCCTGAATGCCACAAGTGCTTCGACCTGAACGTCGGAAACTTCTTCGATCTGAACATCGAGAAAATTGGCCTGAATGCCACAAGTGCTTCTACCCGAACGTCGGAAACTTCTTCGATCTGAACATCGGGAAAATTGGCCTGAATGCCACTTCTGCGGGGGATTTTCTCCTTGTTATTATTATTTTTGCCTTTCTTGAACCCCCCAAAAATTCTTTGCTTTTACTGCCGAACAGTGGACCCCGTTCTCCATTTGAACCCCGCTCTCCAAAAGACACTCTGCGTCTCCTTTTCTCCCGATGGACCCCAATCTCCGCGCTGATCGCGTAACGTTCTTCAACCTTCATTTCCATCTCCGCACGACGGAAAATTTTCCCCCAATATCGCACTACTGGGGAATACTGTGGATTCAAAATCACGATGCCGAACTCCTCAGAGTAACATCTTCACCAACCAGCAAAACCAATTCTCAAACGGTAACCACGGCTCGGGACTAGTTTATGCTTTATATGCGTATGTTTGAATTTTTCAATGGCGTAATGCTCCAAAACCATGGAATTGCTACGCAATTTGGGAGGATGCAATGCAATATGATTCCCTAAATGATGAATGCATAAAAAGTATCCCCCTCAGGGGACGACACGAGCCACTCTGCTGAGAAACTCGACAACACTCCAATCTCCAATCCTGCTTGGGATAACACTGCTGCTGGGGAAAGGACAATCCTCACTGGGGATGAACTCCACTGAACTTGATCCGCTTGGGGACTTCACTGGGGAAAACTTCCAACACACACCCCTGCCGGGGAAACAACAACCTTCGGACCTGCTGGGGAAATAACAATCTCACCCTGCTAGGGGAAACAGCAAACTTCAGACCTGCCTGCCGAGGAAACACCGACCTCGAACCCGCTGGGGAGATACAGAATATTTGACGCGGAACACTTGTCGACTCGTCGAACACTGGCATTCACCATCTAACCATGGTGTCAATTTTCCCTTTCTTCAGACTTTGAAGAGTCTTCTTGATTAACCTTCTAGGATCGTCGTAATTCTCTCGTCGTCTCTACACCATTCTTCAACTCCTCGTCCCTGATTGGACTCAAAGGATTCTTTTGTCAACAACGCTTCACGTCACAACCTGCAAGTGAGTGAAAATAACCAACAGCACCTGCAAAAGAGATCGTTAGATAAAAACGTGCCCCAGGCGTGCCAAAATTTCAACACCTAGGTCACTCAACCTTCCAAATAAGATTTCAGGTTTTCAATCTTATAAACATGCATCGGAAGGGACCCCTATGTCTCAAAATGCAAAGATTCTTTATCAAAATAAACTGATGTTTTTGCAATCAAAGCGGTAAATGAAAACAAAAACAAAATTATTTGATTGAATATGCATTTTATTGATTGAAAAAAAGGGTGGCTCGTAACTGAGCAATACACAGGAAGCAATCCCTGAAAAGAATTAATTGCACACAAAAGGAAAATCTATCCTAATGGCAATGTGAAACCGTGATCTCATCGAGTTCCAACCCGGTTACAACCCATATGTCCTCAAGACTCTCCGCGCTTTCTGCCTTCTGAACAAGACGCTTCCGACCGATCTCTGCCGGGGATTATCCATGTGTCATATCCAAAGTACAAACGATCATGCTAGACGCAGTTGTTCGTTTCATTCCCTCTTTTGCCTGGACCGCCCTTTCGGGTTTTCAGTCCACCGGGATACCCTTTTTTGCCCAAGCCGCCCTTGTGGGGTTTTCGACTTGCCGGGTGTACAGTTTTTTTCCCTTTTTATCCCTAATTTTTGCTCGAACCTTTTTCCATTTTTTTTTGGTTCGCTGGGATGCCCATTTTTGCCTGGACTATTTTATTCTTTTCGTCCAGCGGGTCTCTTATACGAAGTATTTTTTAACTGCGTCCGCATTCACAGGGGATGGAAAATCCTCGCCATCCATGGTCGTCAACAACAAGGCTCCGCCATAGAAAACCTTCTTAACCACGAATGGACCCTCATAATTGGGTGCCCACTTGCCCCGACGATCGTTCTGAGGAGGAAGGATCCTTTCCAACACCATATCTCCCACATGATACACACGAGGTCGTACCTTTTGGTCAAAAGCACGCTTCATTCGTTGCTGGTACAATTGCCCATGACAAATGGCCGCCAGCCTCTTTTCCTCAATCAAGCTCAGCTCTTCATACCGAGTCCTTACCCATTCAGCCTCTTCCAATTTCAAATCCATCAGGACTCTCAACGATGGAATCTGGACCTCAATCGGTAGCACAACTTCCATCCCATACACCAGCGAGAAAGGCGTTGCCCCAGTAGACGTACGCACTGAGGTTCGATACCCATGCAATGCAAACGGAAACATCTCGTGCCAATCCTTATAGGTCACGACCATCTTTTGCACAATCTTCTTAATATTCTTATTAGCCGCCTCGACCACCTCATTCATCTTTGGACGATAAGGAGAAGAATTGTGATGCTCAATCTTGAACTCCCGGCACAGTTCTGCCATCATCTTATTATTGAGATTAGAACCATTATCCGTAATGATTCTTTCGGGAACCGCATATCTGCAAATGATATCTATTTTGAGGAACCTGGCCACGACCTGTTTCGTCACGTTCGCATAAGATGCCGCTTCCACCCACTTGGTGAAGTAATCAATAGCCACTAATATGAACCGGTGCCCATTCGAATCCGTAGGCTCGATCTTTCCGATCATATCAATGCCCCACATAGCAAACGGCCACGGAGACGACATTAAACTCAACGGATTTGGAGGTACGTGCACCTTATCAGCATAAATCTGGAATTTATGACATTTCCGCACAAAGTTGAAACACTGAGCCTCCATTGTCATCCAGTAATAACCAACTCTTAACAACTTTTTCACCATCGCATTCCCGCTGGCATGGGTACCAAACGACCCCTCATGCACCTCTTTCATCAATTGGCTTGCTTCTTTGTCATCGACACATCTAAGCAAAACCCAATCAAAATTCCTTTTGTACAAAACCCCATCTTTATTCAAATAGAACACCATGGCCAACCTCCTCAGAGTCTTTCGGTCCTTTTTAGATGCTCCCTCGGGATACTCTTGGGTTTCCAGATAACGTTTGATGTCATAATACCACGACTTTTCATCATCAGGCGCTGCCTCAACAACAAACACATAAGCCGATTTATCCAGTCGCCCCACCTTAACACTAGGGAATTGATTCCACCACTGCACTTTAATCAAAGCGGCCAGAGTAGCCAAAGCATCTGCCAAAGGATTTTCTTCTCTCGGCACATGGTGTAATTCCACCTTGGTGAAGAACGTCAACAATCTCCTCGTATAATCCCGGTGTGGAATTAAGTGGGATTGATGCGTATACCATTTCCCGTTAACCTGGTTCACAACCAAAGCTGAATCTCCATAAATGACAAGGTTCTTGATCCGCAAATCAATCGCCTCTTCGACACCCAAGATACAAGCTTCATATTCAGCCACATTGTTGGTGCATTCAAACGTTAGTCAGGTGGCAAAAGGAATGTGGGATCCCTTCGGCGTAACCAAAACAACACCAACTCCACTACCATTCACGTTAATGGCCCCATCAAACATCAGAATCCATTCGGACTCAGGGTCAGGCCCCTCCTCCGGGATAGGTTCCTCACAATCTTTTGATTTGAGAAACATGATGTCCTCATCAGGGAATTCAAACTTCATCGGTTGATAATCCTCAATGGGTTGCTGGGCGAGGTAATCCGACAATACACTCCCCTTTATTGTTTTCTGGGAAGTGTACTGGATATCGTACTCAGTCAAAATCATTTGCCATCTCGCAACCCGTCCGGTCAATGCTGGCTTCTCAAATATATACTTGATCGGATCCATCTTAGAAATCAACAAAGTGGTATGAACCAGCATATACTGTCTCAGTCGGCGAGCAGCCCATACCAAAGCACAACAAGTTTTCTCGAGCAGTGAATATCTTGTTTCATAGTCGGTAAACTTTTTGCTAAGGTAGTAAATTGCATGCTCTTTTCGACCAGAATCGTCATGCTGCCCCAGTACACACCCCATAGACCCCTCGAGGACTGTCAAGTACAGAATTAAAGGTCGTCCCTCCACAGGAGGCATCAGAATCGGAGGCTCCTGCAAATATTCTTTTATTTTTTCAAATGCCGCTTGGCAATCGTCATTCCACCTGACCGTTTGATCTTTTCTCAACAACTTGAATATAGGTTCACACGTGGCTGTTAGATGAGATATGAACCATGAAATGTAGTTCAACCTCCCTAAGAAACCACGAACCTCCTTCTCTGTTCTCGGTTCAGGCATTTCTTGTATCGCTTTTACTTTGGCAGGATCAACCTCGATTCCTTTTTCACTTACAATAAACCCCAGCAACTTATCGGACCGCACTCCGAAAGTGCAATTATTCGGATTCAACCTCAATCTGAATTGTCTCAACCGGTCAAATAACTTGGCCAAGTCTACCAAATGCCCCTCTTCTGTTTGGGACTTTGCTATCATGTCATCAACATAGCATTCGATCTCATGATGAATCATATCATGAAACAAAGTCACCATAGCTCTTTGATACGTGGCACCGCCGTTCTTGAGACCGAATGGCATCACCTTATAACAAAAAGTGCCCCATGGTGTGATGAACGTTGTTTTCTCCATATCATCTGGCGACATTTTGATTTGATTATAGCCAGAAAAGCCATCCATGAAGGAAAACACCGAGAATTGAGCTGTATTATCTACCAACACATCGATGTGAGGTAATGGGAAATCATCTTTCGGGCTAGCTCTATTCAAATCCTGGTAGTCCACACACATCCTCACCTTTCCATCCTTCTTCAGCACCGGTACAATGTTCGCGACCCAATGTGGATAATTAGTGACAGCTAGGAAACCAGCATCCAACTGCTTTTGCATTTCCTCTTTGATTTTCATGGCCATCTCGGGTCGAGTTCTGCGCAACTTCTGCTTCACTGGAGGACAGTCTTCTCTCAATGGCAACTTGTGTACAACGATATCGGTATCCAACCCTGGCATATCCTGATAAGACCAGGCGAAGATATCAACATACTCTTTCAACAATGCTACCATTTTGCTCTTGACATTCACCTCCAAAGCGGCCCCAACCTTTACTTCCTTTCTGACTTCCTCGGTACCCAGATTAACAATCTCGACTTGTTCCTCATGCGGCTGAATCACCTTCTCCTCTTGCTTCAACGACCTGGCTAATTCCTCCGGCAGTTCACAATCTTCTTCGCCTTCTGCTTCGGCATGATAGATCGGATTGTCGAAGTCATATGAGGGTGTAACAGGATTGTTATCAATGAGATCCGGAGAATGATCGCATCTGCATGAATGTTGATTCATGCATTTCTTTTAGAACCGGGATGCGACAAATTAAAAGGAAGAAAAATTAAAATAAACATTGCCATTTTTTATTTTATTTTTATTGAACTGCAAAAATAAATGAAAAACAGGGAACACTGCTTTTAATGTGAAAACTTCCGTTTATTACTGATGCAAATATCGCAAAGTGAAACACATGAGGTGACCCTTACAATGAACCATTACGTTTCGGGCAAAACGTATGGCTTTCATGCAAACAGAATTGAAAAACAGAAATATTACTCTTCACGTAGAGTGACAATGATGATCTTTTCGGCCTCCAGTTCTGGATCTCCATCCCTGGTACGCACGGTTTTATCCACGAGTCGAGCTCGCAGTCACTGTCAATCTCTTCACCCACCGCACAGACGTGATCTGGATCTAGCATTTCAGCACTGGTGAATGTGAACGACTAACGACGTCTTCTATTCTACCCAGACGAGCCTTGGTCCGACTGATAGCCAATCCCAAACCTGTCCTCTTTCGCCGCAATGTCTATCATTCTTCCCCAACCTGGGGCCTCTCCATTGTTCACCACTTCGATAGCCTGTCTATAAGAAGCAATGGACGGCTTCTTCTCTTTCTTAGCAAAAATGGCATTCTCCACCTTAACGGTTTCAAACGCCTGACTCGGTGTTTCAAATATTTCACCGTCCATTTCTACATACTTGAACGATGACAAGTGGCTGACAAAAATATCCTCCTCCCCACAAACTGTTACGACCTGCACGTCCCAGATATACTTTAACTTCTGGTGCAAAGTCGAAGTTACTTCCCCAGCACCGTGTATCCATGGTCGACCCAACAAGCAACTGTATGCCGGATGAATGTCCATGACATAGAACACAGACTTGAACACCTCGGGCCCAATCTTCATAGGGAGCTCAACTTCCCCAAACACAACCCTCTTAGAGCCATCAAACGCTCTAACCACCAGATCAATCGGCCTCAAAACCACTCCTTCGCAATCCAACTTAGCCAGGGCCTTCTTAGGCAACACATTGAGTGACGAGCCGGTATCAACCAGAACGTGCGAAATCATTTCTCCTTTACACTCCATCGAAATGTGTAATGCCTTATTATGATTACGTCCATCCACAGTAAGATCGAGATCAGTGAAACCCAACCCATGGTTGGCATTGACATTTGACACCACTGTCTCCAATTGATTAACCGTAATCTCCTGCGGGACATAGGCCCTCTTCAAGATTTTTAACAAAGCCTCCCTATGCCCTTCTGAGCTTAACAACAAAGATAGGATTGAAATCTTGGACGGAGTTTGCTGCAAATGATCAACAAGTTTGTACTCAGACTTCTTGGTAATCCTTAAAAACTCCCCGGCTTCCTCATCAAGCGCCTTTTCCGACCCAACAGGCGCCGGTGCCGCTCTAGGACTACCCTCATTCACCACCTGCTTACCTCTCGCCCTGGCTAAAGCCTCGGCCTTATCTCTCTTTTCTTTTTCTGCATCCCCACTCCTTAATGTGTCAGGCGCAAACAACCTCCCGCTGCGAGTGAAACCACTAAGTCCGGCATTATCCACCTTTGAAACGGTGGCATCACCTGCAGCCTGATCTTCTACTTTTTCTCCATTACAAAACACCTCCCCACCATAGTCCCACGGCACAGCATCATCTTTTTCATATGGTATGGGTCTCGGTACCGTAATGGTAACTGGAGCTGCATCTGCTGGCGCTGACAAGTTGATAGGATCAAAATAAATGGTTATTGTTGAAACGTCTTCCTTCCCCAAATCAACCTTCTCAAACCTGAGACTTCCCTCATCCATCATTCTCTGAACCGTCTCCCTCAATACAACACATCCATTGGTAGCGACAGTGCAAGCAGCACAACAATTATTACAACCCGGAAAAACTCCATTCTTCAACAACTGTCTCTTGACCATAGACATTGGAGTCCTTAACTGGTCCACGTCCATCACCCCAATTTTCCTCTTATCCTCCGAAATTGCATTCACCCCCATCTGACCGTGCGTCGGCATGGGATTAGCATTAACATTCAGCGATGATGCGAAATTGATGGCCTTGGAGTCTACCAAGTCTTTGACCACATGATTAAAAGCTTTGCAATCCTCAACATTGTGCCCGGGAGCACCAGAATGGAACTCACACTTGGCGTTCTCATCATAGCAAGTGTATGTCGGATGAATGTCCATGACATAGAACACAGACTTGAACACCTAGGGCCCAATCTTCACAGGGAGCTCAACTTCCCCAAACACAGCCCTCTTAGAGCCATCAAACGCTCTAACCACCAGATCAGTCGGCCTCAAAACTACTCCTTCGCAATCCAACTTAGCCAGGGCCTTCTTAGCCAACACATTGAGTGACGAGCCGGTATCAACCAGAAAATGCGAAATCACTGCTTCTTTATACTCCATCGAAATGTGTAATGCCTTATTATGATTACGTCCATCCACAGTAAGATCGAGATCAGTGAAACCCAACCCATGGCTGACATTGACATTTGACACCACTGTCTCCAATTGATTAACCGTAATCTCCTGCGGGACATAGGCCCTCTTCAAGATTTTTAACAAAGCCTCCCTATGCCCTTCTGAGCTTAACAACAAAGATAGGATTGAAATCTTGGACGGAGTTTGTTGCAAATGATCAACAAGTTTGTACTCAGACTTCTTGATAATCCTTAAAAACTCCTCGGCTTCCTCATCAAGCTCATTTTCCGACCCAACAGGCGCCGGTGCCGCTCTAGGAGTACCCTCATTCACCACCTGCTTACCTCTCGCCCTGGCTAAAGCCTCGGCCTTATCTCTCTTTTCTTTTTCTGCATCCCCACTCCTTAATGTGTCAGGCGCAAACAACCTCCCGCTGCGAGTGAAACCACTAAGTCCGGCATTATCCACCTTTGAAACGGTGGCATCACCTGCAGCCTGATCTTCTAATTTTTCTCCATTACAAAACACCTCCCCACCATAGTCCCACGGTACATCATCATCTTTTTCATATGGTATGGGTCTCGGTACCGTAATGGTAACTGGAACTGCATCTGCTGGCGCTGACAAGTTGATAGGATCAAAATAAATGGTTATTGTTGAAACGTCTTCCTTCCCCAAATCAACCTTCTCAAACCTGAGACTTCCCTCATCCATCATTCTCTGAACCGTCTCCCTCAATACAACACATCCATTGGTAGCGATAGTGCAAGCAGCACAACAATTATTACAACCCGGAAAAACTCCATTCTTCAACAACTGTCTCTTGACCACAGACATTGGAGTCCTTAACTGGTCCACGTCCATCACCCCAATTTTCCTCTTATCCTCCGAAAATGCATTCACCCCCATCTGACTGTGCGTCGGCATGGGATTAGCATTAACATTCAGCGATGGTGCGAAATTGATGGCCTTGGAGTCTACCAAGTCTTGGACAACATGCTTAAAGGCTTTGCAATCCTCAACATTGTGCCCAGGAGCACCATAATGGAACTCACACATGGCGCTCTCATCATAGCAACTGTATGCCGGATGAATGTCCATGACATAGAACACAGACTTGAACACCTCGGGCCCAATCTTCACATGGAGCTCAACTTCCCCAAACACAGCCCTCTTAGAGCCATCAAACACTCTAACCACCAGATCAGTCGGCCTCAAAACCACTCCTTCACAATCCAACTTAGCCAGGGCCTTCTTAGGCAACACATTGAGTGACGAGCCGGTATCAACCAGAACCTGCAAAATCACTGCTCCTTTATACTCCATCGAAATGTGTAATGCCTTATTATGATTACGTCCATCCACAGTAAGATCGAGATTAGTGAAACCCAACCCATGGCTGGCATTGACATTTGACACCACTGTCTCCAATTGATTAACCGTAATCTCCTGCGGGACATAGGCCCTCTTCAAGATTTTTAACAAAGCCTCCCTATGCCCTTCTGAGCTTAACAACAAACATAGGATTGAAATCTTGGACGGAGTTTGCTGCAAATGATCAATAAGTTTGTACTCAGACTTCTTGATAATCCTTAAAAACTCCTCGGCTTCCTCATCAAGCTCATCTTCCAACCCAACAGGCGCCGGTGCCGCTCTAGGAGTACCCTCATTCACCACCTGCTTACCTCTCGCCCTAGCTAAAGCCTTGGCCTTATCTCTCTTTTCTTTTTCTGGATCCCCACTCCTTAATGTGTCAGGCGCAAACAACCTCCCGCTGCGAGTGAAACCACTAAGTCCGGCATTATCCACCTTTGAAACGGTGGCATCACCTGCAGCCTGATCTTCTAATTTTTCTCCATTACAAAACACCTCCCCACCATAGTCCCACGGTACATCATCATCTTTTTCATATGGTATGGGTCTCGGTACCGTAATGGTAACTGGAACTGCATCTGCTGGCGCTGACAAGTTGATAGGATCAAAATAAATGGTTATTGTTGAAACGTCTTCCTTCCCCAAATCAACCTTCTCAAACCTGAGACTTCCCTCATCCATCATTCTCTGAACCGTCTCCCTCAATACAACACATCCATTGGTAGCGACAGTGCAAGCAGCACAACAATTATTACAACCCGGAAAAACTCCATTCTTCAACAACTGTCTCTTGACCATAGACATTGGAGTCCTTAACTGGTCCACGTCCATCACCCCAATTTTCCTCTTATCCTCCGAAATTGCATTCACCCCCATCTGACCGTGCGTCGGCATGGGATTAACATTAACATTCAGCGATGATGCGAAATTGATGGCCTTGGAGTCTACCAAGTCTTTGACCACATGCTTAAAAGCTTTGCAATCCTCAACATTGTGCCCGGGAGCACCAGAATGGAACTCACACTTGGCGTTCTCATCATAGCAACTGTATGCTGGATGAATGTCCATGACATAGAACACAGACTTGAACACCTAGGGCCCAATCTTCACAGGGAGCTCAACTTCCCCAAACACAACCCTCTTAGAGCCATCAAACGCTCTAACCACCAGATCAGTCGGCCTCAAAACCACTCCTTCGCAATCCAACTTAGCCAGGGCCTTCTTAGCCAACACATTGAGTGACGAGCCGGTATCAACCAGAACATGCGAAATCACTGCTCCTTTATACTCCATCGAAATGTGTAATGCCTTATTATGATTACGTCCATCCACAGTAAGATCGAGATCAGTGAAACCCAACCCATGGCTGACATTGACATTTGACACCACTGTCTCCAATTGATTAACCGTAATCTCCTGCGGGACATAGGCCCTCTTCAAGATTTTTAACAAAGCCTCCCTATGCCCTTCTGAGATTAACAACAAAGATAGGATTGAAATCTTGGACGGAGTTTGCTGCAAATGATCAACAAGTTTGTACTCAGACTTCTTGATAATCCTTAAAAACTCCTCGGCTTCCTCATCAAGCTCATTTTCCGACCCAACATGCGCCGGTGCCGCTCTAGGACTACCCTCATTCACCACCTGCTTACCTCTCGCCCTGGCTAAAGCCTCGGCCTTATCTCTCTTTTCTTTTTCTGCATCCCCACTCCTTAATGTGTCAGGCGCAAACAACCTCCCGCTGCGAGTGAAACCACTAAGTCCGGCATTATCCACCTTTAAAACGGTGGCATCACCTGCAGCCTGATCTTCTACTTTTTCTCCATTACAAAACACCTCCCCACCATAGTCCCACGGCACAGCATCATCTTTTTCATATGGTATGGGTCTCGGTACCGTAATGGTAACTGGAACTGCATCTGCTGGCGCTGACAAGTTGATAGGATCAAAATAAATGGTTATTGTTGAAACGTCTTCCTTCCCCAAATCAACCTTCTCAAACCTGAGACTTCCCTCATCCATCATTCTCTGAACCGTCTCCCTCAATACAACACATCCATTGGTAGCGATAGTGCAAGCAGCACAACAATTATTACAACCCGGAAAAACTCCATTCTTCAACAACTGTCTCTTGACCACAGACATTAGAGTCCTTAACTGGTCCACGTCCATCACCCCAATTTTCCTCTTATCCTCCGAAATTGCATTCACCCCCATCTGACCGTGCGTCGGCATGAGATTAGCATTAACATTCGGCGATGGTGCGAAATTGATGGCCTTGGAGTCTACCAAGTCTTGGACCACATGCTTAAAGGCTTTGCAATCCTCAACATTGTGCCCGGGAGCACCAGAATGGAACTCACACTTGGCGTTCTCATCATAGTTCGCAGGCCTCTGATCTGGTCTTACCGGAGCCAACGTCCTCAGCTGAACCAACCCAAGATCTTTCAACTTCTTTAACAGAAATGCATACGTCACGGGTGGCCTATCAAACCGACGATCAGTCATCCTTCCTCTCACTTAATACCCGCCCCGTTGTGTTCTCTGTTGAAATGGCTGTCGTTGTTGTTGCTGTTGCTGTTGTGCGGGTTGATTATCAGCAGGAATTGTTACTGCAGCAGTATGCTGGTAGTAACAATCCCTACCATGTCCTCTCTGGGCATACACAGCACTCGTGTCACCCTCCTTCTTACGCTGACCGTTCCCAAATGGCTTCTTTGATCCAGACGACGAAGCATTTCCCCGTATCTTTCCCATTTTTAACCAGCTTTCAATTCTCTCTCCAGCCACTACTATGTCTGCAAAGCCAGTGACAGGAGAACCCACCATCCTTTCAGCAAAAGTCTCCTGAAGGGTTCCCATGAACAGATCAGACATCTCCCGATCCACTAACGGTGGTTGAACTCTGGCAGCCAACTCTCTCCACCTTTGTGCATACTCTTTAAACCCTTCGTTTGGCTTCTGAAACATACCCTGCAACTGGGTACGGCTAGGTGCCATGTCAGCATTGAATTGGTACTGTTTAAAGAAAGCATCTCCCAAATCCTGCCAGCTCTTAATATCTGATGATCTCAACTTGGTATACCACTCAAGAGACCCACCAGATAAGCTATCCTGGAAGAAATACATCCAGAGCTTCTGATCCATGGTGTAGGTAGATATCTTTCGGACGAAGGCCTGAAGATGAGTTTCCGGGCAAGAACTCCCATTGTACTTATCAAACGTGGGTGCTTTAAACTTCTGTGGGATCACAATCCCCTCAACCAGCCCCATGTTTGTCATATTGATAGCCCCAGGAGTAGTATGGCTTTCCAGAGCCCTGATCTTTTCTGCTAGTACCTGAATCTCTTTGTTTGGTGGTTGAACACCATACTGACCAAATTGCTCGTTCAGCACGGAGAACTGATCTTCTTCTTTATCCTCCACAGCCCCAAAGAAAGAAGGAAACTGATTATCCTTCAGATTATTGCCCACAGGACCTGGTCCACCGCCTGCAGCGAAACCAAAACCACCACCATTGTTGATGAATACCCCAACATTAGTTGCCTTCTTCCTGAGATCACCGCCATCCCTAGAACCACCAAGACCATTGTTGGAGGTACCCTCTTGATTATTGCCACTATTGGCAACCGAAGCCCGCTCAAGCTTTTCCACCTTCTCAACAAGTGCTTTCTTCCCCAAGGCGAACCCTTGCATGACGTTGATCAACTCACTCATCTTCTCTTTCAGCTCGAGAATGTCAGCGTTGGATGGATCCATCAGTTTGGGTTTGTTGCGTCTGGTAGGGTATCTGTGCGGACGAGCTACGTGCAAAGGAATGATCCTTCATGCGCGAGCAATGATTCCTGAAACAACCAAACACGTTAGAAACCGACACCTGCAAAATAGAAGACAAGTTATTATGATTCATGCATGAATGCAATGTCTATCCATATGAGGAACATTCTATCTTTCGATCCTGGTTTCATTGAGACGGATAATAATCCGACGGTAACACTCTGACATCAATCAGCTGGTTTCACCATACAGAGCAGAGAACTATGATTTAGCAAAGATATCACCCGACCATGTGTGTGTTATGTGAGTGTACGCAGAAAAGCAAATAAAGCTTGGAGATCACTCATTAACTGATAATAACCATTGTATAGCAAAAGTGCGCTACACGTGCGAGAAACATACATCATGTCTGATACAAATCAAATTTATAATTCTCCAGAATCAGAAAGAAATACAAGCAAGTGAATTCCGTCAACATGCCTGACGGTAATCCAACACATGATAATAACTGCAATAAAAGTCTAAACTGAAGAAGGTCCCATAGAAGTCTCTGCATCATCAACCATCCTAGTAAACTTCATAGCGAACCTAAGCTCAGTATTCTCCTACTGCAGCCTTCCCACCTCTTTCTGATGAATCTTCATCTGACGGAAATAATGGTCCCTTTCAGCAAGATAGTGATCTCTCTCGGCCATAATCTTCGCGTTCTCTTCTTCCTTAACCCTTAACTTCGCTTCCCACTCTGCCGTAAGGGCTTTGGCTCTAGCTTCCCTCTGAGTCTTCACAAGGACTTGTCTCTTCTTTTCATCTTCAATGACCTTCAAAGCTCTAACCAACTGCTCTTTGGCGTGGTCGTGCTCCTTCGTGGATGACTCTAAAGCTTGGCTGATCTTACAGTAATAAGCGGTGTCTATCTCAGAACGCTTCACCTCTTGAGCATGTCTCTTAGCCTGGTCTTCTGCTTTCCCCTTGATCTCTTGATTAGCCAGTTGAATTCTCGCGACACTCATTTCCAACTCAGTCTTCTCTGCTTGCAGTTGATCTCTCTCCCTCTTCATCTCAAGGAACTCTTCCATACTGACAGAAGAACGTGGCTCCTCAATCAACAGATACCAAGGATCACCCACAGGAAATGGTAGACGAGTGAGCTCAACCCTCTTTCTGAGCCAATCATCAAACGGAGGAAAATACCTGTTATTAGCTCTACCAAAAGGAATCTTGCCTTTCCTTTGAATGTTACGCCACGCCTCAGACACTATCTCCAACGATGACTGGTTACCCTCAATCGGGAAGTAAAAAGACTCCTGAATCTCACACTCGAGAGGAGGAACCTCCATAGCAAACCCCATTTGTCTCTTAAGAAGCGTCGGGTTGTAATTAATACAACCTTGAACTCCCATAAGAGGTACATTGGGAAAACTCCCGCAACTGTAAATAAAGTCTCGTCCAGCCTCATCAATGTGAGTCCAAACTATGTCTTTGGTTCTCAAACCCATCAACTTGGTTGCCCAATTAACCGTATGGTCAAGAAGAACAAAGGCACCCCTGGAAGGCAAATATCCCATGAACCATTTGTATAACAGTTGAGCACAACATCTAACCAATCCCCCACGTCGCTTCTCGTTCCGATTATGGACTGAGTAATAAACATCCCCGATCAAGGTAGGAATGGGATTCCTTTGAGCAAACACCCGGATGGCATTAATGTCCACAAAGTTCTTCTGATTAGGGAACAAGATGATTCCATAAATGCTTACAGCAAGCAGAGCACAGACAGTCTTCCAATCACCCAGAACAACATGCTCCTTGGCTTTGGCCTCCAAGAAACTCAGATGAAAACCGGGCAACTTTGCTTTCTCCTTCAAACCCCTCTTAGTCACTTCTGGGCTCAAATAAAGAGCACGAGAAATCTCACCAATATCAGGTTCTTCCTTAGTAACATAAAAAGGAATCTGGTTTCTAACTTGAATACCCAGGATACCGGCATAGTCTTCCATCAAAGGTCCCAACAAATAATTTGGGAAGACAAAACATCTCAAACCCGGATCATAAAACTGGAGAAGAGTATGGATGACGTACCTACCCCCATCTGTGAGCCTGAAAACCATCTTCAGAATACCACCATAAGCCTCACAGAACATCCCCACATAGTCAGGTGTAATCAATGCTATGATACCCTTTAGCACGCTGATCTCTGGATCAAAGAAACTGTATACAACATCAGCTTTCAAGTCGGTCCTCATATCTGGAACAAGGATGCCTCTCAACCAGGATCTCAATCAAGAATGTACCCTGCATATGGATAAACATGAGTTAGATGCGGATAAATGCAAAATGGGAATGATGCAGATGCATGAATGCAATGCATAGTGCCATCCTCCAAGTCATCTGAACATCAACTATACTGGAGTCCAGTCTCTGAACTGATCACAACCATCTGAGGGACTAAGTAACCACAAATCCAACTTGAGAGTTCCGAAATAAACGGAACGAAGGATACATCACCATCATCACAGGTAAATCACTGACCAAATAGAAACAAGATCCTCTGGACAAGCAACCCCAAATTCAACCCGGGGATCCGAAATAAACGGAACCCACCGATAAATACCACGGACAGAACTCCGGCGTATCAGAAATAAATATCCATAAATCCGACTTATAAATAGAACTCAGATCACAAACCGAACCAAAGTCACCATCAAAGAGTCACCGACAGAACCTGTATCTGTAAGAATCAAACCCCTCCCCTCACAGGTGAATTCTAATAAGGTCATCCTAAGGCGGATAATGGTCTCGACAATCGGATGAGATACTCAATGAGTTTGCCCTTTCGGGTGTGCTGTGCAGCTCTCATAAGATCATCTAAACCAAAGATCCGGGAAAGAACGGTCACCGAAGTCAACAGCTCAAAAGAGATAAACCCAACCATAGTGGAAACTCCACAAGGAAAAGCTTCTCTCAAAAGAACCTCGTCCGACTGTGGTATGTCACGTCGCAACAATCATGTTAATCCAACATGTGAGGAAACGTGAGACCACGCTAATCCTAGGTGTATACTCGGGTCTGGGTTTTAACCCCACTCAGAACACCCACCCCAAATCAAAGGAACCACACCTGTCCAGAATCCAGCACAGTGATAATATGATGCATGCAAACATATATGCAAATATATACAATCACAGTATAATAATCATAAATGCCATAAATAAAGCAGTAAAAGCAACCCAAACTACCCTAAAAACTACGCTAAAGAGCGCTAGGATTGACTCGCTTAGGGAAGATGGACCAGCAAGAGGTCAACTTCAATCCCCAGCAGAGTCGCCAGCTGTCGCAACGCGAAAAACAACCGGCGGGAAAATACAGAGCCGCCACCGACGCTATTCATCCTATGACGGAAAGGAAGCGCAGGACTAACCTAAGAAAGGGAAAGGAACGGTCTTACGACCAGAGATTACAAGGTACGGGAGTCGGTTACGCAAGGGGAAGGTATTAGCACCCCTCACGTCCGCCGTACTCGACGGGATCCACGCTCAAAAGAATAGGAAAAGGTTGCTAATAAACTGCTCAAAGAAAATGCATAAACTGGAATGATAAACAGGTGAAAGAAGATGGAGGAACTGGACTCGGCAGGATGTCGCATCCTGGGCCTACGTAGTTTGTCAGAAATAAACATCAGAGTCAACGTAGTTCGGGGAAAGGGGGCATACTCGCTAGGATATCGCATCCTATGCCTACGTATCTTCTCTATCCAGAGAAGAATCAGAGCATTCGTAGCTCGGCTAACGCACGCCGAAACAACACCAAAAGGGGACGCTGAGACGTCAAAAGAAACACTCAACAAGAATTAGAATGCCAATACATGGACTTACACCCGACTCCTGGCAACAAAAAGGAAACAGAATGCCAATACACGGACTTACATCCGACTCCAAAAAATAACAAGGAAACAGAATGCCAATACATGGACTTACATCCGACTCCAAACAATAACAAACACTAACCAGCGAACACCAAAGAAAAAGGTTATCAGAATGAACCCCAACAAAGTAACTAACTATCCAGCCAGTCACCACAAACGTCCCAAATGAACCCCAAGTGAGTGACAACCGTCACAAATGAACCCCAAAGATGATAACCATCATCACAAATGAACCCCAAAGATGAACCCTAAATGAGTGACAACTGTCACAAATGAACCCCAAGATGATAACCATCATCACAAATGAACCCCAAAGATGACAAAAAAAATCCCCAAGGTATGAACATACCACACACGCCCACGCGGGACAAACAAGTACTCACACCAAAGAAACAAAGGAAAGGATGAACACACACAAAACAAAAGGGTGAAAAAGAAAAAGGGTGCCCAGAGAGATTGCTCACAACCTCCTGCCTACGTATCTCATCTGGTATGAGAATCAGGGCGACGTAGTTCCCCTTAACAGGGGAAACAACAAACTAATAGGGAGTCTGGCTCGAGCCTAATAGTTATCACACAAACAAAAAGAGATGCTGAGACGTCAAAAGAAAAAAAAATGTTGCCCGGAGAGATTTCGCTTAATCTCCTGCCTACGTATCTCATCTGGTATGAGAATCAGGGCGACGTAGTTCCCCTTAACAGGGGAAGGAACAAACTAATAGGGAGACTGACTCGAGCCTAATAGTTGTCGCACAAACAAAAAGAGACGCTGAGACGTCAAAAGAAACAAAAAGGTTTCCCGGAGAGATTTCGCTCAATCTCCTGCCTACGTATCTCATCTGGTATGAGAATCAGGGCAACGTAGTTCCCCTTAACAGGGGAAGGAACAAACTAATAGGGAGACTGACTTGAGCCTAATAGTTGTCACACAAACAAAAAGAGACGCTGAGTCGTCAAAAGAAACAAAAAGGTTGCCCGGAGAGATTTCGCTCAATCTCCTGCCTACGTATCTCATCTGGTATGAGAATCAAGGCGACGTAGTTCCCCTTAACAGGGGAAAGAACAAACTAATAGGGAGGCTGTAACTCGAGCCTAATAGTTGTCATGCAATCAAACATCACTAAGTTGAGGTCTCTAATCAGAATCCTAACTCACACAGGAAGCAAGTCAGTTCAGAGGAAAGCAAAAAACCACACCAACACAATTGAAACAGCATCACTCACTATATCCACACAAGAGGCCCAAACAATGGGTAGGCTTTAGTCAAGAGGGGTCATATCAACCTCGACAAACAAGCCAAACTGTAAGGGTGATCAACTGGGCTCTTAACCACTGACATTGAACGTCAGGGTGAGCAGATCAAAATGGAAATGAGGATGAGACCTCATAGCTCTTAACCCTGGCCAGGGTGAGCTCATGACAAAGAAAGCGTGGGGATCCAGAAAGAGGGATCCTATTCCACTTGACAGACACTGGACAAAGATCTTGGGTACATGTTCAGAAGCATCAGCACGTAGTGCGAGCATAATGAACGACTCACTGAATAACGAGGGATTGTCTACTAATCCCTTATATCAGTCCATTGCCTCTTCACTTAGGAGGACTTATCAAGTAACATGCCTCACTTGGAGGTCTTTGGCACAAATGTAAACAAACACAAACAGAGCCTCTTAAGGAGGACTTACCAGCAGAATGCCTGCCAAAAAGGTGACAGGACTTCCAGACTACATGGAGTAAAAAGGTAACTACCTAAGTGGTGTATTAACCACAATCCAAAGCTCAAGCAAGAGATAAAAGCAAGCAACTAATGTACCTGTACAAAAGCTAACCAGTTAGTATCTCAGACAACCAATCAGAAAACAAACAGTGAAACCATCCAATTGCACACAACTCAATGTACAATGGTCAAGCATTCAAATGAAGCAATGAGCTCAACACATCAACTTAAATCCCTACAAAACACAAATAATTCAGAACACAATCCAATTTGCATCTCAAAATGTGAGCAACTCAACCATTAATGCTAAAGGTCTAAACCTGAAACACAAGTCAAGGTTAATTCATGTACAAAACATTAGTGCAAAGACTAAGTCCAAAACCAAACCAAATGATCAAAACAGAAGTCAATCTTTCACATATTGCACATTCAAACAATCAACAAAATGTCCTCAAAAGGACCAATATCAATTCACAAGGCAAGTAGCTCAAATGACTCATGCTATGCAAAGACCAACAAATGAGCACAAAATGGACATCCAAATTAGAAAATCCAAATCAAAACAGAAAAGCATGAAATGGCTATGAAATTTTTTATGTAAGCTACTCATGTCATGAATGTTCAACATGCAAAATATCAAATCCAGAAAAGTTCAAATGATAGATGAACAAAAATGCACAAATGCAATGCCAAATATGTGACACAAATTGTCACATACATCTTCATGTGTCAAAAATAATGATGGCATATGATAAAAATTCCAAACCAAGACTCAAAAAATCATATGACATGTGAAGATTAAGCACACAAAAAATCAGATCAATTGGATCAACACATAGCATTTCACAAAGCATTTACCATGACATATCAAATTGGCACCATGTTCAATCAAAAATTCACAATTAAAAATCCAGAAAACAACAATTCATGAAAATAATGCTATAAAAAACTAGACATTAAAACAAGACTATGAAAAAAAATTGGACTCAATTTGGAGCATTTTACTATTTTCTATGAATTTTCAAAGATAAGCAAAATAATATGAAATAATAAAATGAAATGGAGGGAAAATAATGTTTGAAATTAAATCAGCATTAATCTCAGCCATAGGATCTAGCGCGAAAAGCACATCAACAGCTCCTATTTGAATGATCAAAACGCATCACTTCACTAAACACAATCAGCAGCCATGTCATTGGTCAAGGTGCACGCAAGCATGGTCAAACACACACAAGCCAATCAATTGCACACATAGGCGGACACATCAGCATACAACGAGGCATAAGTGAAACGCAACGTTTCACTAATGATTTGGCAGCATAATCAGCATTCTTCGCAACACATAAGCACGGTCAAACAACTAAGGACCAACCAAACACACACGCAAGGAAATACGTGGACGCCAACACAGCATAAACCCTAAATAAAACCAGACGCCGGAGATGTAGCTCCGGTCGTCTTCTCCGGCCGTCTCTGGCGGAGATTCATGAATTTTTTTCCAGAAACCATCGAGCCATATATCATTGGAACCGCCAGGCCACGTAGATCACAAATATCATGATGAAACATCCTAAAACCTCATAGATTATCCAGATCGAACAAGAACATAATTGAGATCCAAACTTTAAATCAACATAACATGCTCATTTCTCATCCAAATCAAGATCTAATCATATCTACGTGTTCTACACAATGAGATCTACGGTTCTATGGCCTTTAATCATCAAAAGGAGAGATCGAAAATTTCACTTACTTGAAATGGAAGCTTCTGTTTATGCGTGATCAAGCTCTCACAATCTCCAGATCTACTCCTCTATGCTTGACTAGAAGCTTTGTGCAAGAAACAACAGCTGAAACCACCTAGATTCACTTCAATTTCAGAAATCCATTAACATGTTCATGCACTTGTTTTGCTCGAAACTGGACTGAATTCTTCAAAGTAAGGGATGGATCTTGCTCAGTGATGCTCCACGATCAAGAATACGCAAGAGTTTTGAGGAATTGTGTGAAGAAATTTGAGTTTCGAAGAGAGAGAAAAATGGAGGGAATTTGAGATTTTGGATCTGAATTTTCTGTTATGTGCAATTGCAGTTAGGGTTTGGCTTTTATATGATGCACTAATCATGCTGCTAATCCAATTAAGCTTGTACTAATCATAATTAGAGAGAATTGAAGTGAAGTGCAAAAATGCAAAGTGAGCTTAGCATGGCCATGTAGCACGTGACATTTCTCATGCAATGGCTGAAATTCACTTAAAATTAACCAATACTCATGATGGAATGGTTAAATTGCTTGTAGTTTAAGCCAATTTTGAATTGTGAAATTTCCCTCCAAAATGCACACTTGAGGAATGATGATCATACACACTTTTTCCATGCATGGAAAGGCTTGTTTTGAGAAGTATTGGTCATGAGGAGTACTTTGCAAAAAGAACAGACCAATTTGGAGTTTTGTATCAAAAGTTATGTCACTTTGAACTTCCATGCACACCTTGTGATCATTTGGCCATAACTTCTCAACCATTCATCATATGGACATGAATTAGGACTTTTTGGAAAGGGGAGACAAAGAACTTCAACTTTCATGTTCACCAAAAATACATTTGAAACTTCTTTGATGTTGATAAGTCAAGTTGAATGTGGACCAAAAACTTGTCATTTTTGGAAACTTGAAATTACAGGTCACTTTCCATTTTTGGAAACTTTTGCCATGACTTCAAAATATTCAAGCTAGATATTTAGAATGACAAATGGACCTCCTTTGAACATTATTGAGGTGTCTCACCTCATTTCCCCACCTCATAGCCCTCAATTGACTGCACAATTGACTTTTTTGTCCTCAGATGACCTTTAAATTGCCTGATCAGCTTGAGCCTCTACCACTTGGGGGAAATTGCTCAAAAATGAAACCCTATCTCATGTAAGCTCTTCATAACAATCATATGATCCTCATACCAAGAAAATACCTCATCTCCTTGAGCAACCCTAGTTGGAAGAATGACATTGATTAGGGTTGACCAGAGGTCACAACCCTAATCCAAAGGAACTTGAGGATGAATCATGAAACCCTTGATGATGATAGAACCATGATGATGGTGATATACCCTTGCAAACAAGATAATACTCAAAACCTTTGAAGAATCAAGAAACCCTGACTGAAGCCCATGCCTTCAGATGGTTGATCATCAATTCATAGAAACCCTCAGGCTTGAATCATGTAACTTCTCCATCTTTTGAAAAGACTTTGGAGGATGACCTTCTTATTTTCATATGATATGCAAAATGCAATGCCTAATATCCTAAAACATGAAATGCAATGTGTCAAACTAGTCTCAAGAAGAGGAGGGCAAATTTTGAGGTGTTACAAAGGCCAAATTGAAGCAACTCAGTTCATGTACCTTAAATTTCAACTCCATGTATCTCTCATTATACTTGGAGTTAGAGTGAATTGAGGCCAGATTCAAACTCAGTGCCATTTTTACTTTGAAATCATGTCCTTGTTTTTAATTTTGGTGATGGTTGAAGGTGGACCAGTCCGGTGAGGTTCACCGGAGAAGAAGACCAGAGCTATAGCTCTGGCAATGTGTTGACACCTCTCACAACCATAGGATCCATCTAATTTGTTTTAATCACGATCGTTCCTTTTGAATACCAATGTTATGGCGCGCTGACTCATGTCCATCGTGGATAGCACGTTTCTGGCCACTTGATCTGCCACCTCAATTAATGAGGGAGATCAAGTGGTCCACGTTTTTCTGATATTTTAATTTTCATTTTAATTGCATTATTTTCAATAATTCATATTAAACTCAATATTGATCCAAAAAATATGGGACTTTCACCAAAAAATTTCAAATATTTTTCTCTTTCATATTCTAAATTAAAATTATTTTTTGGATCATTATTAATATTTTTCATGAATTAATTGATTTTGCATTTGTTTTTAATTGTTTAAAAATATTTTTAAATTTCCAAAAATTATGAATTTTTTTCTCCAAGGTCCTTTGACCTTGTTTGACCTATGATAAATCTCATGGTCATTTCTTTGGTGTTTTGATGAGATTTTAGGAATTGGACAAACCATATTTAATTTAAATGCACTATTTTAGTATTTTAATTTGAATAAATGCCAAATAAAATTTTGACCAATTGTGATGACTTGTTTATGTTTGACTCTTTTTGTTGGGCCTTGGTCAAGGTTTATTTGACTTTGTCAAATTAATATAATTGGATTTAGGGGATTGACGGAATGTACATTCCATCTCCCAAAATGAATGGATGATATTAATTTGGTAAAAGTCCTCCTTTGACCAATTTATGTTTTGATCTATTCCCCTCCCACTTCATCTTATTCCCTTTCTTCATTCATTCATTCCATTTGGCCTATGATATCTCATAATCCTAAGGCTAGTTGATTGAAAAATTGACATGAGTATGAATGAGATTAGGCCACACCTTTTGCATATTCTTTTTGTGTGTGGTATGTTTCATGAGCATAGTCCATTATACTATGTCTCTAAGATGCATTAACACCAAAATTTTATTGCCCGACCTCAAATAGTTGTGACTTCTACATAAGTCCAATTATGATTGCTTAACATAACGCTAAATTTGTGACATAAAAGGCATAAGCATTCTAGTTAGTGAGATTGTAAGTCTCCCCTCTTTCATGGTATTGTGTGGAAACTTGGTCTTCTTTCATTCCTTTGAAGATGTTTTGGCTCAAGGATCCATGCTTGTGATAAGTGGGTTGAGTATTCTCCAAAGAATGTTTTAAGATGAAAAGCAAAAGCAAAGCAATACTAACTTCTAACCTATTAACTACTAACTTTTAATTTCAAGCCTTTACTTTAATGCAATTTACTTTTAGCACTTTATTTCATTTGCCATTGTTTATATCATTCCAATTGTTTATGTTAATGCAATTTTCACTTTGTCCATTTGGACCATATTGTGTGATATATTTTGTTTGTGTATACTTTGCTTGTTTGTATGGTCTTTGACCATTAATGTACATAATAACAACAAAAACCCTAAAAGACTTTTGTGTGGATTGTTGGCTTGATCTTGGACAAATGAACTTAGAATCTAGGCAACCTTCCTATGCTAAAGGACTTGGCCAATTCCAACTTGTTGAAGAACCAAGTGCTTACAATTTGAAACTTCATCTGATCCATCATTCAAGATCCTTTTGAGTTCATCTGCAACATGATCATTGTAAAGCTGTTATTTTGAACCTGTGACTTGTGGAATTCATCTGTTACATGGGCTACTTTGAAGAAGATCATGGAATGGATAAGCTTGGATGTGGCCATCTTTATTTGATGCCTTGCTCTTCAAGATAATATAATTGTGCATTTGTGTGTTGCTTGATTCTAAAAGTCCAAGGGAATTATGGGTTTCTATTGACATTCTTGTCTATTGGATTGCTACCCACTTGGTCAGATCTTTTCAACTCTAAACTTTTAATTTTGTAGATAGGATTACTCTCTTCATCTTCTCCCCATTTCTTTAATATCAAAATATCTCCCTTATTTTTCAAAACCTTCTTTGATTGAACTTATTTTGTTTCTAAACTTTGAACACTTTTGCTAAAAAGATAGAAACTTTGGCCTTATGCCATTGCATTTTCAAACTTCTTTTCTTAAATCAAACTTGTAAATAAACTTAACTATACTTGACTTAAACTTTCAAAAAGCCAAAAAGAACTAACTCATTAAAACCATTTTTAGGCCTTTGTGCCTTTCAAACTTAATTTTTGTTAAAAGTGATGCATCCACTTTGAAATTTGTATCACGAACTACGAGGTTTTGATCCCTCATTTTTATGTTGGTACGTAGGCACAAGACCGAAGATCTTGCTAAACACAAAAATATAATTAATGAATTCTTTTCTCATCCCCCCATTCTATTTGTTTGTAAACATCACTTTATACCAAGTACATATGCACACAAAAGGGCTCCCTAGGAGTACCTATGACACTTTAGGTGCTAACACATTCCCTCTGTGTAACCAACCCCCTTACCTGTAATCTCTGACATTTTATTAGTTTTGATTTGAAAACTTCTTACTTTTGGGTTTTGTTCGTACATTTTCCCTTTTCCCTTGGAAACAATAAAAGCGCGGTGGCGACTCTTGTTATTTGATCTCTAGCTTATCCATAGCTTGATGATCATGAATTTACCGCTACAAAAATTAAGTGGCTACTCTGTTGGGGAGTAGTCTCCAGTGGGTTTAACCTACTTTTTGAGTGAATATATTTGTATATATATGATGTTTGTATATATGTGTGATATAATCTGCTTGTTGTGCTTGGTGATCTCTGAGTGGTGAGATAAGTTCTAATCCGAACTTGAGTGAAATTAAGATAGGAGGATGGTATAGTCATGTTCGACTTGTGTGGAGTAGTCCTTAACAAGTTGGCTTGAGATCCATCCGCTCAGTGGAGACTCCTTTGGATTTGGAAATGTCACACAAGTATTTGTGGTTAGGCATTACCATTCCTAATTGGGTCTGAGAAGTTGAGGACCTTAGAACATTAATCCATCTTGGCCTATTTAGGATGTAGTGCGGAAACTATTCAAGTGTAGGCTTGATAACAGTTGTTACGCGATACTACACTCAGACGAGTTTCTCTTGAGAATATTATGGGTCGATGAGTCAGTCATCTTAACCTGTAATATCCGATAGATGGAATTAAGACTCTGGGAACTTTTTAGAACTTGATCTACATGTTTTTATCCTTAGCTCACTCCTTTGGGATGGTTCTTACCCAGACTCCATGCTCGTGACTTACAACAAACCCTTGATTCTTGGTTGATCCAATCAAGTCATGTCAATATCAATGGAACTTGGGTGTTGATAAGGTGTAAACCATAATCCACCAAAATGGATGATTGATCTTGACAAAGACTTGATTCATCCCTTGACCTTTGTTTGCCTTGTGTGTGATCCCTTATTTGTGATTGTTGCGTTCATGCATTCATGCGCATCATAACATTCATCACACGAAAATTTCAAGGAACTAAGGTATCATTTGCAAATATTTTCAGACCATGGATTATGGACGAAGGAACACTAAGAAGTACAGTTTCAGATGTCCCGACTTGAAAGAGTTAAGGAAGCTAGCATCTTGTGTATTAGATCCCTTGGACTTCAAACAACGTCATGAAAGCTTCTGTCCATCTTGTCTGCTGATGTGGTTGAAGGACTCTTGAGTGTGCTAGTGCAGTTCTATGATCCTATCTACCATTGTTTCACTTTCCCAGATTTTCAGCTTGTGCCTACATTGGAGGAGTATTTTCATCTTTTAGGGATACCTATTTCTAGTGGAGTGCCTTTTAGTGGATTGGTGGAGATTCCCCGATCTAGTATTATTGCTGAAGCTCTTCACTTGGAGAAGTCTGAGATAGAGGCTCATTTGGTGAAGAAAGGAGGGTTATTTGGGTTGCCATCTGTTTTCCTCATCAAGGAAGCTACTACTTTTGCTCAAGCTGGAAGTGTGGACGCTTTCGAAGCTATCTTTGTGTTGCTCATCTATGGATTAGCTTTTTTCCCTAACATTGACGGTTTTGTTGATGTTAATGCCATTATACTTTTCTTGATTGGGAATCATGTGCCTACTTTGTTGGGTGATATGTATTTCTCTTTGCATCTAAGGAATTCTAAGGGTGGGGGAACGATTGTCTGTTGTATTCCTCTTCTGTACAAGTGGTTTATTTCGCACTTGCCTCAGACGCCTGCTTTTGTGGAGAACAAACAATGTCTAAGGTGGTCTCAGAGACTTATGTCTCTCACTAATGATGATATAGTTTGGTATGATCCGTCCTTAAGCAGTTTGGAGATTATTGATAGTTGTGGTGAATTCTCTAATATGCCTCTCATTGGTACACAAGAAGGAATTAACTACAACCCTGCTTTGCCTCGTCGTCAACTTGGGTTCCCCTTGAGAGACAAACCTAATAACATGTTGTTAGAAAGTTTTTTCTATTAAGAAGGTCAAGATTCCCAACATTTGAAGCAGAAGATTATGCATGCTTGGCATAATGTGCATAGGAAAGGAAGATCCGAGCTTGGTCCGTGCAATTGTGTAGCTTTTGAAGCTTACACTCTTTGGGTGAAGAAGAGAGCTATGGAGTTGAAGATGATTTATCCTTGCGAAAGACCTATGTATATGGTTGTGGTTGAGCCATTAACTCTCCCTAACCAAGATGTAGAGGAGTTGGAAGACGCGCTCGCCAAGATGAAGCAAGAGAAGGATATGTGGGAAGAGTGTTTCCATGCTTTGAGCAAGAAGCATGAAGAGTTGCAGTTAGAGTCTAAGGACAAAGATGCACTTATTGAGCTACTTGAAGACTGAGTGACGAAGAGATAGAGAGAGCCAGAGGTTTCATCTTCTAGCATGCCTCAGCCTTCCGTTGCTTGGAAGAAGATTATTGATCAGCTTGTCCTCAAGAAGACTCAGATGAAGGCTTCTTTTGAGACCGAGATCCGTCGCATTCGAAGGAAGTACGCGCCTACGGCCAGATCTTCTGACGATGTTAGGGATCCTTAGGATGACTAGTCTCCTTTTCTCTTGTATTTTTTATTTTGGTTTCTGAAATTATACTTAGTGTAATCCTCCCAATTTATAAAAATAAAAAGAGATTTTTGGTCATATCAAATTGTTGCAATTTCCATTTAAATATTATATATTTGCAAATGATATAGTAAGTTCCTTGAAAATAAAAATAATCAAGCATTACATTTCATGCATCATTTACGCAAGCAGGTTTTCGCCAGATGTCTGATTGGTGTTTCTTCTGTGCTTTAGCCAAACTGACTCACAGGTACAATACCCGAGCCAATCATCTGAAAATCATGGAACACTTGAAGCAAGAGAACAGAGAGCTGAAGGATGAGATCGCCCGCCTGACTGCCATGATGGAGTCAGTTCTTGCTGCTCAGAATCAAGCTTCTCCAACACCTGCAACTCCTCCCGTGAGGACTGTTACTTCAGAGGTGACTACCTCTACCATGCCTGTTGCTACTTCCCATTTCGCACCGAATATGCCTGCCACGTTCCCGTGGGGAATGCCGCCTGTCACTACCGGGATTTCACGATAACGAAATCAGGACTAAAGAGATGCCAAAGAGAGGCAAAGTCAAAAGAGTCGCCATCGAATTTTATTTAGTTTACCTCTATCGGAGAGGAGAGGGGAAATAGTCGATAAAACCCTCAGAAAAGAGACGCGCACGAGAAGCGCTAAAAGAGAATAAGGAATCGGTCTCGCAACCGAGATTTGGGTTCGGAAGTCGGTTACATAAGGGGAAGGTATTAACATTCCTTACGTCCATAATACTCCACGGGAACCATTTGGGTTGTTTTACATACATGGGATTTATCTATTATTGTTTTATTTTTAAAAGAATGTGTGAAAAGAAGGGGGTGTTTTTGTTATTATAGTGCTCGCCAAGGATTAGGGCCCTTGTGCCTACGTATCACTCATTCGGGGATGAGCAATCAGAGCTCCGTAGTTCGAAGTAGAAAATGTTTGTGTGTTGATTGATTTTACCTTTGAAAAAAAGGTTTTCGGGATGATGCCCTAAGGCACAAAAATGAGTTTGATGAGTTGTATTATTTTTACCTTGAATAAGGGTTTTATAAAATGAGTGTTTGTGATTATATTGTACTAAAGTCTATGGGCGGAGGTGATTATTCTAGACAACAAGCCAAACGTCTTGCGTCCAAAATAATCAGAGTAAGGGTAGGAATGCTCCATTCTCACTCATTCTCCACCACTTAAGGCTCGTGGCGCACAATAACAATCGTAATTATTAAGTGTTTTGAATTTGATTATGAAAATGCCACTTGACGTTGAATCAAGGGTTTGTTTTATTTTGATTATGATATTTGGCTTATGCAACATGAATGCAAAGTAACCAACAAGAAATTAAAGAGTCTCATTGTAAGGTAGTCCAAGAGAAAGCCTTTTGTGTTCAAAAGTGACCTAAGCTAAACAAAGGATAATGGTCTTACAAACATGTCCCCCTAAGGTGGTGCCATGATGCCATTCTTACAACATGCATGTAAGTTACGGATGAAAATCCAAGTGTTTACAAAGTATCACAAAGAGTAAAGGAAGGCCTCCAAGCAAAGGTCCTAAGATGAAATCCTCTAAGTCCAAGTTTATTACGAGTGGAGTGAATATTTTTGGTCTTACCATTTTATCATGTTTTTGTTGTTTTTAATGTATGATGACAATAAAATAAACAACAAGTAAATAAACATGTATGATGAGTTTGTACAACAATGATGATAATGAGTACTTGAATGTAAATGAACAATAAAATAAATTGCAAGAAAGTAAAGTGCAATAATATAAATGTTATAAGTTAGTAGTTAATGGTTAGTGGTTAGTAGAATAACAATAAGCAAATAGAATAACAAGTTAATGTAAAGAAAATGGTTTCATCTATGTATCAAATGACCCAAATATGGTTGAAATAGAGGTAATCTATCAATGCCTCAAAGTATCATGAATGATCTATTGATCAAACATTAATAGGTTTGAAGTATTGAAGATTTAATCAACTCTAAACAACCATGGTCAGGATCTAATAGAACTCATCAACCAAGTAAATGTAACAACAAGTCAACAATAAATATTAAATGATAACAAGAAACAAAGTTTGATTGAAAAAGGTGGATAAAAAGTAGTAAGAGCAAAAAAAATCCCCAAAAGGGTGTAAACCCAACAAAACCCACTTGTCTCAAAGTTGACTCAGACATCTCTCAAAACACAACCCAAGAGTAAAAACCCATTTCCAAACACAAAACGAAACCAAAAATGTCAAGGAGTTTGAGTCCAAAATATTACCAAGATTGTGGTTTCAAAACTAGGTTGTTGTTGTATTTGGGTTTGAGAGTGAAGCAAAAAGCTTGGAAGAGGGTGGCTATGGTTGTTATGGTAGAAAAATGGAAGGGAAAGAAGTTACATGTTTATGTGGTGGTGGTGAATGATTGTGTAACTGAAGGTCACAAGCTTGCTTTTGTTTTTGTTGTGTGGAGATTGTGGATTTTTACATGGTGGTTGGGTGGTTTAAAGAAGAAAAGAGGGTTTGGGTGAGTTAGGGTTTAGGTTGAAAAAAGGGAGCTTGAATGTGATTTGGGCAGAGGTTTTGTGGCTTTCAAGCTTGAAAAATGAGTGGGGATATTGCTCTATTTGTAGAGGAAGCAAAGGGGTTGAAATGGGTGAACTAAAAGGTACTTTGTGTAAAAAACAGAGCTACTACTGTTGTCCTCGCAGGTGTAATCGATTACCATGATTAGGGTAATCGATTACACAATCCAAAATGGCATGGAAATCAATTTTTTGTCTGTGTAATCGATTACCAGGATTAGGGTAATCGATTACACAGTCCAAAATGGCCTGGAAATCAATTTTTCGTCTGTGTAATCGATTACCATGATTAGGGTAATCGATTACACAGTCCAAAAATTGATTTTTCCCTTATTTTGTTGGTTTTTTCTCTAGAACTTTAACCGGATAACCCCAATTTTCCCTGGGTGTAAACACCATGCCTTGAGTCTGTGTAATATGTATTTGGTTATGAAATTTCAATGAAATTGTGATGATGAAATAATGAATGCATGCATGTGCAGTAGGGCCATGGAACAAATGAAAATTGTATCGGGGTATGGTGAATTTTGGGGTATGACAACTGCCCCTATTTAATCTTCTCGAACCTGAATGTTTAGATAGAAACGGCTTCCACACATCCAAGGTAAGAGAGGATTAAATAAATAAAAATATCCAAAAATTCGCCCTACTAGGAATGAATGAATGTGATATGAAGTGGTGGTTATTTGTGAAGGTTATTCATGGGATGGAAAATAAATTTGATATGAAATCATCTGTTGAGGATAATTTATGGTATTATGTGGGGAGGACATGAGTCAACTGTATGATGGTTATGTCATGATGTGTATGATATGAAAGGCATGTCATGGTGTATAACATAAGTATCTCTTCAAATGGAAAACAAAGAGAAAAGCTTCATGACAAAAGGTCAAGAAGAAAGATGAGAGGGAATATGACTTCGTTGGGGATAAGTTTCTTATGTAAAAGATAGTGAAAATCCCTAGCAATGGATGAGAAGATTTTAGTTTAGTGACACTTCCTAGCAATGGCTGGAATACCTGAAATCTAAAGATGGATCCCTAGCAACGACTAGGGAGGTTTTAGTTCAGTGACGCTTCCTAGCCATGGCTGGAATACCTGAAATCTAAAGATGCAGATCCCTAGCAACGACTAGGGAGGTTTTAGTTCAGTGACGCTTCCTAGCAATGGCTGGAATACCTGAAATCTAAAGATGCAGATCCCTAGCAACGACTAGGGAGGTTTTAGTTCAGTGACGCTTCCTAGCAATGGTCGGAATACCTGAAATCTAAAGATATAAGTCCCTAGCAACGGTTGGGGAGGTTTTAGTTCAATGACGCTTCCTAGCAATGACTGGAATACCTGAAATCTAAAGATGTAAATCCCTAGCAACGACTGGGGAGGTTTTAGTTCAGTGACGCTTCCTAGCAATGGCTGGAATACCTGAAATCTAAAGATGTAGACCCCTAGCAACGACTGGGGAGGTTTGAATTTTGAAAGTGTCAATCCCTAGCAACGGCTGGGAAGGTTTGATTTTGAAAAGTGTTAATCCCTAGCAACGTTTGGGAAGGTTTGAATTTGAAAAGTGTCAATCCCTAGCATCGACTGGGAAGGTTTGATTTTTGAAAGTGTCAATCCCTAGCAACGACTGGGAAGGTTTGAATTTATAAAGTGTCAATCCCTAGCAACGGCTGGGAAGGTTTGAAATTTGAAAGTGTCAATCCCTAGCAACGGTTGGGAATGTTTGAAATTTGAAAGTGTGCAAAAGGCACATGGGTACTTGCAAAAGGCAGGTGAATAAATATGGTGGTTATCATACACAAGGTAGAGGAAAATTTACGGTAGGCACGAAAAACTCATTATATCCCTCAGGCATAACAACGGGGATGAAATTTTCGAAATATGGCTACCACTCGGGACTTGCCAAACCTACATCAGGTGTTTTAAGACAAACGATAAGAGAATAGGTCAATCGTCCAATCTCTCATTTTTGCTTAACACGCAAAGTTGATAAAGGTAAACTCTCTCGTGCAAAAGGCAACAAGGAGGCTTGCAAAAAGGCAAAACAGGGTTTTCCCTTGCAAAAAGTAGAGGGGTCTTGCAAAAGGCGAGGTACTGACAAAGGGCCAACAATATTTGCAAAAGGAAAATAAAAAGAGATACTTCGGGGAAATCTGTTGGGGTTGTTCACGGGGATCCTTGCACTTTCGAGAAAGGCTTGAATCCAACTTACGCTAAACATGCATGCTCTGTTATGAAGAGTATATTATGATGCAATATTATGTATGCAATGTGTCGATGTATGCAGAATGCCGAAGTATGCTCGGGCTGTTAGGGTTATGTAAATACATGGTATATGGATTGCGCCAAGTATGGTTGGGCTTAGGAACTTCCCGTTTCAGCGAGAAAGTTACGCATAAAGTGATGCGTGAAATGCGTGTGAGATTGCGACTGGTCGTAAGGATTTTTGTAGGGATTTATTCTTTTGAGATTATTGAGGAATATCATCATCAAAGGGTTGATAGAAAATAGTTTATAGTGACATCAAAGGGTTGATGGATAGGTAAATGTCATCGTCAAAGGGTCGACGGAAAATATTGCCATCATCAGAGGGCTGATGGAAAAGACCGTGTCATCGTCAAAGGGTTGACGAAAAGAAGTAAAGGATGGTGTCACCAAAGGGTTGGTGGGAAGGATCATCATCAGAGGGCTGATGGAAAGGTAAATGTCATCGTCAAAGGGTTGACGGAAAGGTAATCTGTCATCGTCAAAGGGTCGACGGAAAATATTGTCATCATTAGAGGGATGATGGAAAAGAATTTGTCATCGTCAAAGGGCTGACAGAGAGAACTAAGGAATGTTATCACCAAAGGGTTGGTGGAAAGTAATTTGTATATGTAATATCATCGTCAAAGGGTTGACGGAAAGAGACTTCACTATGAAGTGGCATCATCAAAGGGTTGACGGAAGGAAAATGTTATAAAATGTCATCATCAGAGGGCTGATGGAAAAAAGTTTTTCATCGTCAAAGGGTTGACGAAAAGGTAATTAAGGCAGGTTATGTCCTCATCAAAGGGTTGATGGGAAGGATTTATTATGTTATGTATGCATATGGTACATGTTAATGAGAATTTCTCATTTTTTGTGAGAGAGCTTTTTGATATGCAACTTCCTTATTTTGAAAGAAGGTCATGTGTGTTTATTGTATGCAGTGCATGTGGTAATGCAAGATGAATATTGATTGTCTTTGGATTGATTTCCCTTTTGGGAGGTGAGACTTTCTGGGTACCAATGTTGATTGGATTTGAGTTTATGAAGATGCCAGTGAAATGGGCTTTTATTTCTAGTGATGGCTAATATGGAGTGGGCTTTTGGTTTTGGAGATGCCAATAGCGATTGGGATTTATGGTTAATGATAGAGATTTGCTTTGGGAGGTGCCAATAACGATTGGGCTTTATGGTTAATGATAGAGATTTGTTTTGGGAGGTGCCAATAACGACTGGGCTTTATGGTTAATGATAGAGATTTGTTTTGGGAGGTGCCAATAACGATTGGGCTTTTGGATTTTGATAGAGATTTGTTTTGGGAGGTGCCAATAACGATTGGGCTTTATGGTTAATGATAGAGATTTTTTTTGGGAGGTGCCAATAACGACTGGGCTTTATGGTTAATGATAGAGATTTGTTTTGGGAGGTGCCAATAACGATTGGGCTTTTGGATTTTGATAGAGATTTGTTTTGGGAGGTGCCAATAACAATTGGGATTTATGGTTAATGATAGAGATTTATTTTGGGAGGTGCCAATAACGATTGGGCTTTATGATTTTGGTTTGGACGGGATCAGGTTGGATCTGATGATGATTAGATTTTTGGGTTTGCCAAGTAGGCTTTAATTTTGGAAGGTATCAAGCGTGGGTTGGCTTCATTATTCTTTATCGGGAAAGGCTTCATGTTATGCATGATGCATGATATGTATGAGTGAAGCGACAGGGTTGGTGCATAGTGACTGATGCAATGGTTTTGGATAATTCAACAAATGTCCTTGGGGTGGGTCAGGAATGGTTGAAACTGGGAAATATTTTTGCTTGGCTTCAACGCTCATTGTTGACAAGTTATGGGATGATATGTTTAACATGACTTCCCGACATTTGCTTTGAACCTGGATGACATAGTGAGCTTGGTCTGGATATTCTGATGCCCCATGCTTGATCTGAGCAAGAAAATCCAAAATATAAGGAAATGCTTCCTCTCCATGGCCAGTCTTGCCCCAATCTGTTAGGTATCTACATGGACTGCCCCAGTTACAAGTTATGAAGCAAACCATGGGTAGAGTAATCTTGATCTGATATGCCCCAGCGTCTTGGGTCTGCCTACCCCTATTCATCCATCTCTTAGAGTGTTTTGACTTTCTCCTGCTTTTGAGGTGGTCTTCCCTGGTATGAAACCTTGAATGGATTTTTCCCCTGACTTCTCAACATTTGAGGGAATGCCCCTGGCCAACTGCCTTTGGAGAGATTTGCCTAATCTCAACATGGTTGTCCCAGACTTACTGAATCTTGAAGTGGCTTGCTCAACGGAGTTATCAGATGCCTTTCCCCCTGGTGAGATCAATCTAAGAGGATGGCCTTTGCTCATCGGAGTCCTTAGGAAATTTTCCTCTTTTGGGTGACCAAAACTTCTCAAGTCATGTTCATTGTTGAAACGCTCTTGATGCCAGTGCTTGTTCACAAGTAAAACTATTTATGCTAATGTTATGTTTATGTCAGTTTTAGAAATACAAGTATGTCCACTGAAAAGATGACATAGAGTGAATGGATCACTAGTTACAAAAGTCATACTGATACTTAGAAAAACAAATAGGAGTCAGTTTCGACACAAGCTCTAATGCAATATGCTTTCGAAATGGACCTTGCTTCAATTAGGTCTTTTGAGGGTTGTAACGTGGGATGGTTCACGGTTTGAGAAACAAAGGATTTATGGCTCAAAAAATTATTTAGCCCGCCCATTCTTCTTGATACCCTTCAGTCCTACGTTCAACTAGTTTGACACAGACGTTCGTCTCTTAGAATGATGGGAGTGGTAGTAAGAGAACCCACAAGGTTTTGGGAGTGACAGTCACTTGCCTTCCTATTTTTGTGTTTGCGGTCACACGACTTTGTTCTTGCTGAAGATTTTTGTTTTTGATTCCTCTTCTGCTTTTTTTTTCGACTTCCCTAATTTTTCCTGGACTGTTTTTTTGCTTACAGTCCATCGGGATACCCTAATTTTTGCCTAAGCCACTTGTTTTCAAGTTTCTACTTAGCGGGCCTTTTCTCTCTCTTTTTTTTGGAGTTTTTTTTGGAACAAATCGTGTGACATTTGTTAATTTGGTTTGAAAGGATTCGGGGTTGTCTCACCATTTTTTTTGTTGGCGAGGGACAACCATTGGATTTGTGATTTCGACCTCTCGTGAGGGAAATGATGTGGTTGTCCTTTAGACAAGACAACTCCCTAGGATGTGGTTGATACTCAAATAAGACACTCCCTACTTTGTCTTTTAAGAATTGAATGCGTGGTCAAATTAGCTGAAGACTACCCTGCCCCGGGTTTAAGATGTGAGGGTTTCTCTGCTTGGAAGAAAACTCCTACTACTAGGCTCAAAGGGGTTGACTAGGGATTATCATCCTTATACCTCCAGTGTTTGGGGATTTGAAGCAATGCCTTACATCATCAGCAAGGTGTTTATTCAAAAGCATACATGCAATGAGCTATTGTACCTTATATTCATCATTCTCCTTCTAAGTTTCGTTTTTAAACAAAAGTAAGATAAGAGTGAACACGATTGGATTGACTTAAAACATGCATATTCATTTCATTGTTGCAAAAACAAGTTTTTAAGAGTGAATATTAGAATGACAAGCAAGAAAGTTACACATGAAAACAAATGAATGATAACATAATTGTTGGCGTGATTAGCCTTGTTTCAACCATAGACCGGTGTCATCATGCTTGTAGGAACTTATGTATGATAGTCCCGAATGAGGCTCTTATTTAGCTTCTTGTTCCTCATCCATTGGCACTGGTCATGGTATTGCAGAAGTTCCTTCACATGGCAGCATGAGGTTGCTTAGTATATCCAGTCCGTTTGGTGTGAACGCGATAGCCTTTGAATCAATCAGTTCCGGAACCTTGTATTTGAAGGCCTTACAACTCTCGATCGAGTGTCCGGGTGCTCCTGAGTGGAACTCACACCTAGCACTCATGTCGTAATTCAAGGGAAGAGGTGTTGGAGGAGGTCCTAATACCCTTAACTTCACCAATGATCTGTTGAGAAAAAGAGGGAGAATTCGACCATACGACATGGGAATCAGGTCAAACTGTTTTTCCAACCTCTTTGATTTTCTCTGGCCTTTTTGAGCATAAGAGTTTTGCCTCTAACTTGAGTACCAATTCTGATTCCGCATTTGGTTCCTCAGAGCTAGCTAAGGAACGAACACTGGCTGTTGATTAAGAAGCCTCAGCAGTTCAGGTTAGGGACGGTATCCCTGAGGCAACTCATGACGTAAGGTGGAGCCGGACAGAGGCATAAGGGAGACCATTTCCATCCTGGAGGTTGGTGTAGGATTTCCTTCCTTTTTCAATAGTGTTTGCAAGATTTCCATAACCAAGCTCATATGAGTCTTTAGTTGGTTGATCTCTTCTTTCAATGCAGCTTGGCCTTGTTGGAGCTCTTCCACAGTGGCTTGAGACATGCTTCTAGTTCTAAGCGTACGTCGGGAAATCAACTAGTGGGATAGAAACAGAAGGTGGTATAAGGTTTTGCTTATGAGATGCAAATGTATGAATGTGATGTTTGTTTATGAATGAATGATTGATTTATTATTTCCACAGGGTTTTTAGGCATGGGTTCATGGTTTTGGACCATCGTGACGAAGCATAGAGTTAATAATGATTGCTTAGTAAACCAAGCTTCTCGCTTTGTGTGATCTAAGGCTTGGAAAATTGGGTGTAAGACACTGCCCCTAGGGTCATGGACTTCCTTGACTGTCAGCCGCTTATGTCAATTTACTTGCTAGGCGACTGCTCCGTCAAAGTCATCTACTCTAAGTGAGATCTTCGTATCGACCCTTACGAGGAAGGCGCCTCGGTGGCCTATACTACGCGACCATCGGTCTAGGCTAGCCATAGTTTTAAAGGTTCTAAAAGGGGTCTTAGGGTCATTGACTCTAGTAAAAGAAAAGATGCTTACGCTGAAAGCACGACGGTCATCAATCCCCTTAAGAGAATCTACCACTAAGTGAGGTTCTCGTACGACCCTAACGAGGAAGGCACCTCACGGATCAATACTACTCAACCTCTCTTATCTCAAGTAAGCTCTCATACTCGGGTGGAGAGTCTTTCACACAAGGTTTTTTCCTTTGCAATCATTATTGCTTCCAAAAATTCTTCGTCACAAAACCAACGTTTCGGACCAACAGGCAAACAAAGAAAATATGTACAGGTTAGCAACAAAAGCAATATATACAGAAAAAAGATAATAGATAAAATCTCCACGCACGTAAAAGAGAAACAACCCAAACTAGGCTAGACTTGCTTAGGGAATTTCGGTGTCCCCAGCAGAGTCGCCAGCTGTCGCCATCGGGATTTCACGATAACGAAACCGGGACTAAAAAGATGCCAAAGAGAGGCAAAGTCAGAAGAGTCGCCACCGAATTTTATTTAGTTTACCTCTATCGGAGAGGAGAGGGGAAATAGTCGATAAAACCCTCAGGAAAAGAGACGTGCATGAGAAGCACTAAAAGGGAATAATGAATTGGTCTCGCAACCTAGATTTGGGTTCGGAAGTCGGTTACATAAGGGGAAGGTATTAGCACCCCTTATGTCCATGGTACTCCATAGGAACCATTTGGGTTATTTTACATACATGGGATTTATCTATTATTGTTTTATTTTTAAAAGAATGTGCGAAAAGAAGGGGGTGTTTTTGTTATTATAGTGCTCGCCAAGGATTGAGGCCCTTGTGCCTACGTATCACTCATTCATGGATGAGGAATCAGAGCTCCGTAGTTTGGAGTAGAAAATGTTTGTGTGTTGGTTGATTTTACCTTTGAAAAAAGGGTTTTCGGGATGATGCCCTAAGGCACAAAAATGAGTTTGATGAGTTGTATTATTTTTACCTTGAATAAAGGTTTTATGAAATGAGTGTTTGTGATTATATTGTACTAAAGTCTATGGGCAGAGGTGATTATTCTAGACAACAAGCCAAGCGTCTTGCGTCCAAAATAATCAGAGTAAGGATAGGAATGCTCCATTCTCACTCATTCTCCACCACTTAAGGCTCGTGGCGCACAATAACAATCGTAATTATTAAGTGTTTTGAATTTGATTATGAAAATGCCACTTGACATTGAATCAAGGGTTTGTTTTATTTTGATTATGATATTTGGCTTATGCAACATGAATGCAAATTAACCAACAAGAAATTAAAGAGTCTCATTGTAAGGTATCCTAAGAGAAATCCTTTTGTGTGCAAACGTGACCTAAGCTAAACAAAGGATAATGATCTTACAAACATGTCCCCTTAAGGTGGTGCCATGATGCCATTCTTACAACATGCATGTAAGTTACAGATGAAAATCCAAGTGTTTACAAAGTATCACAAAGAGTAAAGGAAGACCTCCAAGCAAAGGTCCTAAGATGAAATCCTCTAAGTCCAAGTTGATTAAGAGTGGAGTGAATATTTTTGGTCTTACCATTTTATCATGTTTTTGTTGTTTTTAATGTATGATGACAATAAAATAAACAACAAGTAAATAAACATGCATGATGAGTTTTTACAATGATGATGATAATGAGTACTTGAATGTAAATGAACAATAAAATAAATTGCAAGGAAGTAAAGTGCAATAATATAAATGTTAGAAGTTAGTAGTTAATGGTTAGTGGTTAGTAGAATAACAATAAGCAAATAGAATAACAAGTTAATGTAAAGAAAATGGTTTCATCTATGTATCAAATGACCCAAATATGGTTTAAATAGAGGCAATCTATCAATGCCTCAAAGTATCATGAATGATATATTGATCAACCATTAATAGGTTTGAAGTATTGAAGATTTAATCAACTCTAAACAACCATGGTCATGATCTAATAGAACTCATCAACCAAGTAAATGTTACAACAAGTCAACAATAAATATTAAATGATAACAAGAAACAAAGTTTGATTGAAAAAGGTGGATAAAAAGTAGTAAGAGCAAAAAAAATCCCCAAAAGGGTGTAAACCCAACAAAACCCACTTGTCTCAAAGTTGACTCAAACATCTCTCAAAACACAACCCAAGAGTAAAAACCCATTTCCAAACACAAAACGAAACGAAAAATGTCAAGGATTTTGAGTCCAAAATATTACCAAGATTGTGGTGTCAAAACTAGGTTGTTGTTGTATTTGGGTTTGAGAGTGAAGCAAAAAGCTTGGAAGAGGGTGGCTATGGTTGTTATGGTAGAAAAATGGAAGGGAAAGAAGTTATATTTTATGTGGTGGTGGTGAATGATTATGTAAGTGAAGGTCACAAGTTTGCTACTGTTTTTGTTGTGTGGAGACTGTGGATTTTTACATGGTGGTTGGATGGTTCAAAGAAGAAAAGAGGGTTTGGGTGAGTTAAGGTTTAGGTTGAAAAGAGGGATCTTGAATGTGATTTGGGCAGAGGTTTTATGGCTTGCAAGCTTGAAAAATGAGTGGGGATATTTCTCTATTTATAGAGGAAGCAAAGGGGTTGAAGTGGGTGAACCAAAAGGTACTCTGTGTAAAAAACAGAGCTACTACTGTTGTCCCCGCAGGTGTAATCGATTGCCATGATTAGGGTAATCGATTACACAGTCCAAAGTGGCTTGGAAATCAAATTTTTGTCTGTGTAATCGATTACCATGATTAGGGTAATCGATTACACAGTCCAAAATGGCCTGGAAATCAATTTTTGTCTGTGTAATCGATTACCATGATTAGGGTAATCGATTACACAGTCTAAAAATTGATTTTTCCCTTATTTTGTTGGTTTTTTCTCCAGAACTTTAATCGGATAACCCCAGTTTTCTCCGGGTGTAAACATCATGCCTTGAGTCTGTGTAATATGTATTTGGTTATGAAATTTCAATGAAATTGTGATGATGAAATAATGAATGCATGCATGTGTAGTAGGGCCATGGATCAGATGAAAATTGTATCGGGGTAGGGTGAATTGTGGGGTATGACACCGCCCAACTTTGTGCCTGAGGGCTTTGCGCCTATATTTGCTTCCATGCTGGCATCTAGCCCGATCATGTCCGTGCCACCTCCCGTTGTGCACACCTTGCCTCGCGTAGAGGATACCATATATCATTATGAGCCATCTGAGGGTCCGGATGTTTATGAGAAGATGAACGAGATGAAATATCAGTTTCTTGAGCTGCGCAAGGAATTGAAGACGCTGAGAGGTAAAGACTTGTTTGGAAAGAGTGTTGCTGAGCTGTGCTTAGTGCCCAACGTCAAAATCCCGGTGAAGTTCAAAGTGCCTGACTTTGAAAAGTATATGGCGAACTCTTGTCCGCTCATTCATCTTGTGATGTATGCCCGCAAGATGTCTACTCAGACCGATAATGATCAATTGCTTATTCACTACTTCCAAGATAGTCTGACTCGTGCTGCACTCCGTTGGTACATGGGGTTGGATAGTGCAAGCATTCGCACTTTCAACGACTTAGGAGAGGCTTTTGTGAAGCAATACAAGTATAATGTGGACATGGCGCCGGATAGAGACCAGTTAAGGTCTATGTCTCAGAAAGACAAGGAGACATTTAAATAGTACGCGCAAAGATGGAGGGAGTTGGCTGCCCAAATCACTCCTCCTTGGGAGGAGAAATAAATGACAAAAATCTTCTTGAAAACTCTTAGTTCATTCTATTATGAACGCATGATCGCTAGTTCCCCCAGTGATTTTACCGAAATGGTAAACATGGGGATGAGACTTGAGGAAGGAGTCTGTGAGGGACGTTTATCAAGAGATGAGGCATCAACAAGCAAGAGATATGGTAGCAACTTTGGTAAGAAGAAGGATAGTGAGACCAACGCAGTAATCAGTGGGAGGCAGAGGAGGCCTCAGATCAGAAGAAATCCACCACCCCGTCAACATCATCATCATCAAGTGTCATCAGTAACTCCGGTATTTTCTAATCAACAAGCAACACCAATTCAACAACAACAACAACATCAACGTCAACAATAATAACCGCAACAAAGAACGAACACCTACAACAACAACAATACCAACAGCAATCATCATCAGCAGAACTTTG
Organism: Lathyrus oleraceus; assembly: GCF_024323335.1. NCBI lineage: Eukaryota > Viridiplantae > Streptophyta > Magnoliopsida > Fabales > Fabaceae > Lathyrus > Lathyrus oleraceus. The sequence goes on along the minus strand of NC_066582.1, from coordinate 137,063,348 downwards.
AGATGAATAAGGTCTCTTTTGACCCGATTCCTATGTCATATGCCTATCCCTCGCTAGTTCTTAAGAACTTAATTCAACCGAGGAACCCACCGCAGATCCCAGAACCACTTCCCTGGTGGTATAAATCTGAACTTCGTTGTGCTTTTCATCAAGGAGCACCCGAACACAATATTGAAAACTGCTATCCATTGAAGTATGAGGTTCAAAAGCTTATGAAGAGTGGTATGGTATCCTTTGAGGACCGCGCGCCAAATGTGAAAGCGAACCCTTTGCCCGCTCATGGGAACTCTTCAGTGAATATGGTGGATGGTTGTCCTGGAGAGTTCAAGGTTTATGACGTCCGGTTTATCCGAAGATCCTTGGTGCATATGCACAAGGATATCTGTTTGGTGAGTGACTGTGAACATGACCATGATGGTTGTGTTGTTTGTAGTGTGAACCCAAGAGGGTGTGTTGTAATGAAAAGGGACATCCAACGTCTGATGGATGAAGGCATGACCCAAATTGTTCAATCTCGTCATGTAGATGACGACGTCAATGTCATAGTGCCCGTTTTCAAACAATAAGAGTGATTGGTAATTCAATATGACAACAACAACAATAATAATGTCAGTCAGAGATCAGTATCGCCGTTGGTAATACGGTTAGTAGGCCCAGTCCCGTATTCATCTGATAAGGCTGTATCATACCAGTACAATGCTACAATGATAAAGAATGGACAAGAGGTCTCGTTACCTACGACTAGTTCAGTAGTGAGCATTGCTGATGTAACGAAGGTGACCCGCAGTGGTCGAGTGTTTTGGTCGGTGTTCCCAGAAAACAAAGAAGAAACGATTGTTGGTAAGAAGGTGGAGGTGCCTAATGTAGATCCGGTTGGTTGTTCAAAAGATAAGTCTGGTGAATCCAGCAAATTAAAAGCCAATGACGATGATGAGGTACTCCGGTTGATAAAAAGGAGCGAGTTTAATGTGGTGGAGCAGCTGCTCCAAACCCCTCAAAAATCTCAGTGTTGTCTCTGCTGATGAATTCCGAAGCGCACAGAAAAGTACTACAGAGAGTTCTTGAACAAGCATACATAGAGCATGATGTTACTGTGGATCAGTTTGATCACATTGTGGTTAACATCACTTCATGCAATAATCTGAGCTTCTGCAATGAAGAACTCCCTAGGGAGGGAAGAAATCATAACCTGGCTTTGCATATTTCAATGAACTGTAAGGAAGATGCTTTGTCAAATGTGCTTGTTGACACCGGTTCATCACTCAATGTGCTTCCAAAGTCAACTTTGTCAAAATTATCTTACCAAGGAGCGCCTATGAGGTATAGCGGTGTAATCGTCAAAGCCTTTGATGGTTCGCGCAAGACAATAATTGGTGAAGTGGACCTTCAAGTCAAGATAGGTCCGAGTGATTTTCAGATTACTTTTCAAGTAATGGATATCCACCCAGCCTACAGCTGTTTATTGGGAAGGCCATGGATTCACGAGGCAGGGGCTGTTACCTCCACTCTGCATCAGAAATTGAAATTTGTCAAGAATGGCAAGCTTGTGATTGTTGGAGGAGAAAAGGCGCTGTTGGTTAGCCATTTGTCATCTTTCTCGTATGTTGAAGCTAAGGAAGAGGTTGGAACTCCGTTCCAAGCCTTATCTATTGCTGCTAAGAAGAGAGTTGGGGCACATATGTCCTCGTTGAAAGATGCTCAGAAGATTGTTGAAGAAGGTACTGTTGATCAGTGGGGGCACATGGTAGAGGTCTCCGACAACAAGGGCAGAACCAGTTTGGGGTCCAGAAAGGCTCATCAATTGCAAGATCTGAAGATATGCAACTCAGCTTCCGTAGCGGAGGGTTCATTCATGGCAATGAATAACACTTAGCTGCTGTGATAGAGGATAGCGAAGAGGAAGACTGCACCAACTTTGTAACGCATGGAAAGACATGCAACAATTGGATTGTTGTTGATATTCCTGTTATTTTGCATCGATCTAAGTAATTGCTTTTATATTTCAAAATCCTTCTCCTCTGCCTAAGGGAGAAGTGAACATTGTTTGGGCATTTTAAATTGATCATTAATAAAATTAATTTTATTCATCCACATCTTTGGTGTCTATTTTTACTTTTTGCTTTATTCTTGAAAATGGTAATCACAAAAAACATAAATAAACAATATAATTGCCCATCTGTATAATATTTGGTCACAAATTCACTTCTCTAAAATCAAAATATCAAATCATTATGCAGGTTGGTTCCTAACCCCATTGAATACAATGATCCTTCTCTTTCTCCAAATTTTGAATTCCCTGTGTTTGAGGTCGAGGAGGAAAGTGATGTAGAAGTGAGTGATGAATTGACTCGTCTTCTTGAGCAAGATGAAAAGATTATTCAGGCGTTTGAAGAGAAAATTGAGCTAGTCAACTTGGGTTCCGAAGATGATGTGAAGGAAGTAAAGATTGGGCCTCGACTATGTCCAGATGCTAAGAAGGGGTTGATTGATCTTCTTCGAGAGTATCCCGATATGTTTGCTTGGTCCTATCAAGACATGCCTGGTTTGGATTCTGAGATTGTGGAGCATAGATTGTCGTTGAAGCCAGAATGCCCGCCAATCAAGCAGAAGTTGAGAAGAACGCATCCCGATATGGCTGTGAAGATCAAAGAGGAAGTGCAGAAGCAGATTGATATCGGTTTCCTTGTAACAGCTGATTATCCGCAATGGGTGGCCAATATTGTGCTTGTACCGAAGAAAGATGGAAAAGTCCGTATGTGTGTTGACTATAGAGATTTGAATAAAGTTAGTCCGAGAGATGATTTCCCTCTGCCACACATTGATATGTTGGTTGACAATACTTCTAAATTCAAAGTCTTTTCGTTTATGGATGGATTTTCCGGATATAATCAGATCAAAATGGCACCCGAAGATATGGAGAAGACCATATTCATTACACCCTGGGGAACATTCTGTTATACAGTGATGCCTTTCGGTCTAAAGAATGTTGGTGCGACTTACTAAAGAGCAACGACTACTCTTTTTCATGATATGATGCATAAAGAGATTGAAGTATATATCGATGACATGATTGCTAAATCTATTGATAAAGAGGAACATGTTGAGCATTTGTTGAAGCTATTCCAGCGTTTGAGGAAGTATAAACTCCGCTTGAATCCCAATAAGTGTACTTTTGGTGTTCGTTCTGATAAGTTGTTGGGCTTTATTGTCAGCGAGAAGGGTATTGAGGTTGATCCTGCCAAGGTCAAAGCAATACAAGAGATGCCTGCACCCAAAACTGAGAAGCAAGTCAGAGATTTTCTCGGCCGCTTGAATTATATTTCCAGATTCATTTCCCACGTGACTGCCACATGTGCGCCTATATTCAAGCTTCTTCTGAAAGATCAGTCTTGTGATTGGATCGAAGATTTCCAGAAAGCTTTTGACAGTATCCAGGAATATCTGCTTGAGCCTCCGATTTTGTCTCCACCCGTTGAAGGAAGACCGTTGATCATGTATTTGACTGTACTCGAAGATAGTATAGGTTGTGTTCTTGGTCAACAAGATGAGACTGGAAAGAAAGAATTTGCAATTTACTACCTCAATAAGAAGTTCACCGACTGTGAGACTCGCTATTCAATGCTTGAGAAGACTTGTTGCGCATTGGCTTGGGCTGCTAAGCGTCTGCATCAGTACATGTTGAATCATACCACTTGGTTAATATCCAAAATGGATCCAATCAAGTATATATTTGAGAAGCCTACTTTAACTGGGAGAATTTCCCGTTGGCAGATGTTGTTGTCAGAGTATGATATCGAATACCGATCTCAGAAAGCAATCAAAGGTAGTATCTTGGCTGACCATTTGGCTCACCAACCAATTGAAGATTATCAGTCAATGCAGTATGATTTTCCTGATGAAGAGATTTTGTACTTGAAAATGAAAGATTGTGATGAACCATTGCTTGAAGAAGGGCCAGAACCTGGTTCCCGTTGGGGCATGGTATTTGATGGAGTTGTTAATCAATATGGAAATGGAATTGGGGCAACGATTATTACTCCTCAAGGCACGCATCTACCATTTAAAACTAGATTGACTTTAAAATGTACAAACAACATGGCGGAATATGAAGCTTGCATTATGGGGCTTGAGGAGGCCATGGATCTCATAATTAAGTATTTGGATGTCTTCGGTGATTCGGCTTTGGTTGTGAATCAGATCAAAGGAGAATGGGAGACAAATCGACCCGGTTTAGTACCATATAGAGATTATGCGAGGAGGATTTCAACTTTCTTTACAAAGGTTGAATTTCATCATATCCCTCGAGATGAAAACCGGATGGCAGATGCTCTCGCAACGTTGGCGTCAATGATTATAGTGAAGTATTGGAATCAAGTTCCCAATTTATATGTGATGCGTCTTGATAGGCCAGCTCATGTGTTTGCTGTTGAAGAGATTAAAGACGAGAAGTCGTGGTATTACGACATCAAATGTTTCCTTCAAAGTCAAATTTACCCTCCTGGGGCATCTTTGAAAGATAAGAAGACTTTGAGAAGACTAGCCGGCAATTTCTACTTGAATGGTGATATACTATACAAGAGAAACTTCGACATAGTTTTTCTTAGATGCGTGGATAGACACGAAGCAGACTTGTTGATGACCGAAGTGCACAAAGGTTCCTTTGGTAGTCATTCCAATGGACATGCGATGGCGAAGAAGATGTTGAGAGCAGGTTACTATTGGTTGACAATGGAATCTGACTGTTGCAAATTTGTGAAGAAGTTCCACAAGTGTCAAATTTATGCTGATATGATTCATGTTCCTCCGACACTATTGAATGTTATCTCTTCCCCATGGCCCTTCTCCATGTGGGGAATTGATATGATTGGGATGATTGAGCCCAAAGCTTCGAATGGACATCGTTTCATTTTAGTGGCAATTGACTACTTCACGAAATGGGTTGAAGCGGCATCGTATGCAAATGTGACCAAGCAAGTTGTTGTAAGTTTTATCAAGAATCAGATCATATGCCGTTATGGTGTGTCAAGTAAGATCATTACTGATAATGGATCGAACTTGAATAATAATATGGTGGAAGCTCTTTGCAAAGACTTCAAGATTGCACATCATAATTTTTCTCCCTACAGACCCAAGATGAATGGGGTTGTTGAAGCTGCGAAGAAGAACATCAAGAAGATTATCCAGAAGATGGTAGTCACATATAAGGATTGGCATGAGATGCTCCCATTTTCTTTGCATGGGTATCGTACATCCATCCGCACTTCAACAGGGGCAACCCCTTTTTCTCTTGTATACAGTATGGAAGCAGTACTCCCCGTAGAGGTTGAGATTCCTTCATTGTGTGTGCTCATGGAAGCCAAGTTGACTGAGGCTGAATGGTGTCAGACCAGGTTTGATCAGCTGAACTTAATTGAAGAAAAGAGATTAACTACCATGTGTCATGGTCAATTATATCAGCAGAGAATGAAGAAAGCTTTTGATAAGAAGGTCAAACATCGAGTGTTCAGAGAAGGTGACCTTATGCTCAAGAAGATTTTGACGTTCAAGCCAGATGCCAGAGGAAAATGGACTCCTAATTATGAAGGCCCATATGTTGTTAAGAGAGCCTTTTCAGGCGGTGCATTGATTCTTACAACAATGGATGGTGAAGAGTTCACTCGTCCTGTGAACGCAGATGCAGTCAAGAAATACTTCGCCTAAAAAAATAAAAGAACAACTCACTAAGTTGAAAACTCGAAAGGGAAGCTTAGGCAAAAATGAGCATCTCGGTGGATTGAAAACCCAAAAGGGCGATCCAGGCAAAAATTAGAGACATAAAACAGAAGAATATCCCGATAAGTTGAGTACCTCACCTTGGGGAAACTTATGCAAAATTAGGGATTATGGAAAGTAACTGTATTCTGCTGATCTTCAGTGATTTTGAAGGATTGTTTGAGCACAAGGGTTGACATCAGTTCATCTCCAGCAGCGGTCAAGAGCACATTGGATATCAAGAGTTGGTAGAAGGATTAAGGATCATTTGTATTCAATGTAACCCTTTTCCATGCAAATTACCATTTTCAACTTTGTAAAAATCCATGGAGTCTTGTCATTTATAGACTACCATTCCATTAAATAAAGTTGAGCTTTTATCCAATTGTTTCTACTTTTATTTACTTCTGCAAATAGTTTTAAATTTTATTATGATCATTTTGAAATTAAATTTTTTAAATCAAAATCAAGTTTTTTCTTAAACATATAAAAGCAAGAATTTTTTTCAAAGCAAGTAAAAGGAATATCAACAACATTTCAATGGATAGTAAGTCCTTAAGTGCGAAACATCATAGGTTCCCCAAGCAGTTAACCCTTCGGGTATCCCTAGATGTTTGTGTTCCTCGGCGGAGTGTTTGATCACCAGTGGAATTTCTTTCCTCGTTCCCAACTGATTTGGTTGGTTCAGATACCCTACGACATGTTGTTTTCCCCGACAGAGTTTCTGCCTTCCCCAGCAAGGTTCGTATTTCCTCAGCAGGGTTGATCTTCAGAGATGGTTGATCTTCCCCATTAGATAGCTTTGGTCTCCCCACCTATCGCCATTCAACTTGCTCCCAGTCAGAGTTTCCTCCTGGTTTCTGAGCAGCTTTTTGTGATTTTTCTCTGTAGGGTTGTCTCCCATTTTTATGGTGTTGACCTAAAATTCCCCACAGATTGGATGTTTTGTCCTCAACAGATCTCCTCCTTCCCCAACTAAGGTTGAGCCTTTGGGGTGTTGCTTTCTCTGTTCTCCAGTAATTGTCTCCATATTTTGTGGATTGGCCGAGGATTGTACCGGTGGTTCAAATCCTTTGCGACACCTTTGTATCATTTGTGATCATTTTTGACAGCATAATCATCATATACACACACACACACACAAATATATATATATATATATATATATATATATATATATATATATATATATATATATATATATATATATATATATATACATTCATATAATTTCATAATTTGCATATCCTGCATCTTCATATGTGATTTATTTGAGATTCTTATTCTCTATTATGGCAGTATTTTATCCCCATACCAAATCTGGTGTTTGTCCTTCTTCAATTGTAGAGTGTCAGCCCCTTAAGCAGAAAGACTTTAACCTTTCTCCATTTCCCCACTGAGTTTGTTTCCTCGTGGATGGTTGTTATTTCAGTTTCCTCTCCAGTGGATTTTCTGGATGGAATTACTCCCCTTGAATTATGTCCTCATTGGGTTGAGTCTTGATTGACCGTTTTCTTTCTAGCTCTTACCTAGATAGATACTTTGGTCCCCTAAGAGTCTATTACCCACTAATGGGTAATATTCTTCTTAGTTTGCAGTTTGTTACTTCTTGCCCAATACCCGGCAAAAATACTCTTATTTTTCTCCTCAGTAGAGTCCCTAGTGGATCTATTTCCCAAGAAGTATATCCTTGATATGTTCATCCTAACCGGTGACAAATATCTTTCTTGCCCCTGCTTGAGTCTATCCTTGATATGTTCACTTTAACTAGTGACGAATACTCTTATTTTTGGTATTCTACCCAGTAAAAAGGTAGTTGTAATCCCTAATTTGTTCCCCAAAGAGTTAATCCTTGATATGTTCATCTTAACCGATGACGGGTTTTCTTCTCCTTGTGGTTTTCTACCCAGTAACCGTAGTTGTAAATCCTACTTTGTCCCCTCGCAGAGTCTATCCTTGATATGTTCATCTTAACCGATGACGGATCTTCTCTCCGATGGTTTTCTATCCAGCTTTCAATAGATGTAATTCCTACCCTTTTTGTTCAGTTGGTATATCCTTGATATGTTCATCCTAACCGATGACGGGTATCCTCCTTGGCATTTCCAGGCAAGTCTATCCTTGATATGTTCATTCTTAACCGGTGACGGATTTTCTTCCCTGTTGAGTTTATCCTTGATATGTTCATCCTAACCGATGACAGATACTCTCACCCTTGGTCTTCTGCCCAGTAGCTGGTAGTTGTAAATCCTATCTTTTATATATTTTTCCCAGCAAGGCTATTCTTACCCAATAATCGGTAATGAATTTCCTCTCCTGGAATCCTCAACGAGTCATCCTTGATATGTTCATCCTAACCGATGACGGATGTTCTCTCTGTTAGATCTTTATTATCTCCTTTCCCAGTAACAGGTAGTAGATAATAGAGTTTTGCTCCTCCTGTGTTGAAGTTTATTGCTTCCCCAGTTGAGTTGAGTGTGCATTTCCTTAGTGAAATCGTTTTTCCTGCATAAGTCGAGTATTTCTATTTCATCCTGACTTACTCGTGTCCCCTGCAAATGTTTTTTTCCCTGCTGAGTCTTTCCATTTCGTATGGAATTCCTCTAGCCCCCCAGTAGTTTTAAGTCGTAGCCTGGCCTACGCATAAATCCTTTTTATCTCTCAGAGTCTCTGTCTCCCCAGTGAGTTTTCCTTACGAAATGCATTGTACTCCTACGGATTTTTGGTCTCTCTGATTTCTTTTTCCTTTGTGGCAATATATCCCCACAAAGCATTAACTTTTACATTCATATCATATGCATCATAAGGTCTCTTAGGACAAAAATTTGTTTCTCTATGTTGTTATTTAAGCCCATTCTACTGAGTCGACGTGAAGATCTTAACCTTCGCCTCCTCAGTTAGAATGTCCTTAAATAGGGGCAGCTGTAAGACCCCAATTTTGACCCTAAGATCCCTCATGTAATTCCATCATAAGCATTAGCATTCGGATCATACCTTGGCATCCTCCTTACCCCTCTTTCATTGGGTTTGTTTTGGGAGAGATCACTAAGCACTTTGTGATTATATCATACTTGTATTTTATCATTTCACTACAAAATACCAAAAATATGTCTTTGCATTTGTCTAACCCTTTTGTAGGAAGGGCATGATTCCATTGATTCATCAAGTTCACATCTAGGGTTTGAGACCCCCATGAACAAAGAGAACAACCAATAATTGATCCAATAATGGTTATGAGCATCATATATGAGTCTCAATGTTCTCTACATGTTATATTGATCAAGTTTTCTTCAAGAGTTTGAGGGTGATTTGCCTTGGAAACCCTAGTTTGACTGGGTATCTTGAGTAACTTCTCCAACTAGCTATCTCACCAATTGATCAAATTTCTCAAGGGACACTTCAAAATTCATAATCTTATGCATATATGATCTACCATGAGCCAATAAAGTCAATAGAATTGGAAGATAGCAAGTTGGTTGATGGTGGTTGGCCAGATGGATTCATCTGATCAAAGTCGGGTCTCCCTAGACCCTATCTCCTATAATTTTCACCATATGAAAATGATTCCAAGAGAAAACTTACTCTAAATGACATTCCAAACAACTTTCATGTTGAGACTTAGAGCTAGTTTTGCTTGGAAAATCATTTTCTATATTGAAACATTATAGGTCATTTTGTCTAAACCCTAATTTGAAAGTCAACTTCCCAAGGCCATAACTTGCTCAATTTGTATGAGATGAAATATTTCTAAGTTGAACAATCAAATTCAATGTGTCTACTTAAACTTTTATGTTTGGAATGGGAGCTAATTCAACTTGTTTGAGCATGTGATATGAGGTTACATTATAGGTCACTTTTGACCTATACCATTGATCAAGTGATTTTTCCAAACTTCAAAAATGCATAACTCTATCATTTCAAATCCATATGACATGAAATTGGTGACTAATTTGAATGTATTTGAGAGAGATACAACTTTGATGAAGACACTTTTCTCATTTGAACTCATATAAAAAGTTAAGCAAGGTGGAATATTGAGACATATGGCTTGACACTTAGAAAATTTTTGATATGTCAAAAATTTCCAAACTTCCACCTCAAATTTCTTCAAGTTAAAAACTCCAAATGGAAAAGTGTTGAACATGAAAGTTATTCCTCTTGATCTCACCTTTCCAAAGATCTCAAATTCATTCATTTTGGACAAGGAATGCATAGGTAGCGCATGGCATGAACATGGTGTCATCACTTGACAAGGATCAAACTTCAAATCAGAATGTACACTTGCCTTGCAATCCAAGTTGAATTCAGATCATCTCACACTCATTTGTGGACTTATGGAAATGATTTTATGGGCCTATACACGCCTATGCACCCATGCATCATCAATGACCAAATTCGGAAAGTGAATGCAAGTGTGCAAAACACAATGGATTCAGCTATAAATAGAGCCTTATATGCTCAGCAATCAACACACATTTGCGCCAACTTTGATCCCCCATATCTAACCCTCAGTTCATGTACCTCAAATTTCAACTCCATGTATCTCTCAATATACTTGGAGTTAGAGTGAATTGAGGCCAGATTCGAACTCAGTACAATTTTTACTTTGAAATCATGTCCTTGGTTTTAATTCTGGTGATGGTTGAAGGTGGACTAGTCCGATGAGGTCCACCAGAGAAGAAGGTCGGAGCTACAGCTCCGGGAATGTGTTGGCTTCTCTCACAACCATAGGATCCATCTAATTTGTTTTAATCACGACCGTTCTTTTTGAATACCAATGTTATGGCGCGCTGACTCATGTCCATCGTGGATAGCGCGTTTCTGGCCACTTGATCTGCCACCTCAATTAATGAGGGAGATCAAGTGGTCCACGTTTTTCTGATATTTTAATTTTCATTTTAATTGCATTATTTACAATAATTCATATTAAATTCAATATTGATCCAAAAAATATGGGACTTTCACCAAAAAAATTCCAATATTTTTCTCTTTCATATTCAGAATTAAAATTATTTTTTGGATCATTATTAATATTTTTCATGAATTAATTGATTTTGCATTTGTGTTTAATTGTTTAAAAATATTTTTAAATGTCCAAAAATCATGAAATTTTTTCTCCAAGGTTCTTTGACCTTGTTTGATCTATGATAAATCTCATGGCCATTTCTTTGGTGTTTTGATGAGATTTTAGGAATTGGATAAACCATATTTAATTTAAATGCACTATTTTAGTATTTTAATTTGAATAAATGTCAAATAAATTTGTTGACCAATTGTGGTGACTTGTTTATGTTTGACTCTTGTTGTTGGGCCTTGGTCAAGGTTGATTTGACTTTGTCAAATTAATATCATTGGATTTAGGGGATTGATGGAATGTACATTCCATCTCCCAAAATGAATGGATGATATTAATTTGGTAAAATTTCTCCTTTGACCAATTTGTGTTTTGATCCATTTCCCTCCTACTTCATTTTATTCCCTTTCTTCATTCATTCATTCCATTTGGCCTATGATATCTCATAATCCTAAGGCTAGTTGATTGAAAAATTGACATGAGTATGGATGAGATTAAGCCACACCTTTTTCATATTCTTTTTGTGTGTGGTATGTTTCATGAGCATAGTCCATTATACTATGTCTCTAAAATGCATTAACACCAAAATTTTATTGCCCGGTCTCAAATAGTTGTGACTTCTACATAAGTCCAATTACGATTACTTAACATAGCGCTAAATTTGTGACATAAAAGGCATAAGCATTCTAGTTAGTGAGATTGTAAGTCTCCCCTCTTTCATGGTATTGCATGGAAACTTGGCCTTCTTTTCTTCCTTTGGAAGATGTTTTGGCTCAAGGATCCATCCTTGTGATAAGTGGGTTGAGTATTCTCCAAAGAATATTTTAAGATGAAAAGCAAAAGCAAAGCAATACTAACTTCTAACCTATTAACTACTAACTTTTAATTTCAAGCCTTTACTTTAATGCAATTTACTTTTAGCACTTTATTTCATTTGCCATTGTTTATATCATTCCAATTGTTTATGTTAATGCAATTTTCACTTTGTCCATTTGGACCATATTGTGTGATATATTTTGTTTGTGTATACTTTGCTTGTTTGTATGGTCTTTGACCATTAATGTACATAATAACAACAAAAACCCTAAAAGACTTTTGTGTGGATTGTTAGCTTGATCTTGGACAAATGGACTTAGAATCTAGGCAACCTTCCTATGCTAAAGGACTTGGCCAATGCCAACTTGCTGAAGAACCAAGTGCTTACAATTTGAAACTTTGTCTAATACATCATTCAAGATCCTTTTGAGTTCATCTGCAACATGATCATTGTGAAGCTATTATTTTGAACCTGTGACTTATGGAATTCATCTGTTACATGGGCTACTTTGAAGAAGATCATGGAAAGGATAAGCTTGGATGTGGCCATCTTTATTTGATGCCTTGCTCTTCAAGATAATATAATTGTGAATTTATGTTAAGCAATCGTAATTGGACTTATGTAGAAGTCACAACTATCTGAGGCTGGGAAATAAAAATTTAGGTGTTAATGCATGTTAGAGATTTGGTATGAAGTACCAAACTCCTAAAACATATCACACACTAAAGAAAAGTAAAAAAGAAGGGACCTATCTCAGTCATACTTGTATTGATTCATATGACACATGGTCATTGGTGAATCAATTAGCCTTTAGACATTAGAGATTTCATTAGTCAAATGAGGGAATGGGAAAGAATAGGAATGAAGATGAAGAGGGACGGGGGAGATAGAAACACAAATTGATCATGGGAGGAATTTCATTAAATCCAAACCATCCATTCATTTTGAGAGATGAAATGTACATTTCATCAATCCCCTAAATTCAATGGTTTTGATCCAACAAAAGTTAAATCAATCTTGACCAAGACCCAAACAGGAATTCCAACAACACAAGACCATAAAAATGGCTTAACAACATTTTTATACATTTAATCAATTAAAAATCAATTTAAAAATGAATTAAAATGCATTTTAACTTGGTCAAAACCTAAAATCCCTTCAAAACACCAAATAAATGACCAAGGGATTTATCCTAGGTCAAACAAGGTCAAAGGACCTTAGACAAAAAAATTCACAATTTTTAAAAAGTCAGAAGTATTTTTAAACAATTAAAAATATGCATAAAAACATTTAACTCATGAAAAATACCAAAATTAATCCAAGAAATAATTTTAATTCAGAATATAGAAGAGAAAAATATTTAATGATTTTTGGTGAAAGTCCCATATTTTTTGGATTAAAAATGAAATTAATATCAATTAAACAAAATAAAGGGATTAAATGAAAAAATCAGAAAATAAAAAGAAATTCAAAAAAACAAGCGCCATCAGATCTCCCTCATTAATTGAGGTGGCAGATCTGATGGCCACACGTTAGAGTGCACCAAACACCTGAGTCAAACGCGTTGTAACATGAGTCAAACAAAACAAGGGCCATGGTTAAAACGTGGATGTGAGATCAAATGATTCAGGTCATGCCAACACGCCCCCGAAGCCCTAGCTCCGATCATCTTCTCCAGTGGACCTCACTGGACTAGTCCACCCTCAACCAAATGAAAAATGAAAAGTGAGTACATGTTTTTGAAGGAAAAATGCTCAGGAGTACGAATCTGACCTCCATTTCTTCCAATTCCAAGTATATTGAAAGATACATGATTTGGAATTTGAGGTTCATGATCTGAGTTGCTTCGATTTGACCTCAAAGCAACTCAACCTTGTTGCCTAAATTGGCAGGACTTCAGCCAACCAAAAATCAAAGAGAATGATGAAGAATTGAGAGAGAATCGAAGAGAGAAAGTTTGGCAAATTTCACCTTCTGTTTGCAGTGATGAAGCTCGATCTGGATCTCAATTTGCTTGGGCTTGCTTCCACTTGATTGTAGGAGGTGAAATGAGAGCTCAAATGGCTTGGACTCTTGGAGTTTCAACTTCAAAACCGAAGTGAAATTGAAACTCGATTTTCAATTGAGAACCTTCAAGTTTATCCTCTAATGGTGATGGGAAGGTTGCAGGACCAAAGCTTGGGCAAGGTGTCCATAATTCTGAGCATGAGGCAATGTATTTATAGGCTTGGCAATTAATTTCCACACACTTCTATTCAAATGCCAAAAATAGCAATACTCATGTGTATGCTTGCATGGGTGTGTGATAGGCCCATTAGATGATGTCAAAAGGTCCAAAGATGATCATGAGTGATGCTGAAAGTGTAACATGAAACCATGCATTTGAAATTGAGAAGTGGTCATGAGATTCATCCAAATGAAACCATGAAGAGTAACCATGCACAATTCATTCAAACCTTGTCCAAATGAAGTGATTTTAGACCTTTTGGAAAGGTGAGATCAAGGGGAACACTTTCATGTTGAACAATTATCCATTTGAAGCTTTGATGATGATGAATTTTGAGGTGGAAGTTTGGGAAATCAAACATAATTGAAATTTTTCTTAGTCCCAAGTCAAAGGTTCACTTCTTCCACCTTGAATAACTTTTTCTATGAGCTTCAAATGGAAAATTTTCCCTCACCAAATTTTTAGATCTTTCGATTCTATTCAATATGGTCATAAGTTTGACCTCATTTGGATTTGGCATGAAGGAGTTATGAATTTTAGAAGTTGAGTAAAATTTCTTGTTCAATAGTAATGACCCAAAATGACCTATAATGTTTCCGCTTGGCACATGCCCTTGCAAGTTGAATTTGAAGTTTATCAAATAATAAAAGTTGGAGAGGAAATCTTGAAATGGACCATGAATTTTGGATGGCCTTAATCTCATAAACATTGAGCAAGTTATGATCCTTGGAAGTTAACCTCCTAATTAGGGCACAAACAAAATGACCTATAATCTTTCACCATAAAAATTGCCTTTCCAAGAAAAACTAGATCTTGACCTCAACATGAAAGTTGTTTGTAATGTCATAATTAGTAACTTTTCTCCTGGTTTAGTTTTCATATGACAAAAATTATAGGAGATAGGGTCTAGGGAACCTCAGTTTTGACCAGTTGACTTTCTCTGGTCAACCTCTTTGAACCAACTTGCAAACTTGAAGTTCTCTTGATCTTTTGGACTCATGGAGAATCATATATGAAAAGGATGATGTAATATTAAGTATCCCTTAAAATATTTGATCAATTGCTGAATAAACTTGTTGAGGAAGTCATTTAAGATACCTAGATGAATTAGGGCTTTCAAGGCAAAGAAGCTTCAAAATCTTGATGATTTCTTGATAAAAATGATAAATGAAGATCACGGGGATCCATATATGACTTAAAGAACCAATGTGAACCATTCCTTGATTGATCTCCTTGCACCGAGGGTCTCAAACCCTAATCGTGAGCTTGATGAGGCATTGGTGGATGCACACACTACCTACAAAAGAAAGAAAGCTATACATAGACATATTTTTGGCATTTTGGTTACTAAATAATGAAAAACAAAGTACGATACAATCAAAAGTTCTTGGTGATCTCTCCCAATGCAAACCCAATGAATGAGGGGTAAGAAGGATGCCAAGGTGTGGTCCCAAAGCCAATGCATATGATGAGATAACATGAGGGATCTTAGGGTCAAAATTGAGGTCTTACAACTTCCCCTATTCAAGGACATTCTAACTGAGGATGTGAAGGTTAAAATCTTCGTATTAACTTAGTAGAATGGACTTAAATAACAATATTTAGAATCAAGTTTTGGTCCCTAAGAGACCTCATGATGCATATGATATGCATGTCAAAACAATCTTTATGGGGAATATATTGCCACAAAGGAAAAGAATCCGAAGAGACTGAAAGTCCATAGGAGTGTAATGCATTCCATAAGGAAAAACTCACTAGGGAGACAAAGACTCTAGGGATAAAAGTTATGTGTAGGCCAGACTATGACTTAAAAACTTTTAGGAGACACGAGGGGTTTTCCATGAAAATAAATCAATTGAAGGACTCGGTGTGGGGATAAGGGAAAATCTGCAGGGGATAGGAAACAAAACTGAAATATTCAAATCAAATAGGGGATGGAGATTTTACTGAATAAATACACACTCAAACTCAACTGGGGAAGAATGGACTTCAACACAAGAGTAAAAGAGATACATTATCTATCACCGGTTACTGGGTAGGAAGATAATACACTCTGACAGAGGGACATCCGTTACCGGTTAGGGTAAACATATCAAGGATGACTCGTTGAGAAAAAGAGGTGTATTCATTACTGGTCAACTGGGTAAGAATAACCTACTGGGGAGAGAAATCAAATAGGATTTATAACTACCGGTTACTTGGCAGAAAACCAAAGAGAGAGTATCTGTCACTGGTTAAAGGGTGAACATATCAAGGATAAACTCAATGGAAGAATATCTGTCATCGGTTAGGATGAACATATCAAGGATAGACCACCTGGGGAATGAGGAAGAATATCCGTTATCGGTTAGGGTAAACATATCAAGGATAAACTACCGGGGAGAAATGGGAATTACAAATATCAGTTATTGGGTAGAAGACTGAAGAGGAGAGAAAATTCTTCACTAATCAAAGTGAACATATCAAGGATAAACTCAGTAGGGGAAAGTAGGAATTACAACTACCAGTTACTGGGTAGAATACTAAAAAGAAGAGAAAACCCGTCACCAGTCAAAGTGAACATATCAAGGATAGACTCTTTAGGGAATAAAATAGGGATTACAACTACCTTTTTACTGGGGAGAAAACCAAGAAGGAAGAATATTCGTCACCAGTTAAGATGAACATATCAAGGATAGACTACCTCGGGAGACGTGAAAACGAATCCGCTGGGGAAAACAAAATAAGTAGATTACATTTTATCGGGTATTGGTCAAAAGTAATGTACTAAAAAATTGAGAAGAATATTACCAATTACTAGGTAATAGACTCTCAAGGGGACCAAAATATCTATCTAGGTAATAACTTGAAAGAAACGGTCAAACAAAGACTCAAGTCAATGAGGATATAACTCAGGAGGAGTGGTTCCATCCAGATAATTAACTGGGGAGGAAACTGAAATAATAATCATCCACGAGGAACTAACTTAGTGGGGAATGAGAAAGGTTAAACTCTTTCTGCTTAAGTGGCTGACACTCTACAACTGAAGGAAGACAAACACATCAAACCTACACGGGTATATAATATTACTGAAGTAGGGGATCAGAACAAAAAAATCAAATGCGATAAAATGCATAATAAAATATATCTGATATTGTGTTTTATGCATGAATATGCATGTTTATGATTATGGTTATGCTGACAAAATAACATAAAGGATACAAATAACAAATATTTGAATCCTCACTAAAACACTCGACTAATCTCAACAAGATTAAAAAACCAATTGGAGAAAATACTACAGATGAAAATAAATCATCTATCTCTGCATAAATCAGATCTGGCTGGGGAAAAACATGGAGAACATGCATCTAATCAATCACGACAAACTCTACAGGGAGAGAGCACTGCTGAAGAATGGTCAACCAAACATACCGAGGATAACAGGGATCTGCTGAGGATCCAAATTGTCAACACTGTGAGGAATTTTAGGTCAACACCATGTTAAATGGGAGACAACCTTGCAGGGGACAAAATCAAATACTGCTCCGAATCAAACACTATCGGGAAAGAGGGAACTTCTATCAAAAGATGAACTCCGACGGGGAATATAAGAGATAAAATTCTGCATGAGGATTTAAGAAAATTGTTGGGGATGTTGTGACCAAGATCGTCGCATTCCTCAATAATCATCGAATTATTCTTGGAAATTGTGAATGAAACCAATTCCAAGGCAAAGATAACCAGGTCTGATTAGCGCAAAGGAGAAACTGTTGTAGTTATGCCACAATTAAATACAAATGAAAACCAAATAAAGGTTCTGAATCACCAGGGTCCAATCATAAATCACAAATTGGGGGGGGGGGGGGTACAAAACATGAGCACCTCAGCTGGGGAATATGAATTTGCAAAGGGGACCGATCATCAACTCAATTGGAGATGAGACCCACTGTCTCTACTAGGGATGATGAAATATTCAGGGAGAAACTCATAAGCCAAGCTGGGGATAAATGACGAGCTGTTGGGGAGGAAAATAGTACCAAACCAACTGCTCCGGGAAGACCAACAATGCTTCACTCTTCAAGACTTACCTTTTCTTAGATTGTTGTTGACATTCCTTACTAAAATCGATTATTCTTAAAGTGATTGTTTTTATTATTTTAAGCAAAATAGTTATTATTCCTTAATTTATTTCAAAATTATCATCATAAAAACTCAATTTTATTTAGCAGAAGTAAATAAGAATAGAAATAATTGGATAAAAGCTCAACTTTATTTAATAGAATGGTAGTCTGTAAATGACGAGACTCCATAGATCTTTACAATGTTTGAAAATGGTAATTTACATGGAAAAATGGCTACATTGAATACAATGATCACTACTCTCCCTACCAACTTCAACATCCATTGTGCTTGTCTTAGGTTGAGAATGATGAATCAAAACCAAATGACTTGCTCAAAATCGGCTGGGTGCAGTTACTTGCCATAACCCCTATTTTTTGCCTAGACTTCCCCAAGATGGAGTACTTAATCTACCGGGATAAATTTCCTAGATCTCCCTTTCGGGTTTTCAATCCATCGAGATGCTAATTTTTGCCTAAGCCTCCCTTTCGGGTTTTCAACTTAGCGAGTTGTTCTTTTATTTTTTAGGCGAAGTATTTCTTGACTTCATCGGCATTCACATGACTCATGAACTCTTCACCATCCATATTTGTAAGAATCAAAGCACCGTCTGAAAAGGCTCTCTTAACAACATATGGGCCTTCATAATTAGGAGTCCATTTTCCCCTAGCATCAGGTTTGAAAGATAGAATCTTCTTGAGCACAAGGTCACCTTCTCTCAACACACGAGGCATGACCTTCTCTAAACACACAAGGCCTGGCCTTCTTATCAACTGCTTTCTTCATTCTTTGCTGATATAACTGACCATGAGACATGGAGGTCAATCTCTTCTTTTCAATCAAATTCAACTTATCATATCTCTTCTTTTCAGACGGTTCTTTTATTTTTTAGGCGAAGTATTTCTTGACTTCATCGGCATTCACATGACTCATGAACTCTTCACCATCCATATTTGTAAGAATCAAAGCACCGTCTGAAAAGGCTCTCTTAACAACATATGGGCCTTCATAATTAGGAGTCCATTTTCCCCTAGCATCAGGTTTGAAAGATAGAATCTTCTTGAGCACAAGGTCACCTTCTCTCAACACACGAGGCATGACCTTCTCTAAACACACAAGGCCTGGCCTTCTTATCAACTGCTTTCTTCATTCTTTGCTGATATAACTGACCATGAGACATGGAGGTCAATCTCTTCTTTTCAATCAAATTCAACTTATCATATCTGGCCTGACACCATTCAACTTCTACCAATTTGGCTTCCATCAAGACACGTAATGATGGGATCTCAACCTCCACGAGGAGCACAACTTCTATACCATAAACAAGAGAGAAAGGGGTTGCCTCTGTTGAAGTGCAGATGGATGTAAGATACCCATGCAAATAAAATGGGAGCATCTCATGCCATTCTTTATATGTCACAACCATCTTCTGAATGATCTTCTTAATGTTCTTATTCATAGCTTCAACAATCCCATTCATCTTAGGTCTGTAGGGAGAAGAATTATGATGTGAAATCTTGAAGTCTTTGCAAAGAGCTTCCACCATATTATTATTCAAGTTAGATCCATTATCAGTAATGGTCTTACTTGGCACACCATAAAGGCATATAATCTGATTCTTGATAAACCTTACAACAACTTACTTGGTCACATTTGCATATGATGCCGCTTCAACCCACTTTGTGAAGTAATCGATAGCCACTAGAATGAAACGATGTCCGTTCGAAGCTTTGGGATCATTCATACCAATCATATCAATTCCCCATATGGAGAAGGGCCATGGAGAGGAAATGACATTCAATAGTGATGGAGGAACATGAATATTATCTGCATAAATTTGAGACTTGTGGCATTTCTTCACTAACTTGCAACAGCCAAATTCTATTGTCAGCCAATAGTAACTTGCTCTCAACATCTTCTTTGAATTAACATGTCCATTGGAATGAGTACCAAAGGAACCTTCATGGACTTCAGTCATCAACATGTCTGCTTCATGTCTATCCATGCATATGAGCAAAACCATGTCAAAGTTTCTCTTGTAAAGCACATCACCATTCAGGTAGAAGCTGCTAACTAATCTTCTCAAAGTCTTCTTATCTTTCAAAGATGCCTCAGACGGGTAAGTCTGACTTTGGAGGAAACATTTGATATCACAATACCATGGCTTTTCATCTTTGACTTCTTCAACAGTAAATACATGAGCTGGCCTATCAAGACACGTCACAGTCAAATTGGGAACTTCATTCCAAAATTTCACCACAATCATGGAAGCCAATGTTGCAAAAGCATCTTCCATACAGTTTTCATCTCGAGGGATATGATGAAACTCAACCTTTGCAAAGAAAGTCAAAATCCTTCTCGCATAGTCTGTATATGGTATCAAACCGGGTTTATTCGTCTCCCATTCACCTTTGATTTGATTCACAACCAAAGTTGAATTTCCATAGACGTCAAGATATTTGATTCTGAGATCAATGGCTTCTTCGAGCCCCATAATGCAAGCTTCATACTCAGCAATATTGTTCGTACACTTGAAGGTCAATCTAGATGTAAAAGGAAAATGAGTGCCTTGAGGAGTAATAATCACTTCCCCAATGCCATTACCATATGAATCAACAGCTCCATTAAATACCATGCCCCAACGAGAACCAGGTTCTGGCCCTTCTTCAAGCAGTGATTCATCACAATCTTTCATCTTCAAGTAGAAAATCTCTTCGTCAGGAAAATTATATTGCACTAACTGATAATCTTCAATTGGTTTGTGAGCCAAATGGTTAGCCAAGACACTACCCTTGATAGCTTTCTGAGATCGGTATTCAATATCATATTCAGATAACAACATCTGCCAACGAGCAATCCTCCCAGTTAAAGCAGGTTTCTAAAAAATGTATTTGATTGGATCCATTTTGGATATCAACCAAGTAGTATGATTCAACACATACGGGCGCAAATGCTTAGCAACCCAAGCCAATGCGCAACACGTCTTTTCAAGCATAGAATACCGAGTCTCATAGTCTGTGAACTTCTTACTGAGGTAGTAAATTGCATATTCTTTCTTTCCAAATTCATCTTGCTGACCAAGAACACAACCCATACTCTCATTAAGAACATTTAAATACATGATCAATGGTCTTCCTTCAACAAGCAGAGACAGAATCAGAGGCTCATGAGACTGATCTTTCCGAAGAAGCTTGAAAATTGGCGCACATGTGGCAGTCATATGCGATATAAATCTTGAGATATAGTTCAAGCGGCTGGCAAAACCTCTGACTTGCTTCTCATTTTTGGGCGCAGGCATTTCTTGTATTACTTTGACCTTGGTAGGATCAACTTCAATACCCTTCTCACTGACAATGAAGCCCCAAAACTTACCTGAACGAACACCAAAAGTACACTTATTGGGATTCAAGCGGAGTTTATACTTTCTAAGACGTTGGAATAACTTCAATAAATGCTTAACATGTTCTTATTCATCACTTGATTTAGCAATCATATCATCAACATAAACTTCAATCTTTTTATGCATCATATCATGAAAAAGAATGGTCATAGCTCTCTGGTACGTTGCACCAGCATTCTTTAGACCGAAAGGCATCACTCTATAATAGAATGTTCCCCAGGGTGTAATGAATATGGTCTTCTCCATATCTTCAGGTGCCATCTGTAAGACCCCAATTTTGACCCTAAGATCCCTCATACTATCTCACCGTATGCATTAGCATTGGGATCACATCTTGGCATCCTCCTTACCCCTCATTCATTGGGTTTGCTTTGGGAGAGGTCACCAAGAACTTTAGTTTGTATCATACTTTGTTCTTTCATTATTTACTAACCAAGATACCAAAAATATGTACATGTATAGTTTGTTGCTTTTGTAGGTAGTGTGTATGCTCACCTATGCTCCATCAAGATCATATATAGGTTTTGAGACCCTCAATTCAAGGAGCTCAATAAAGAAATGGTTCACATTGTCTCTAGACATCATATATGAATCCCTATAATCTTCACATGTTGTTTTGATCAAGAAATCATCAAGAGTTTCGAGTTTGTTTGCCTTGGAAACCCTAATTGATTTAGGTATCTTGTGTGACTTCTTCAACAAGTTTCTTCAACAATTGATCAAATATTTCAAGGTATACTTCAAATTACATCATCTTATGCATATATGATCCTCCATGAGTCCCAAAAGTCAAGAGAATGCCAAGCTAGCAAGTTGGTTCATGGTGGTTGACCAGCGAAAGTCAACTAGTCAAAACTGGTGTTCCCTAGACCCTATCTCCTATAATTTTTGTCTCATCCCTAGTAATTTTCATATCATCTGAGAAATCAAGAGCATTTCTCAGTACATTTACATTCACGATTAAGGAATCAAGAGTATTTCTTAACCCATCTTCATATCATCTGAGAAATCAAGAGTATTTCTTAACCCATCTTCATATCATCTGAGAAATCAAGAGTATTTCTTAACCCATCTTCATATCATCTGAGAAATCAAGAGTATTTCTCAATTCATTTACGTTCATGATTAAGGAATCAAGAGTATTTCTTAATTCATTTGCATATCATCTAAGAAATCAAGAGAATTTATCAATTCATTTACATTCGTGATTAAGAAATCAAGATTATTTCTTAACTCATACCATTTCATATTTAAGAAGTCAAAAGTACTTCTTAACCTGCATAGCATCTGAGAAATCAAGAGCATTTCTCATATCATTTATCATCTGATGATTAATAAATCAAGAGTATTTATTAATTCATTTGCATTCCCTTGATTAAGAAATCAAGAGTATTTCTTAACTCATATACATTTCATTTACATTCATGACTAAGAAATCAAGAGTATTTCTTAACTCATACACATATCATTTTAGATTCTCATGATTAAGAAATCAAGAGTATTTCTTAACTCATATACAT
The DNA here is from genome assembly GCF_024323335.1 of Lathyrus oleraceus. NCBI lineage: Eukaryota > Viridiplantae > Streptophyta > Magnoliopsida > Fabales > Fabaceae > Lathyrus > Lathyrus oleraceus. Next base: position 137,040,458 of record NC_066582.1, on the reverse strand, counting down.
TTCATTTACATTCATGACTAAGAAATCAAGAGTATTTCTTAACTCATACCATTTCATATTTAAGAAGTCGGGAGTACTTCTTAACCTGCACAACATTTGAGAAATCAAGAGCATTTCTCATATCATTTATCATCTGATGATTAAGAAATCAAGATTATTTCTTAATTCATATGCATTTTCATTCATCCATATGATGATTAATAGATCAAGAGTATTTCTTAATCAATTCATCGCTAAAGAGTCAAGAGTACTTCTTAGAATCCATATCATTTGTCATTCATACAGTTGAGAAATTGAGAGTATTTCTCAATTAATTCGCATTCATTTTTAAGGAATCAAGAGTACTTCTTAAACCTTCATTTACATTTATACCACCCGACGATTAAGAAATCAAGAGTATTTCTTAAATCTCATTGCATTCATTTGCATTATTGTCTGTTGATTAAGAAATCAAGAGTATTTCTTAAATCCAAGTGCATTCGGTCATAATCATTAGCTTATCATTCCATTGCATAAAAGGGAAAAATTTGGGTCTGTTTGGTATTTAAACTATCTTTCACCATGATGATTTGAAGATAAGAGTTCTTCATATCCTCTAGTTAAAGATGTTTAAATAGGGGCAGCTGTCATACCCTAAATTTTACCCTAGGTTTTTTACTTGCATCCGCACAGCATAATCAATCCATTTTTGGAGTGCATTTCATAAGTTAAAAGCATTCATTAGGGTTTAGAGGAAAAGTCAGAGTTCTAGCATTTTATCCAATCTTGATAACATTCATTCAGTAATATGTTGGTTAAGAAGTCGAAAGACTTGATTTCTCTATCTCAGTGCATATTTCATTCAGTTACATCTTATTTTAGAGGTTTAGAAGGTGAGAATCAAGAGTGTTGTCATCGTCTGAATATATATAGGATTTTTTGTGTGTTTGAGAATGAGAAGCAAATGGTCCAACGACGATTCATTTGTGTTTGTTTGTCTGTTCACATTTATTCAATCAGCGAATCAGTACATTTACAAGACGCTTGCATTTTTATACTTGTCACATCATGTATTTTGTTTCGTGTAACACTTAAAATGTCACTCGAAATAATTTTTCGGGTCTACAGACGGACCGGTCAAATCGTTTCTCCACTTTGCATCAAAATTGGCGGGCGAAAAATTTCAAATTGAGCTTTCTGACGCCAGTATTCTCGATCTACGGTTCACGTAGTTTAACATGACGTGCTCATTTTAATTTTTCGACTACTTTTTCAGCTTCATTTTTATCCGCCTGAGCCTTTTAACCGGTCGATTTTTATTTCAAAATTTGATCAAAACTTGTATGTTTCCGAGAAGTTCATTTCGCGTTGATCATTTTGGTGCATTAAAATTATTTTTTTAGGCACCTTTGCGCTCGATTTTTATTCATTATTATCTAATTTTTTTTCTTTCTCTTTTTTTTCTTTTCAATATGTCCATGTCAATTATTTTAAAAAATTTCACATTTTTATTTTAAGTTAATTATTTAAAATAGTTTAATTTTATTTAAATTAATTTGTATCAATCATTAATTATTAATTACTATTCAATTTAAATTGTTTTCATGTTTTAGTTTATTATAATTTGTCACTAAATCATTAATTAAAAAAAAATAGTATCAGCTGCATATATGTATGTACATACATTATAGACATGTAATTAGAAGAATTCTCAACCACATGAAGAGGGCCACGCGGCCATTTATTGTCCAAGGAAGAAAAAAATGTTTATTTCATTCTTCACAATAGATCCAAACATGGTCTTAATAAAACACCAGACTACATATGTCATACTCTCTTTCTCACCAACAACACAAAAACATACAACACAAAAACATACAAACCTCCACTTCATAGCCATCCACCTCCATTTCTTCTTTAAGAGAAAACAACAAGTTCAAAACCACACTAAGCACCACATACTCCCTCCAATATTCACTTCAACAACACTTCACCGTTCCATAACTACACTACAACACACCCTTTCTATCACCACCTTGCATCTCCGTCAAACCACCGTCGACCGCCACGAAGTCCGCATTTGGTAGTTTTTTCTTTGTTTTCCATTTTGTTTAAATATTGTTTGAAGTTTGTGGAGGTTAAACTTTGATTGTTAGAAGTTTTGCTTTTATTATTATTATTATTATTATTATTATTATTATTATTATTGAATATGTGGTTTTAAAAGAAGAGAGAGAGATCGGAACAGAAGAGGGCACGCCGCCGCCGTTTCTGATCGGCCGACCCTCCCATGCGCCAAAGAGAGTGGAGACTTGAGATGAATTTTTTTCTTTGTGTTGTTACTGCTTTCTAACAAGGAGGGGGAAGAGTTTTTATCTTCTTTGAATTTCTTTTCTCCCCCGCCACATGTCAGCGTCTATATGGGGGAGTGGTTTGATTTGTTTTTAGAAACCCCTCTTGGAAGTGGATGCTCACTCATTTTTTCTTTTTCTTTTCTTTTTATTTATTTATTTATTTATTTTCTCTCTGTTTTGTTTTATTTATTTATTATTATTATTATTATTATTATTATTAATTATTATGCTTAAGTTACTAATTATTTCTATTAATATTATTATTAATTACTATTATCATTATAATTATAGATATTATTATTATTTATCTTTTTTTGTTATTATTATTATTTATTATTACTTCTTAATTATATATATATATATATATATATATATATATATATATATATATATATATATATATATATATATATATATATAATATGTCTATTATTTGGTTAATTTTTATTGTCTATTATTATTATTATTTATTTATGGATTAATTATTATTATCATTATTGTTATTAATATGTACTAATTAAATTTATTATTATTATTATTATTATTATTATTATTTATTATTATTATTCATATTGTTATTTATTTTTGTTAAGTATAATTATTGTTTATTATTGTTGTTATTGATTATTAATTATCATTGATATTATTATTTATTATTGTGGTTGTCATTTTTATTTTATTTTATTGATTATTATTGTTAAGTTTTATTTTGGAAATTGTTTACTTATTATTATTATTATTATTATTATTATTTTTTATTATTATTAATTATTTTGCTAATTATTATTTATTATTACTATTATTTTTAATTATTATTACTATTACTATTATTATTATTATTATTATTTATTGATTAAATTGTTTAGTTTTTTATTATTTAAAAAAAATTGATTTATTTGTCCGATCAGTTTAACTTTAGAAATTGGTAAAGCACGTAGAGTTTTGTTGACTGACTCCAGATAGGGTGATCTCTACATGAATCACCTTACGATTTCTTATCGTCACGCTAAATTATGTAGTTTAAATTTTTGATTTCATTTCGAGTCCCTTGACTTTCTCTTAGGCCTTCTTACAACAAGATTCTTTTATTTTTTCAATTGTCTTTCAAAGCTTATATAATTTAATTATCATGTTGTATCCCCATTCGATAAACTGTACCCCCATTCCTAAACACGTGTAATAAATTTACCGCTTTCATTTACTTTACTGTACTAGTTGATTGTTAACAGAAGATTAAAATCAACCCTTTTAGAAAAGAACAAAAACAAACACTCGATCCAACGTCGAGTCTTTTTTCCCAAATCAAATCCAAATTGATTGCAAAGTCGAGCACTGCCCTCGCCACATCCAAATTATTTTCATAAGTCAACTTCTGACACTTGATCCAACGTCAAGTTGTCCCCCTGTTTTTAAAATCTTTTCACAATAAAAATGGAAGAAACTGATTAAGTTTAGGCTTTCTCTGTTTCGAATGTTAGGATACTGCTGTAGAGCTCAATGTTCAAACATTCGTCTTCCATATTAACATACAGTAATTACCAGAATTAGGTCATTTCTCTTATAGAAGAAAAAGATTAATTGGGTATCGACCTTCTCTTTCCCGATTATTTGGACACTGCTGTAGAGCTCTCTGTCTGATTAATCGTCTTCCGTTAATGAACTCTGACCTAATTTGCCACACATTTTCATAACAAACTTTTGGATGAAAAAAGAGTGATTGGGCTTAGGCCTCTTCCTTTTCGAGCATCTGAGTATCGCAGTAGAGTTGCCTGCTTGGATGTTTGTCTCCGCTTAAAATCAACTCAAACTCATCAAACTTGTTTTCCACCCTTGTGCGACTCCGAAAACATTTTCAGAAAAGAGTATGCAACATCTATTTTGATGCGAAACAAACAAAGACTTCCGCCTCCAAGAGCGAGCAACAAGTAAAGGTTTAATCGCTCAAATGTGATCCAAGCATCACTCTCTTTAAAAGCAATCCATCCAGTAGTTCTCTTTGGGTAGAACTACGTTAGCCTTGAGTTCTTCATAGCACCTGGAGATACGTAGGAGCAGGATTGTGAAATCTTGTCAGGCACATTAATATTAAAAATCCTAAGTCTTTCCTTTCTTTCTTTCTCTTTCCTCACCCGATAAATAGAAGATCTCAAATGATATCACGCTAACACTCTAACACAAAACTAACTAGATGGGTCCCATCAAGTACAATGGATGTGAGGGGTGCTAATACCTTCCCCTTGCATAACCGACTCCCGAACCCGATTTGGTTGTGACGACCATTTCTTTTTGTTTTTCATGGGTTTTATTGATATTTCCCTTTCCCTCTTTGGGAATAAATAAAGTTCGGTGGCGACTCTGTTTTGTTTATATTTTGAGCGTTCCTTACGCTCGGGTATTTTTCGCGCTGCGACAGGTGCTAACACCATCCTTATGTGTAACCAACCCCCTTACCTCTAATCTCTGGCATTTTATTAGTTTTGATTTGAAAACTTCTTATCTTTGGGTTTTATTTGTACTTTTCCCTTTTCCTTTGGAAACAATAAAAGCGCGGTGGTGACTCTGGTTTTATTGACGTTAAGCTTATCCATAGCTTGATGGTCATGAGTTTACCGCTACATTCTCCACTAAGTTATTTCCTCGTGGATGAATATTATTTTAGTTTCCTCCCCGGATAATTATCTGGATGAAACCACTCCCCTTGAGTTATATCATCATTGGGTTGAGACCTTGTTTGACCGTTTCTTTCTAGTTTTTACCTAGATAGATCTTTTGGTCTTCGGGAGTCTATTACCTAGTAACTAGTAATATTCTTCTTGATGTTGAGTACATTATTTTTGCCCAATACCCGGTAAAATGTAATCTACTTCCTTTGTTTTCCCCAGCAAATTCACTTTCATGTTTCTCAAGTGAGTTTATCCTTGATATGTTCACTTTAACTGGTGACAAATGTTCTCTTCTCTTTGATATTCTACCCAGTAAAAAGGTAGTTGTAATCCCTATTTTATTCCCTAGTGAGTCTATCCTTGATATGTTCACTTTAATCAGTGACAAATTTTCTCTTCTCTTTGGTATTCTACCCAGTAACTGGTAGTTGTAATTCCTACTTTCCCCTGCTGAGTCTATCCTTGAGATGTTCATCCTAATCGATGATGAATATTCTCTTTGGTATTTTACCCAGTAACTGGTAGATATAATTCTTGTTTTTCCCCGACAATCTATCCTTGGTATGTTCATCCTAACTGATGACGAATATTCTTCCTTTGAGTTTATCCTTGATATGTTCACTTTAACCAGTGACAGATACTCTCTTTGTTGGTCTTCTGCCTAGTAACCGGTAGTTGTAAGTCCTATTTGATATGTTTCCCCAGTAGGTTATTCTTACCCAGTAACCAGTAATGAATACAACTCTTTTTCTCAGCGAGTCATCCTTGATATGTTTACCCTAACCGATAACGGATGTCCCTCCATCAGAGTGTATTATCTTTCTACCCAGTAACCGGTAATAGATAATATATCTCTTTTAATCCTGTGTTGAAGTCCATTCTTCCCCAGTTGAGTTTGAGTGCGTATTTCCTCAGTGGAACGCCTCTTCTTGTTTGGTTTGAGTATTTCAGCTTTGGTCTGGTCTACCCATTATCCATATAGATATCCTTGCCCCCCCCCCCCCCCCCCAACTGAGTCTTTTCATTGATTTATTTTCATGGGAATTCCCTTGTGTCTCCAGCAGTTTTAAGTCATAGTCTGGCCTACGCACAACTTTTTTCCCCAGAGTCTCTGTCTCCCCAGTGAGTTTTCCTTACGGAATACATTTTACTCTTGTCGAACTTTAGTCTCTTCCATATTCTTTTCCTTTGTGGCCATATATCCCCCCCTTAATAAATATTTATTTTAACATTCGTATCATATGCATCATAAGGTCTCTTATGAGCCAAAATTCGTTTCTAGATGTTGTTATTTAAGTCCATTCATCTGAGTTGATACGAAGATTCTAACCTTTACATCCTCAGTTAGAATGTCCTTAAATAGGGGCAGTTGTAAGACCCCAATTTTGACCCTAAGATCCCTCATGTTATCTCATCATTTTCATTGGCTTTAGGATCCCACCTTGGCATCCTCCTTACCCCTCATTCATTGGGTATACGTTGCGAGAGATCACCAAGCAAATTTGATTGTATCATACTTTGTTTTTCTTAGTTTACTAACCAAAATGCCAAAAATATGTCTATGTATAGCTTTGTTTCTTTTGTAGGTAGTGTGTGCATTCACCAATGCCTCATCAAGCCCATATCTAGGGTTTGAGACCCTCATTGCAAGGAGATAAATCAAGGGATAGTTAAAATTGTTTCTAGACATCATATATGGATCCCCATATTTTTCATTTATCATTTGGATCAAGAAATCATCAAGAGTTTGAAGCTTGTTTGCCTTGGAAGCCCTAATTCATCTAGGTATCTTGTGTGACTTCCTCAGCAATTTTCTTCAACATTTTATCAAAAATATCAAGGGATACTTCATTATACATCATATTATGTATATATGATCCTATATGAGTCCCAAATATCAATATAACTTCAAGTTTGCAAGTTGGTTCAAGGAGGTTGACCAGAGAAAGTCAACTGGTCAAATGAAAATTATTCAAATAGAAAACTTACTCCTGATGACATTACAAATAACTTTCATGTTGAGGTCAAGATCTATGTTTTCTTGGAAAGTCATTTTTTATGGTGAAAGATTATAGGTCATTTTGTTTGTGCCCTAGTTAGGAGGTCAACTTCCAAGGACCATAACTTACTCAATTTTTATGATATGAAGATCATCTAAGTTTCATGATTAATTTAATGATGTCATATCCAAATTTTATTCTTTGAGAAACTTCAAATTAAACTTTCAAAGGCATGTGCCAAAATGAAACATTATAGGTCATTTTGGACCATTACCATTGAACAAGAAAATTTCCTCAACTTCTAAAATGCATAACTCCCTCATGCCAAATCCAAATGAGGTCAAATTTATGACCCAATTTAAGAGGTTTTAAATAGATGCAACTTTGATGAAGTAATTTATTCCATTTGAAGCTCATAGAAAATGTTATTCAAGGTGGAAGAAGTGGATATTTGACTTGGTACTTAGAAAATTTTCAATTATGTTTGATTTTTTAAACTTCCACATTAAAATTCATCATGATCCACACTTAAAATGGAAACGTGTTCAACATGAAAGTTGTTCCCCTTGATGTCACCTTTCCAAAAAGTCCAAGATCACTTCATTTGGACAAGATTTGAGGGACTTGTGCTTGGTTACTTTGTTGGGTTCATTTTGGCAAGATTTGGATTCAAGTGATCATTTCCCTTTGCATGTTTCCATGTGATGACCTCATTACTCCTTATGCATGAATTGAAGTTGGATTGCATCATTCTTTAGGCCTAAATCATTTCCCATGCATCCATGCACTATGGTTTCTAACTTTGTCAAAAATTTGAAGTGTGCAAAATTGAATTCCATTGACTATATAAACAAGTGCATTGCCTCAAGAATGACACACACACCTTGCCCAAGCTTTGCCAAGAGATCTCAGAACCTCATACCATAGAATTCCTTGAAGATTTCTTTGAAATCGAGTTTTAATTTCACCTTCTGTTTTGAAGTTCAAACTCCAAGGATTCATAGCCTTTCTAATCTCAATTGTTCACTACGAGCAAGAGGAGGAATAATCAAGCAAATTTAGATCGAGATCAAGCCAATTTGAAGCTACCCGAAGGTGATTTTTCACAAACTTTGAGCCTTCGATTCTCTCTTAATTCTTCACCATTCTCTTTGATTTTTGGTTGGCTGAAGACTTACCAATGTAGGTAACAAGATTGAGTTGCTTTAAGGTCAAATCAAAGTAACTCAGATCATGAACCTCAAATTTCAAATCCATGTATCTTTCTATATACTTGGAATTGGAAGAAATGGAGGTCAGATTCGTGCTCTTGAGCATTTTTCCTTCAAAAATATGTACTCACTTTTCATTTTTCATTTGGTTGAGGGTGGACCAGTCCGGTGAGGTCCACCGGAGAGGATGACCGGAGCTAGGGTTCCGGTGGTGCATTGATAAGGTCCAAGCCATCTGATCTAGTTCCCATGTTTTAATCCTGAGCATCTCTGATTACCACGATTGCATTTCTTTGACTTTGGTCTATGGTGGATAGCGCGCGTGTGGCCATCAGATATGCCACCTCAATTAATGAGGGAGATCTGATGGCCCTTTTTTTTTTGCATTTTATGAATTACCATTTAATCCACTTATTTTATTTAATTCATAGAAATTTAATTTTTAATCCAAAAAATATGGGACTTTCACCAAAAATCTTTAAATATTTTTCCCTTTCATACTCTGAATTAAAATTATTCTTTGGATTAATTTTGGTATTTTCCATGAATTAAATGTTTTTCCATATATATTTAATTGTTTAAAAATACTTATGACTTTTTGAAAATAGTGAAATTTTTTATCTAAGGTCATTTAACCTTGTTTAACCTAGGATAAATCCCTTGGCCATGTATATGGTATTTTGAAGGGATTTTAGGTTTTGACCAAATTAAAATGTATTTTAATTCATTTTTAATATGATATTTAATTGATTAAATGTTTAAAAATATTGTTGAACCATTTTTATAGTCTTGTGATGTTTGAATTTCTATTTTGGGCCTTGGTCATGATTGATTTGACTTTTGTTGGATCAAATCCATTGGATTTAGGAGATTGATGAAATGTACATTCCATATCCCAAAATGAATGAATGGTTTTGATTTATTGAAATTCCTCTCATGATCAATTTGTCTTTCTATCTTTCTATCTTCCTTTCCCTCTTCATCTTCATCTCTATTCTTTCCGATTCCCCATTTGACCAATGGAATCTCGAATGTCTAAAGGCTAATTGATTCATCAATGACCTTGTGTCAGATGAATCAATACAAGTATGACTGAGATAGGTCCATCCCCTTTTTTTTAGTGTGTGGTATGTTTTAGGAGTTTGGTTCCTTGTACCAAATCTCTAACATGCATTAACACCTATATTTTTATTGCTCGACCTCAGATAGTTGTGACTTCTAGATAAGTCCAATTACAATTGCTTAACATAGAGCTAAATTTGACCCTCAAGGCATAACATTCTAGTAAGTGAGATTGTAAGTCTCCCATTCTTCATGGCATTGTATGGAGGCTTGATCTCTTTTACTTTCATGAGAGCTAGTGGCATACATGTTTAATTATCCAAGTTAGAGCCTTTCTCATGGAAGATGTCTTGGTGTAAGGATTCATACTTGTGAATGAATGGTTGAGTGTTCTCCAAAGAATGACTTAATCAATTAAAAATCACCACTAACACCGCTAACTTTTGACTAACATTTGACTAACTCTTGTTAATATTGCTTTAATTTCAAGTCACTTACTATTACGCAATTTAAATTTCAGTCATTTATCATCAATTTTAATTTACGTTCCATATAACTTGTTTATGCTTCAAGTCTTCTTCACTTTTCTCATTTGAGCCATATCTTGTAATTCTATATATTGTTTGCCTGCTTTTGGTTTTGTTTATGGTCTTAGGATCTTAAAATATTTAATAATAAGAAAAAACCCTAAAAAACATTTGGTGGACTGTTGAACTTGATCTGAACTTTTGGACGTAGGATTAGGCAACATTCCCTATGCTAAAGAACATGGTCAATACCAACATTTGAGACTAAGCTATCTTTGAACTATGCTTTCATCTGATGTAAAACTTGAGAATTTCTTGGATCCATCTGCTACTCTGTCTTTGTGCTTAATGTAAGTCTGAAGTCAGTCTAAGAGAGGGGGGGGGGGGGGGTGAATTAGAAACCTTGAAATTTTCTTGTTGTAAGCATTATTTTTCTGGTTTATAATGGTGTTTAGGAAAGTGGTAAAGTGCAGAAAAATAATGACACGGAGATTTATCCTGGTTCCCTTCACAATCCGAAGGTACATCCAGTCCCTTTTCCAACAAGAAAGAGATTTTCACTATTTGTTTGGACTTGTACAATGACCAACAAAGACCACCAAGAACAAACTCTTGGATTTCCAACAAAGTCCACTTATGAGAACAATCCTCTCAAAGTGACTCTCTTGTTTCTAAACAACAAGGAAACCTTCTTAGTGATAAGAGAACAATTCTCTCTTATGCACCTCTTACTATCAAACAAGTAAGGATAAAACACTCACTATCTTAATTCCACTAATGCTGGAAAATTAAGATGTGAAGAATAACAAGTGTATAATATAAATGGAAGTTTGAATAATCTGGAAATATCTGCACATCAAGCAAAGGATTGATCTTCTCCTTTTGGAATAATCAATCTCACAATGTTTATAGAAGTGTTCAAATGATGCATATGAATTTTGGACACTTATCTTTGAAAATAGTAAACAAAGGAAGATTGTGAAAATTAATTTTTTAGGAGGTGATTTGCAATCTGAAAATTTTTAGTTTAAATATCCTTTTATGGACCTTTTTAAACAGGTGCAAACAACCAATGGATGCCATGGTTCATAGAGAACAAACTCTGCCCAGAAATTGAGTTTTGTTTCGGGTTAACCGGTTACCCCAAAAGTGTTAACCAGTTACCACTATTGAAAAAAGGAAAAATTGAGAACTTTTAAAAGTTGTAACCATTTTGAAATAAATTCTAAGTGTCCATATCATATTATGCATGCAACAGTCAATTGAACACTTTATATATAAACATTAACTAAGATTAAATTCCAATACCTTTGTGATCAATTTCTCGAGCGACTTTGAGCTATGTATGATTGAAACTTTGTGTGAATTTGCTCTATTGAAGTCTTGATCCATTCTTTGATGATTGACCTTGTACGAGCATTATTGTCTTCATCAAAATACTCGAGAAGCCATGTCTTCACATTCTCCCCCTTTTTGATGATGACAACCCGATTCAAAAGGCGATTCTTGAAAGAGTCATCGAACTTGATGTTCTAACACGTTTGCTCCCCCTATGATAATGCTCCCCCTAAATTCTTGATTTATTTGGAGACTTTGAAATTTTGAGTTCCTGTAAGTTTGTTAGATACATACAATATATGCTAGAGAATCTCTTCTCCCCCTTTGTCATTATCGAAAAGGATGGGACAAGACATATTAACAGTTTGGAGATCATGCATATAAAAAGCATACAATACATCATATAATTAAGAGCCATAATATATTTAAAAGATATGAATTTAAAAAAATGAAATTTATTTTTCAAAAAAAAGAACAGCAGCGAGGTAACCTGTTACAGGAAATGTGGTAACCGGTTACGTTAAACAAAAAGTAACCCAGAAGTCAAAAACGCTACTGGTTAACCGGTTAACAGAAATGTGGTAACCGGTTACTTATTGAAAATTTTGTAAAACACCATTTTTTCTATTCTTTGGTAAGATAATAATGTTTTTGCGTACCTTTGCCCTGGTTCATCATAAGACAGGTTATGACGAGTTTATATGTCACCTTCATCCAATATTCCAAGCTTTCTTCGAATTTTGTAAAACGGTTCCTTTGCGAGAGGCTTGGTGAAAATGTCGGACAGTTGGTTATGAGTATCCACAAATGTAACTTCAACATCCCCTTTGAGCACGTGGTCACGAAGGAAGTGATGGCGGATGTCGATATGCTTCGTTCTTGAGTGCATGACTGGATTTTTCGTAATGTTGATGGCACTTATGTTGTCACATCTTAGAAGAATACATCTGAGATCTATTCCGAAATCTCGAAGTTGTTGCTTTAGCCAGAGTATCTGAGCACAAGAGCTGCCTGCGGCTATATATTCTGCTTCGGCTGTACTCAGAGCAACACACACTTGTTTCTTGCATGCCCATGAAACTAGTGCATTTCCGAGAATGTGACCTGTTCCACTCGTGCTTTTCCTACCTGTTTTACATCCTGCATAATCTGCGTCAGAGTAACCAATTAAATTGCACATACTACCTTTAGGATACCATAGGCCAACATTTGTCATTCCCTTGAGATACTTCATGATTCGTTTAATGGCGGTGAGATGTGATTCCTTTGGATTAGCTTGAAAACGAGCACAGAGACATACACTAAACATTTTGTCAGGACGGCTTGCCGTCAAATACAACAAGGAACCAATCATACCTCGATATTTGGTGATATCAATTGAAGTACCGGATTCGTCTTGATCAACATAAGTTCCGGATCCCATAGGGGTAGACATTTGCTTGCAACTATCCATGTCGAATCTTTTCAAGAGTTCTTTGCAATACTTGGATTGATTTATGAAGATACCATCGTCTAGTTGCTTGATTTGTAAGCCGAGAAAATAATTCATTTTACCCATCATGGACATCTCGAATTCTCCTTGCATCATTGAGGAGAATTCTTCACACATATCTTTGTTTGTTGATCCGAATATGATATCATCAACGTATACTTGTACCAACAATGTGTTGTTCTTGATTCTTTTGATGAAGAGAGTTTTGTCAACCTTGCCTTTTTCAAAACCTTTTTCACAAAGAAAGTTGCTAAGTCGATCATACCAAGCCCTAGGCGCTTGTTTCAATCCATAAAGAGCCTTTCTTAGCTTGAAAACATGTGAGGGATTCTTGAAATCTTCAAAGCCTGGGGGTTGCTTTACGTAAACTTCTTCGTTGATGTAGCCATTAAGGAATGCGCTTTTGACATCCATTTGAAAAAGCTGAAAGTTTAGTGAGCAAGCATAAGCAAGTAAAAGGCGTATAACTTCTAACCTTACTACCGGAGCGAATGTTTCTTCGAAATCAATTCCTTCTTCTTGGTTGTAGCCTTGTGCGACCAGCCTTGCTTTGTTACGAACAATGATGCCATTTTCGTCAAGTTTGTTTTTGAAGACCCATCGAGTTCCAATGATGTGTTTATTGCTAGGTCTCGGAACAAGTTCCCAAACTTGATTTCTTTCAAATTGATTGAGTTCTTCTTGCATAACAGTGATCCATTGGTCGTCTCCTAAGGCTTCATCAACTTTGGAAGGTTCAATTTGAGAGGCAAAAGCCATGTTTATGCAAGCATCCTTTAAATTCAATCTTGTTGAGACTCCTTGACTAATGTCACCAATAATCTTGTCGATTGGATGGTCTCTATGAGTTCTCCATTCTTTAGGTAAATCATTGATGTTTGCGTCTTATGGATCTTGTTCTTCATGGTGTTCCGGTTGATTTTCATTACCGGATATGAAATCTATCTCTTGAGGAATATCTACTAAATCATCATCATTATCAACAATAATATCCTCCTTGGAGGGGTTAGTTTCATCAAATGATACATGCATAGATTCTTCAATAGTTAAAGTTCTTTTGTTATAAATCCTATAAGCTTTGCTAGAGAGAGAATAACCAAAAAAAATACCTTCATCGGATTTTTCATCAAACTTACCAAGATTATCTTTGTCATTGTTAAGGACAAAGCATTTGCATCTGAAGATATGAAAGTAGGCTATGTTCGGTTTTCTTCCCTTGAAAAGTTCATAAGGAGTTTTCTTCAAGATAGGTCTAATATTGACTCGATTACTTACAAAGCATGTCGTGCTTACCGCATCCGCCCAAAAGTATTTTGGAAGATTGGAGTCGCTAAGCATTGTTCTTGCAAGCTCAATGAGAGACCTATTCTTTCTCTCCACCACTCCATTTTGTTGAGGAGTCCTTGGTGCCGAGAAGTTATGAGAGATTCCATTTTCATTGCAAAATTCTTCAAAGGAAGCATTTTGGAATTCTCCACCATGGTCACTTCTTATGGAGGCAATGGTTAGTGACTTCTCATTTTGGATTTGCTTTGCATACTTCTTAAATGCTTTGAATGCGTCATTTTTCTGCAATAAAAAGAGAGTCCAAGTGTATCTAGAGAAATCATCAACAATGACTAAGGCATAAATATTACCTCCGAAGCTCTTTGTTCTTGATGGACCGAATAAGTCCATGTGCAGCAGTTGTAATGGCCTTGAAAGTTGATTTATGTTGTTTCCCCTTTTGGCACGCATCAGAAAGTCTATCTTTGATAAACTTTATCTTGGGAAAACCCATGACGAGGTCATGCTTGATCAACTTATTCAAATGTTCCATATGAATATGTGTGAATCTTTTGTGCCAAAGCCATGAATCGTTGTTGTTTGCCATGTTGGTTCAAAATTACTTCTATACCTAGAAGGATAAGACTTCTTCTTAACAAGGTTTTTCTTTTTAGGATAATGATGAACTATTTTAGGTTTGTTCACTTTCTCTTGGATTGGTTGGTCACTTGCCTTAACAAAGATTGTCTTGTTTGAGCTTGGTTTTGAAAACTTTGAGTAACCAAGCCCACTTTTATCATTTGAATATCTTTGTTGGCTAAGTACACCCTCCAATCCAATTTGTCCTTTTTCGTATCTTTCAAGAACTCTTTTTAGTTGGACAATTTGAAAATAAAGTGACTCACATTTATTGCATACAAAATTTTGTTTTTGATCACTAATCATCTTTTCTTTTTCAACTTCAAAACCTTTTTCCATTCTCTCAATTTTCTCTTCCAAAACTGAAATTTGTTTCTTTTGAGATGATATAGTTTTATACAAAATTTTGCATTCATTTAATAATTCATCTATGGCACCTTGCACATCATTATCAAAAAGCGAAAAATCATTACTAACCTTATTTACTTCATCATCGGAATGGCGTGAGGCCATTAATGCTAGGTTTGCACTTTCATCACTATCTGAGTCGGATGACGAGCTTATTTCGTTATCTTCCCATGCGACATAATCCTTTTTGTACTTGTTCTCCTTCTTGCTTTCGAATCCACTTTTCTTAGGTAGTTGAGGACAATCTGGTTTTATGTGGCCTTGCTTACCACATTCATAACATGTTACCTCTTGCATTGAAGTGGAAGCTTCTCTTTTCTTGATGTGTTTCTTTCTTTTCGCATAGAAGGAAGGTTTGTCATTCTTACCGAAAAATTTGCCTAGCCTTTTAACAAGTAACAAGAAGTTTTCATCCTCCTCCAGATTGTCTTCTTTCTCAACATCTTTGGAGTCAACTTTCAGAGCGATGCTTTTGGGCTTCTTATCTTGATTCTCATGTTTTTCAAGTCTTCCAAGTTCCGTCTCATATTCTTGAAGTTTTCCAAACAAAGTAGCGGAAGTCATTGTGGATAGACTTTTCTTTTCTCATATTGCCGTCACTTTTGGTTGCCATTCCCTGGTTAAAGATCTAAGCACTTTAAGATTCAATTCATCATTACTTAAAGTCTTACCTAGAGCTTTTAGATGATTTGTCAAGTGCACAAATCTTTTCTGCAAGTCAAGGATGGATTCTCCGGGCTGCATTCTGAACAACTTGTATTCTTGACTCAAGGTATTTAATCTTGATCTTTTAACTTCGGCAGTTCCTTCATGAGTTTCTACCAAGGTATCCCATATTTGTTTTGCCGTTGTGCATGCCAAAATGCGAAAGAATTCATCCATGCTGAGTGCATTTTGAAGAAGATTTATTGCCTTTTTATCATAGAGGACCTTCTTCTTATCATCATCATCCCATGAAGTTTTAGGCTTTGATGAACCAACGCCGTTAACAACCGTTGTAGGAACAAAAGGACCATTTTGGACAGCATCCCATATTTCTTCTCCTTGTGCTTTTAAATGAGCCTTCATCCGAATTTTCCAGAAGTCAAAGTATTCACCACAGAATAGTGGAGGCTTGTTATTGCTACCACCATCTCTGAAGACTAGATTATTATTTGCGGAAGCCATTTTGGATCGTCTAGGAACAAGTTACCTATAACCTGCTTTGATGCCAATTGTAAGTCTGAAATCAGTCTAAGAGGGGGGTGAATTAGAAACCTTGAAATTTTCTTGTTGTAAGGATTATTTTTATGGTTTATAATGGTGTTTAGGAAAGTGGTAAAGTGAAGAAAAATAATGACACGGAGATTTATCCTGGTTCCCTTCATAATCCGAAGGTACATCCAATCCCCTTTCCAACAAGAAAGAGATTTTCACTATTTGTTTGGACTTGTACAATGACCAACAAAGACCACCAAGAACAAACTCTTGGATTTCCAACAAAGTCCACTTATGAGAACAATCCTCTCAAAGTGACTCTCTTGTTTCTAAACAACAAGGAAACCTTCTTAGTGATAAGAGAACAATTCTCTCTTATGCACCTCTTACTATCAAACAAGTAAGGATAAAACACTCACTATCTTAATTCCACTAATGCTGGAAAATTAAGATGTGAAGAACAACAAGTGTATAATATAAATGGAAGTTTGAATAATCTGGAAATATCTGCACATCAATCAAAGATTGATCTTCTCCTTTTGGAATAATCAATCTCACAATGTTTATAGAAGTGTTCAAATGATGCATATGAATTTTGGACACTTATCTTTGAAAATAGTAAACAAAGGAAGATTGTGAAAATTAATTTTTTAGGAGGTAATTTGCAATCTGAAAATTTTTAGTTTAAATATCCTTCTATGAACCTCTTTAAACAGGTGCAAACAACCAATGGATGCCATGGTTCATAGAGAAGAAGCATGAATTGAAAATATGAAAAGTTGCAATTTTTCTCAAAAATTCCTAGTAGTAACCGGTTACCCAAATTGTGTTAACCGGTTACATTAATTGTAACGTTAAGAAAAATTCAAATTTTAAACTGTGTAACCGGTTAACAAGAAAGTGTTAACCGGTTACATGTTAACAAACTCTGCCCAGAAATTGAATTTTGTTTAGGGTTAACCGGTTACCCCAAAAGTGTTAACCGGTTACCACTATTGAAAAAAGGCAAAGTTGAGAACTTTTAAAAGTTGTAACCATTTTGAAATAAATTCTAAGTGTCCATATCATATTATGCATGCAACAGTCAATTGAACACTTTATATATAAACATTAACTAAGATTAAATTCCAATACCTTTGTGATCAATTTCTCTAGTGGCTTTGAGCTTTGTATGATTGAAACTTTGTGTGAATTTGCTCTATTGAAGTCTTGATCCATTCTTTGATGATTGACCTTGTACGAGCATTGTTGTCTTCATCAAAATACTCGAGAAGCCATGTCTTCACACTTAATTGTTATTTTGATCTTGTGTCTGATGTTTTGTTCTAAGTTGATCAAGGAATATTTCATCTGATACATTGGACGACAATGACGATTGCTAGCTATTGGAATGCTTGCTTGGATGTGGCCATCTTTATTTGATACCTTGATCTTCATTATGTCTGGATATTACTCATTTCATATTGATCATTACTTGATTAAAGTTCAAAGGAAAATGGGTTTCTATATGACATTCTTGTCTGTTGGATTGGATCCCATTGGTCAGATCTTTTCAACTCTTAACTTTTAAATTTGTGCTTATGATAGCCTCTTCATCTCCTCCCACTTATTAAATTTCAAAGTCTCTCCCTAATTTCAAAAACATTTCTTTGCTTTTGATTTCAAATTTAGACATGTTTTAATGATTAAAAACTTTGGCCTTATGCCATTGAATTTTCAAACTCTTTCTTAAATCAAATTTGTAAATAAAATTAACCATAGTGACTTAAATTTCAAAAGACAAAAAGAACTAATAACTCCATTAAAATTTTTGCCCCTTTGTGCCTTTTCTTATTAAACTTTTGTTAAAAATAATTTTACCAACTTATTTGAAATTTATACCACGAACTACGAGGGTTTGATCCCTCATTTTTATGTTGGTACATAGGCACGAGATCGAAGGTCTTGTCAAACACAAAAAGATAATCAATGAATTCTTTTGTTACCCGTACACTCTATTTTATCAAACATCATTTATAGCAAAAACAAATGCACACATAAAAAATGGCTCCCTAGGAGTACCTAGGATACTTTGGGTGCAACACCTTCCCTCTATGTAACCAACCCCCTTACTTGTAATCTATGGTATTTTGTTAGTTTTGATTTGAAAAATTCTTATCTTTGGGTTTGGTTCGTACTTTTCCCTTTTCCTTTGGAAACAATAAAAGTGCGGTGGCGACTCTGGTTTTATAGATGTCAAGTTTATC
The DNA here is from genome assembly GCF_024323335.1 of Lathyrus oleraceus. NCBI lineage: Eukaryota > Viridiplantae > Streptophyta > Magnoliopsida > Fabales > Fabaceae > Lathyrus > Lathyrus oleraceus. The sequence continues at coordinate 137,022,076 of NC_066582.1, read as the reverse complement.
CATAACTTGATGGTCATGAGTTTACCGCTACAATGGGCAATCTGCATGGCCCATATTGATATAGGATGGTAGGGAGTACATCCTCTGGCTTTTCCAACTTGGTTTTGGCCGGTGAAAGGATTGAAAATATGATAAAGATGGGGAAAATCCAAAATGATATAAGTACCACCGGTGTTGCAAAGAAACCCTTTGTTGCATACGGAAAGAAAAGGGAAAGAGAAACTAATTCAACCGCAGTAATCAGAATAAGAACCCCGACATATTGGGTCCAGCATCAGCAGGTGGTCGCCGTAGCTCTAGTCCAACAACAACAGCCATTCACAATTCCAGTTCCACAACAACAACAACAATAACCACATTATCAATAACAATAACGACAACCTCGTTATCAACAACAACCATGTTATCAGCAATAACAGCAACAAATACAAAGACGTCCCGAGAGAAGGTTTGATCTAGTCCCAATGTCATACAGACACATCCTACCATACTTGTTGCAAGGATCATTAGTACAATTAAGGGAATTAGGGCCACCTTTGGCGGTTCTTCTTCCCGGATACGATGTTAATGCCTGATGTGGGTTCCACTCAGGTGCTCCTGGCCATTCAATTGAGAACTGTAAGGCCTTGAAATATAAGGTGCAAAGATTTGATCAATTCCAAAGAAATTACATTCGCGTCTAACAACCCGAATGTAAACAATAACCCAATTCCTCCTCACAACAAATAACCCGTGAACATGGTAGAGATGGACAATGGAAGAAGATTGATAACCTCTATGGACGAACTGAAAACTCCACTCATCGAAATAAAGAACGTCTTAATGAAAAATAATGCATTTCATGTTTGCAGAACCACTTATGAAAATTGTCTAATTAACCCACAACAATATGGAATTTTAAGGTCTACCATACAGAAGCTGATGGACCAAGGGATTTTGTTAATAGATCACCCATCCACTATCAAAGAAGTATCTATTCTTGAGATCCCGTATGACTAAGTTTTACCATTACATATACCATATGATTTCTCTTAGATGACCCTCGCTGAAAACCCCATTACTCCTATGGTGATAACAATACCCGCATCGTTTCCCTACAATGACGTGAAAGCTATTTCGTGGGTGTACGACTCAGTAGTCTATATATGTGGAAAAATAATGCAAGAGAAGCCCATGACGTGTGATGAACCGATAGTGAGCATAGCCAATACCAGAGGGGTTTTGTATGATGTCTGAAGCACATCGTGACGCCTTGGTCAAATTTCTAAAAGTCGCTCACATGCCGCAGGAGATTTTTGACTACCAATTTAACGGAGTGGACAACAACATAGCTATCAGCCTGAGTCTGGGTTTTAGTGATGAAAAACTACCCGCCGAAGGAAGGAATCATAACAAGGCTCTACACATCTACGTTGAATATTGGATCATCTCTCAATGTGTTTCCTAAGAGTTCTCTTTCAAAATTGACCATTGAAGGACTTGTGATGAAGCCAAGAGAGCTGGTGGTAAGGGCGTTTGACGGGTCAAGGTAAACAGTAATTGGTGAAGTAGATCTTCCCATCAAGATCGGCCCTCATACTTTCTTCATCACTTTCTTCGTGATGGACATATATCCAGCCTATAATTGTTTGCTAGGACGGTCGTGGATACATGCAGCCGGTGTAACACCCTAAACCCCACATACAATTTTAATGCATAATTTAATAAAAATGCAACCACAAAGGGTGTCACTCATATCAAACATATCCTGCTCCATAACACGGGTTATAATTTCACATAAACACCTATCATCACATGTACACCTTCACTTAGGTATCATTACAGCGACATCTGATAACACTGAAATTTACCGTATTTTCGACTCCGATTTCACATGCATTCTAGTTGTTTTATTGTTATTTTGTTGTTTTATTACTATGTTTTTCTTTGTTTTCATGTTTTTACTTTAATCGGAGCCCCGATCGAGAAAAGGAGCGAAAAAGAGCTAAAAACCCTAAAATTCAGCATTTTGTACTTGTGGCTTCCACCATGGCTGGCGCCATAGACCCTGCCATGACGTGTCCAAGCTCAACCTCCCTCAACTTCCACGTTCCCCACTACTTCCACTAAGGCGCCTCAGATTGGCCTTGTGGCGGGCGCCATGGCCTTGTGGCGGGCGCCACAAGAGGAAATGTTTTCCCTCCCATTTTCAAGTTGAAGGGTATCCTTGTCATTTCCATCTTTTTACTTGCTTATAAATAGAAACTCGAAATCACTTTCTCAATCATCCAAACTTAGAGCAGAGGCAAACTCAGAGCAACTTTGTTTCACTTAGGCATATATTCAGTATTCGAAAGTGGTAATCGCTTTGCTTTGGAGTGTTACCACAATTGTGTAATCGAGTCTGTAATCGAGTTTGGAGCACTTTGGAAGGAAGTTAATCCTGCCGCCATTTTCATTTCCGCTTTGCAATTTATTCAACCCTCCGATTGGAGCAGGTTTTTATTACTTGTCTTTATCTTATTTATTTTCCCGCACTCGCTTTACTTTATTTATTTCCTCGCACTCGCTTTACTTTTATTTATTTCCTCGCACTCGCTTTACTTTTATTTATTTCCTCGCACTCGCTTTACTTTTATTTATTTCCTCGCACTCGCTTTAAATTATTTATTTTCTCGCACTCGCTTTAAATTATTTATTTTCCCGCACTCGCACTACTTTTATTTACTTTCCGCACTCGCACTACTTTTATTTAAATTAATGCACTTTTACTTTACCATGTCTAACTAAATTTATAAGGTTAGAATGTAAGGATCATAATTGAACCGATAATCCGTACAATTGTTCGTAGAAGCACTTAAGGGCTATTTTAACTTTCAACTTAAGTTTTCCCGCACTTCAATTCCGTTGGGTAAGATCGAAAGCCGTCCAACGTCTATTTAAACTTAATTGTTTTTAACTATTTCAAAAACAGCGAAAGCGCTTTGTTTAGTTCATTAGGAGTTTTTAACTTAAGAAGAAAAGAGATTTTAAAACTATTTTCGGACGTGTTTATAAGTTTAGAGTCTGGTTCATAAGAACCTCTTTTTGTTAAGAAATCCAGGTTATAATACTTTTCAACTTAGTCAAGATACTATATTTCTTAAAAATAGGTTTACTACTCTAACGTAATGCGCGCCTTTTTTAAGTGACAATAAGAGGGTTTGATTAGGGAGTACAACTCGGTTCTGAATACGCGAAAGCGACAGTTCCTGTTAAATTAGTTCTTTTCAAAGTAGGAAACATTTCCCGTAAGTAGTTCTATTAGCAAGTACTTGGATTATTAATTGATTATGTGAATTATATTCGACCATGTCTTTATTAATTAAAATTTATTCAATAATTTAATTTTCATTGCACACTCTAAAAACACCTATTTTGATTGCCTTTGATAAACACCATAACAATAGATAACGATAGATTGACACTTGGTCTCTGTGGATTCGACAATCTTTTATATTACTCTGACGCGTTCGTATACTTGCGAAAAGCACACGCATCAAGTTTTTGGCGCCGTTGCCGGGGACCAATTTCGTCAAATTTCATTTTCCTGTTGTTATATCGTTTAGACTTAGGCTATTTCCCGCCGGTCAATGCGAAGAACTCGCAGCACCGGAAGTTTAAGCTTAGTATACCCTCTGGCGGAACCTGAACGTTACGCTCGCGCACGTTTATTCTTTCATAGAATTAAGAGAGCTATGGCCAAAGATCAAAACCAAAGACCTCTTAAAGATTTCGCTCAACCATCAAATGAAGAACCTAGTTCTAGTATAGTAAACCCAACCATCCCAGCTAATAATTTTGATCTTAAACCATCCCTGTTGCAACTAGTGCAACAGAGACAATTCGCAGGTCTCGCTACTGAGAACCCAAACCAACATTTAAAAATATTTCTTCAATTAGCAGACACTTTTAAAACCAATGGAGCTTCTCCTGAGGCAATACATTTAAGATTATTCCCTTTTTCCCTCAGAGATAAAGCCCTATCATGGTTAGATTCCCTTCCACCCAATTCCATTACGACTTGGGATAACCTTAGAAGAGTTTTTCTTGCTAGATACTTTCCCCCGAGTAAGACCGCCGTTCTTCGAAACCATATAACTAGATTTACCAAAAACCAAGGAGAATCGCTGTTCGAAGCTTGGGAGAGATATAAAGAGTTGTTACGAGCATGCCCACATCATGGTTTAGAAAATTGGTTAATCATTCAAACCTTCTATAATGGACTTCACTATAACACGAAGATGACCATAGACGCTGCCGCAGGCGGTGCTCTGATGAACAAACCTTATCCTGAAGCTAGTGCCCTCATCGAAGATATGGCTCAAAACCATCAATCATGGGGAGTCGAACGAGCTACAGTTGAGAAGAAGGAAGCCCAAGGAGGAGTGCATGAACTAAGCTCTATAGACATGATGCAAGCTAAAATGGACGCATTAGCCCTTAAGGTCGAGCATATGTGCATAAACCCGAATACTGTAGCCGTAGTTTCGTCGGATTGTGAGATATGTGGAACCAAAGGACACCAATCTGCAGAATGCAGTCTATTAAACGAAACCCACTATGAGCAAGTAAACTACACCCAAGGGAACCCATACTCGAATACCTATAACCCTGGATGGAGGAATCACCCGAACTTCTCCTATAAAAATAATAACCCTATCCAAAATAGTGCACCCCGAGACCTAGTTATCAAGCCCCTAGATCAAATCAACCTATGCAACCTGTACCACCAAAGTCGAGCCTTGAGAAAATTATGGAAATTTTTATCACCGCTCAAACCCAACAAAACAAGGAGCTCATGAACCAGAACATTCATGTTAACGAATTGATTACTCAGTTATGAACCAAGGTTGACCGAATAGTTACTCATACTAAGATGCTTGAAACCCAGATCTCTTAGGTAGCTTTAAACCAAGCCCCTCAGACTACACCTGGAGGACAGTTCCCTGGACAACCTCAACAAAATCCGAGAGGACAAGCCAATGCCATTATCCTACAAAGTGGGAACGCTTATGATGAGCCACCAAACCCTAGATTGAGTGAACCCGAAACTTCTAAGGAATGTAACAAACCCACGGACGAAGTAAAGGAACCAGAGGAACCTGAAAACTAGGAAGGTCGAGAAAAAGGAGAAGAACCTAAAGATAAAACTTACGTACCACCCCCGCCATATAAACCACCTATACCATATCCGCAAAGACTCAAACAAACCCAAATCAATAATCAGTATCAAAAGTTTATTAAAGTTATAGAAAAACTTCATGTAGAAATCCCTTTCACAGAAGCCATCACCCAAATACCTTCTTATGCAAAGTTTCTCAAAGACATCCTTACCAACAAACGTAGACTTGACAATCTGAAGCCTTTGGAATGTAATGCTATTTCCGAGGACAAATTAGCAAAGAAAGATAAAGATCCTGGAAATTTCTCCATTCCTTGCCTTTTGGGTAATCATGTCATCAAAAAAGCTTTTCTATACCTAGGAGCTAGTGTGAGCTTAATGCCTTTAGCGGTTTGTGAGAGGTTAAACTTAGGAGAATTACAACCCACTAAGATGTCACTTCAGTTAGCCGATAGATCTATTAAGTATCCGATAGGCATTTTAGAAGTTGTCCCTGTTAGGATAGGTCAGTTATTTATCCCTACTGATTTTGTTGTCATGGATATCAAAGAGGACAATGATATACCAATCCTTCTAGGTAGACCATTCTTATCGACTGTAGGAGCCATAATCGATGTCAAGAAAGGAAAGTTGACATTTGAGGTAGGTGACGAGAAAATAGAATTTATACTTTCGAAATTTCTTATGGCCCCTGTGATGGGAGACGTGTGTTATGCCTTAGATATCATTGATGAATGTGTTAGGGAATTAGAATAAGAAGAAATTATAAAAACAATTAAGTTACCATCAACTCTCATAAGGGAAGATGATGACTTTAAGAAACCCTACATCGATGATAACCTTTACGAATGTTTATCCCTTACCCCAGATCCTATGCCATGTCCTAAGAAACCAACCTTAGAACTTAAGGAACTACCTAAGAACCTGAGATATGAGTTCCTCGATGAAAAGATGAACCGTCCAGTTATAGTCAGTGCTACCTTGAGCCAAGAGGAAACGAACCAACTTTTAAACGTCTTACGAAGATATCCCTCAGCCTTAGGATATAATATCTCTGACCTGAAAGGTATAAGCCCATCCATATGCATGCATCGGATTTCGCTAGAAGAAGATTCAAAACCCTCCAGGGAACATCAGAGAAGAATAAACCCTATAATGAGTTATGTTGTTAAAAAGGAAGTTCTTAAGTTACTTGAGGCAGGTATAATCTATCAGATCTCGGATAGTAAGTGGGTAAGCCCTATACATGTAGTACCTAAAAAGGGAGGCATCACAGTCGTGCAAAACGATAAAGGCGAACATGTAGCAAAACGTTTAGAAGGAGGATGGCGGATGTGTATAGATTATAGAAAATTAAATAAAGCAACCAGGAAGGATCATTTCCCTTTACCATTTATAGACCAAATGTTGGAGCGTCTAGCCAGACACTCTTACTTCTGCTATCTAGATGGATACTCTGGATTCTTCCAAATACCTATCCACCCCGAAGATCAAGAAAAAACTACCTTTACATGCCCTTATGGAACTTTTGCCTACAAACGAATGCCATTCGGCCTCTGTAATGCCCCAGCTACTTTCCAATGCTGCATGATGTCAATCTTTGCAGATTACCTAGATGGTATCATGGAAGTGTTTATGGATGATTTCTCGGTTTGCGGATTTTATTTCCACAATTGTCTTGCTAACCTTGAGAAAATCCTGGAAAGATGCGTGGAGGTGAACCTCGTGCTAAACTGGGAAAAGTGTCATTTCATGGTGACCGAAGGAATAGTTTTAGGACATATAGTTTCTGAAAAAGGTATAGAGGTAGATAGAGCTAAAATAGAAGTTATAGGAAACCTAAAAACCCCCTAAAACTATCAGAGAAGTCCGAAGCTTTCTTGGACACGCTGGATTCTACCAGCGTTTTATTAAGGACTTCTCCAAAATAACCAAACCTTTAACTGGACTTTTAATGAAAGATGCTGAATTCATTTTCGATGAAAAATGTAATGACGCATTCAATCTTTTAAAGCAAGCGTTAATCTCAGCACCCATTATGAAACCACCTGATTGGTCAGAACCTTTTGAGATAATGTGTGATGCTAGTGATTATGCAGTTGGAGCCGTTCTAGGACAAAGGAAAGATAAAAAATTACATGCCATTTATTATGCCAATAGAACCCTAGATGCTGCCCAACTTAACTATGCAACAACTAAAAAAGAATTACTCGTTGTAGTCTTCGCTATAGACAAATTTAGATCTTATCTAGTAGGAGCAAAAATTATAGTTTACACCGATCATGCTGCCATTCGTTACCTATTAAGTAAAAAAGATGCCAAGCCCAGGTTACTCCGATGGATTCTATTACTACAAGAGTTTGATTTAGACATACGAGATAAAAAAGGCACTGAAAATGTAGTAGCCGATCACCTTTCTAGGCTAGAACATCTAAAACCAGAACTAGTACCCATAAATGATGATTTCGCCTATGATAGACTGAAAGCTAGAGTAGAAACCATTGAAGATGATAACCTAAGCCCTCATGAGCATCCCAAAAACTCCTTATCAATAAGTAACGTACCCTGGTATGCAGACTTCGTAAATTACCTAGCTGCTGATATAGTACCCCCTGATCTTGACTACCACCGCAAGAAGAAATTCTTCCACGATGTGAGAAACTTCTATTGGGACGAACCGCTCCTTTTCAAAAGGGGTAAAGATGGCATTTTTCGCCGTTGCGTTCCGAAAGAAGAGGTAAATAATATTATCAAGCATTGTCATTCTGCACCTTATGGTGGACATGCGAGCACCTCTAAGACATACGCCAAGATTCTTCAAGCTGGCCTATTCTGGCATACCATGTGGCGTGATGTCTATGCTTGCATTGTCAAATGTGATAGTTGCCAACGCACTGGAAACATTTCAAGGCGTGATGAAATGCCTCTAAGAAACATTCAGGAAGTAGAACTCTTTGACGTATGGGGTATAGATTTCATGGGACCTTTCCCACCATCCTTAGGAAATAGGTACATCTTACTAGCTGTAGACTATGTGTCTAAGTGGATTGAAGCTATAGTTGCACCCACAAACGACACTAGGGTAGTAATCAAACTATTTAAAAACTATATATTCCCTAGATTTGGAACACCATGTTTAGTCATAAGCGATGGAGGATCACACTTTATATCGAGAATATTTGACAAACTTTTAAGAAAATATGGAGTTAGGCATAGAGTAGCAACACCATACCATCCACAAACTAGTGGCCAAGTAGAAGTATCTAATAGGGAGATAAAACAAATCCTAGAGAAAACTGTTTCTATTTCTAGGAGAGACTGGTCTCAGAAGCTTCAAGAAGCATTATGTGCCTATAGATCCGCTTTCAAAACCCCTATAGGAACTACTCCTTACCAACTAGTCTATGGAAAATCCTGTCACTTACCGTTCGAATTAGAGCATAAGTCCTATTGGGCCATTAAAACTTTGAATTTAGACTACCAAGCCACTGGAGAAAAGCGTACCCTAGACATTCATAAACTAGAAGAACTTAGGCAATCGGCCTACGAGAATGCAAAAATATATAAAGAGAGGACAAAATCCTATCACGACAAAAGAATAGTAAAGAAAAACTTCAGTGTAGGCGATCCTGTTCTCCTTTTCAACTCTAGGTTACGACTCTTCCCGGGAAAGCTACGTTCAAGATGGACTGGTCCCTTCGAAGTATCAAAGATTCTAAGATCCGGAGCCGTAGAAATCAAGAACGAAACCTGTAGTCCATTCATTGTAAATGGACAAAGACTGAAGCTCTACGAAGGATGAGACATTTCAGCATACTACTCAAGCCACACCCTGATTGATCCACCAATCCCTACTACTACAGGTGTATAAATTCTAATCGTCAAGCTAATGACGTTAAACAAGCGCTGCGTGGGAGGCAACCCATGGTTTCTCTTTCATTTTACTTTTTCGCATTTATTTAATTTTATTTAATTTTATCATATTTTGCATCGAGACTAAAAATTTGAATGGTTTGCATTTTCAGGATCACTTTCTTAACTTTTACATGATGCAGGATTTCGATGATATGCACGTGGCCTATAGAGATAATGCTCAGAGAGAGCGCTACATCGCTCTGTATCAGCGCCCTATAGCACCCACACGTTATCCTGATCAACACTGTATGGAGGCACTGGGCATTGAGTCGAGTATCCGATTCCTTAGCCACCAACTTCACTGGGACGAGTTTGTTGATGACTTGAGTAACACCTACAGGAACCTGACATTGGAGTTCCTGAGTTCATTCGACTATGACCCATACTCTGGACCAGATGGGTATGCTGCTTTCAGGCTCTTTGGAGTTGAGTAGTCGTTCAGCCAGAAAGAGTTCGGCGACCTATTGGGCTTCCAGAGCATTCCTGATGCTATCCCGGAGACACCTATGGGATATTTTCTAGGTAAGGAGGTGGAGAAGTTTTGGAGTGATATATCAGGTAGCGGAAGCCAGGATCCATCTACGCAACTATCTCATGTTATACATAACCCCGCCTTTAGATAATTTCAGATGATATTGGCACATTCCTTCCTGGGAAGACCGGATGCAGAGACATTACTGAGTGAAGAGGAGATCTTCCTACTATTTTGTGCATCCCAGTATCGCCCAGTAGCATGTGAGAACTTTTTGTTATATAGTCTCAACGGTGTCTCCAGATCTACCGAAGGAGTCATCCATGTGGGCGGGATCATCATGCAGATTGCTGTCGCTTTAGGTCTGTCTCGCAAGCTGTCACATCTCCGGATCTACTGTGGGTACACTACCATGGACATCGACTTCTATTTGACCAGAGGGTTGATGAAGAGAGCCTCTTTCCACCCATATCATTTCCGATTGCTGGTTGACAGCGAGGCTATCCATTATTTCACACTGCCAGATCCTATGATGACCAGTGTGCATGATCTAGCGAATTGGAGTTATGCTCTAGAGGGCCAGGGAGAGACCGTCGAAGAGCCGAGATCACCACCCATTGCTGAGTACACGCCTACACCGCCTTCTCCTAGGATCACTGTTTTCTCTAATAATCTTTCATTACAGACCCCCGACATCCGCACCCAGATTGTTGAGTGTCGTAGAGAGATCGCAGAGCTTAGACAGGAGGTGGCTGACCTCACTTTACAGATGGGAGTGTCTGATCTCACCCACGCTACCGAAGCCGACTGTTTATATCAGGAGATCGCAGAGCTCAGGCAAGAGGTAGCCATGCTCCGTGGATCCACTCAGGAAGACAACATCCCTACTATATGATCTCACCATTTCATCTTTTTTTATCTTTTTTTTTTTTATATTTCTCGTATTTACATAACTCATTTTATATTATCGCATTTGGAATATTATATAAACTATGTCTATACATTGATATTTCTACTTTTATCTATATATGTCTTATGTTCGTTTTATTTTCATTTTTTATTTTAGTTGTTTATTTATTTATTAGTTTAATATTTAATTTTTGTTTTATTTTATTTTTACTTCTATAAAAATTATGCAAGTCAATGATACTAGGAAAATCACAAGACAAATGCTATTCGGACCCCTCAAAGCCAAAAGACAAGAGAAGCCCAAGCCAAAGGACCAAAATCTGGCCCAGCCAAATTTTGCCTTGTGGCGCCCGCCATAGACCCTGTGGCGCCCGCCACGGCGTCTGTAAAAGGTCGGGGCAGAACCCCTTTCTTCACCATTTTCACACCTTACAACCTTCCAAACCCATTTTTCCACCTTGCAAAAACATCCTTGAACCCACAAAAAGCTCATACCTTTCTAATCACCACACGGTACAAATAATTTTTCCGATTTCCATTTTCATTTTCATCCGGCGGATTTCGTAAAAATCCAACCTTTTCACATTCCACTTCATCTTATTCGTCACTTTTCAAGAGCTACATAAATGGAGTTTAATGGATTCATTCTTCGAGGAGGGAAACCGGGGGATAGACAAAGAAAAATCATCGAACGGTTGCAAAATCGGAAGATCCTCCCGACAAGGTATGTTGACGAAAATTGTCTCTACACTTTAGGTATCTATCATATCATATTTCATTTATTAGATAACTTAGGTTTGCATAATTTCTTTTCCAACAAAGAACCTACCTATGAGCGATTGACAATTGAATTTTTGAGTTCCTTAATCTATATTGTCAATCCTAACACTGCTAGCACAGTCGGTACTGTCAGATTTAGAATGTTTGCTGTTGAATATGAATTCAGTACCGACGAACTGGCAGGCTTGTTAGGAATCCCTCATGGGGACGGTGCTATTTGTGAGGCACCTTTGGATTCGGATTGGTCAGTTGAGGTGTTCTCCTTCTGGTAGAGACTGTCAAGCACTTCCATAAATTCTTTTGAAGGAGTTCTTGCCTCGACTATCCATAACCCGACCATCAGAGTTTTTAGATACCTGTTGGCATGTACTATTTTTGGTCGGGAGAATCCAAATAAGTTTAATGCTAGAGAGCTTCTATTTTTGCAAGGAAGCCTCACAAATAGACGAATTAATTCGGTCCCGTTCATGCTTGCTCATATGACCTTAACTTTGAATAAAGCGGGACCGATTTCTTTTGGTGGATTGATTATGTCTATTGCTCGGGCGCTTAACCTGGACAATGATATGGCTACCCTAGACCTCTTACCTCCTCGCACAGTTAACCTAAAATTTCTGAGAGATATCAAATTGTGCCGTTTGAGGAGAGAAGGAGGCTATATACTTATGGTTCATGGTGTAGCCATCCCATCTGTTGTTCTACCTTGCACTAGACGTACAGATGTACGAGATGAAAGGAATTGGACCTACGCTTTAGATGCTCCACCTGTTTTTGGTCCTCTTCCTCCTAACATTCCTGATGAGGCGGGACATGACACCAATGATGAATATGATCGGAGAGAGAGATCTCCCGTACCCCATGTGTCCCCCCATCATCCTTCACCACCACATACCACACCATCTTCTTCTTCTGCAGGTACCACTCCTGGCTTTTATATTACAGAGGAGATGTGGCGTGACTACATGTCTAGAGAGCAAAGGCGTGACAACCTACTCTCTACCATCCAACAACAACTGGCGAATAACATGAGCTTCATGCAAGAATCGCAGCGGAGGACAGACAGGTCCTATGATACTGTTCTACAGTCTCTGCAAATGATCATAGATACACAAGCCCGCCAGCAACACTACCACCAGCGACACATGGCACTCATTGAAGCCACTCAAGGTTCCATTTTGGGTAACCTTCGAGAGGTGAGGACCGCTCAGGATGCCCTGCAGGCGAGGATGGATCAAAGAGATCGTCGTCGTACCTGATCTCGTCGTCCACCTCAGGATGGCGGAGGCACCAGTAGTCAGCAATAGGTTGTCAGGTAACTCTTCCCTTATCTTATTTCGAAACATTGGGGACAATGTTCGATTTAAGTGTGGGAGGAGGCTCTATCGTCTTTTCTTTATTACCTTTCTCGTTTTTTTCTTTATCGCTTTTCTTTGCTGTTTTTAGATAGCTTGTTTATTTTTATTTCCTTTTAGTTGTTTATTTTTCTTTTTAGTATAATGCATGAGTCTGACGAGTCACCAAATATAGTATATCTTTAGTACAATCTAATCTCCCCATACCTTTAGCCCCACCGAATTTTTTTTGCAAAAGAAAACAGTGTTATTCCGAAAGTTTTCAGGTTTTAAAGACATGTTTTTTGTAAGGATACGGTGACTTGGGAGAACTTTGCGAAACATCAGTATTATTTTAGCACCATAGACTTCGTAAATATAGGAACCACTCCAGAAACCCCATATACCATGGCCTTAATCATCATTTCCGCATAAGTCCTCAGTAGTTTATCTCAGCAGTCAGCTCCGGCCTACGCATCCTCTACGTAGGGGACCGATGCAAATAAGTGAATGATCCATCAAAACAAACAAAATAAAAAAAGCAAAAAGGCAACTCCGGTATAGGTGACCCTCACAAAGTCATTTAAACCAAAGAATTGTAAAAATTTGCTACAAAAAGAAAAAGAAAAAGAAAAACTTACCCACTGTTAGTTGGTTCAGAGGTATTTGGCACTGAACTCGGTAGGGCGGATTACGATCCGATCCCCCACAACTACAGTTGGGTCCAATAAAAGGGTTTACACATATTTATGTGCCAGAAACCCCATGCTCAGATCATAATCACTAATAGGCCACTCTACTATGAAGCATGTACGGATAACGGGCTTAATGTGATTACGCCTGAATGAAAAGGACACAAAAAGAGATGAAGAGGCAGGCCTAGGTATTGTGGGATAATATGGGTTGGTTAATATAGGAATGAAATTTATGTCCGTATTTGCGGATTAGTGTCATCATGATACCCTTAGTTCACTCAGTTAGTACCTATCACTGCATCCCGACTTGAATTTAGAATTTTTACCTGAAACACTCGTTTACACCAAGTTTTTCTTTTATGAGCTTTTTAATGTTTTGCTTGAGGACAAGCAAAGGTTTAAGTGTGGGAGAGTTTGATAACACTGAAATTTACCGTATTTTCGACCCCGATTTCACATGCATTCTAGTTGTTTTATTGTTATTTTATTGTGCTATTACTATGTTTTTCTTTGTTTTCAGGTTTTTACTTTAATCGGAGCCCCGATCAAGAAAAGGAGCGAAAAAGAGCTAAAAACCCTAAAATTCAGCATTTTGTACTTGTGGCTTCCACCATGGCTGGCGCCATAGACCCTGCCATGACGTGTCCAAGCTCCACCTCCGTCAACTGCCACATTCCCCACTACTTCTACTAAGGCGCCTCAGATTGGCCTTATGGCGGGCGCCATGGCCTTGTGGCGGGCGCCACAAGAGGAAACGTTTTTCCTCCCATTTTCAAGTTGAAGGGTATCCTTTTCATTTCCATCTTTTTACTTGCTTATAAATAGAAACTCGAAATCACTTTCTCAATCATCCAAACTTAGAGCAGAGGCAAACTCAGAGCAACTTTGTTTCACTTAGGCATATATTCAGTATTTTAAAGTGGTAATCGCTTCGCATTGGAGTGTTACCACAATTGTGTAATCGAGTTTGTAATCGAGTTTGGAGCACTTTAGAAGGAAGTTAATCCTGCAGCCATTTTCATTTCCGTTTTGCAATTTATTCAACCCTCCGATTGGAGCAGGTTTTTATTACTTGTCTTTATCTTATTTATTTTCCCGCACTCGCTTTACTTTATTTATTTCCTCGCACTCGCTTTACTTTTATTTATTTCCTCGCACTCGCTTTAAAAATTATTTATTTTCTCGCACTCGCTTTAAATTATTTATTTTCCCGCACTCGCACTACTTTTATTTACTTTCCGCACTCGCACTACTTTTATTTAAATTAATGCACTTTTACTTTATCATGTCTAACTAAATTTATAAGGTTAGAATATAAGGATCATAATTGAACCGATAATCCGTACAATTGTTCGTAGAAGCACTTAAGGGCTATTTTAACTTTCAACTTAAGTTTTCCCGCACTTCAATTCCGTTGGGTAAGATCGAAAGCCGTCCAACGTCTATTTAAACTTAATTGTTTTTAACTATTTCAAAAACAGCGAAAGCGCTTTGTTTAGTTCATTAGGAGTTTTTAACTTAAGAAGAAAAGAGATTTTAAAACTATTTTCGGACGCATTTATAAGTTTAGATTCTGGTTCATAAGAACCTCTTTTTGTTAAGAAATCCAGGTTATAATACTTTTCAACTTAGTCAAGATACTATATTTCTTAAAAATAGGTTTACTACTCTAACGCAATGCACGCCTTTTTATAAGTGACAATAAGAGGGTTTGATTAGGGAGTACAACTTGATTCTGAATACGCGAAAGCGACAGTTCCTATTAAATTAGTTCTTTTCAAAGTAGGAAACATTGCCCATAAGTAGTTCTATTAGCAAGTACTTGGATTATTAATTGATTATGTGAATTACATTCGACCCTGTCTTTATTAATTAAACTTTATTCAATACTTTACTTTTCATTGCACACTCTAGAAACACCTATTTTGATTGCCTTTGATAAACACCATAACAATAGATAACGATAGATTGACACTTAATCTTTGTGGATTCGACAATCTTTTATATTACTCTGACGCGTTCGTATACTTTCGAAAAGCACACACATCAGCATCATAATTAAAGCAATTAAAAACCATAATGCAATTATACCATTTAGTCTCAACTTCAACTTCCATAACAAATAAAGAGTTTAAATAAATCAACTCAACAACCACATCAGTTATAATACTTCAACATAAACATGACATAAGAAGTGAAAGCAAACGTTCCCAGCCTGATGTTACATGGTCAGAGCAAGACCATACTAAAGAAAATGACAAACTATTAGAAGCCACTCCAAGAGCTACCTTCCACTTACTTCAGTAATGCTACTCTTAAGTATTTATACGATGCCCATGTAAAAGCAACATTCAAACAGAAGGGGTGAGAATTCATTTCAATATTAAATAATATATCACATTCTCACATCCAAATCATAATCAACATCATACACTACAACATCTCAATTATCCTCAACATCATACAAAACCACATCTCAATTATCATTAACATCATATGCAACAATATCTCATCCAACAACACATAAACAACAACCAATACAAATGCATAACTTATGCAATATACTCAACACCAACTTGACGTGCATGTGGTACCAAATATGAACACTCAGGTTCATCTCACTCCATGATCCCCACCATTGAATTGATTCCCTCTTGGAACCATAGTACACCAAAATATCTACCATCACCATAGGTAACACTTCACTAATCCCCCATAATAGTAATTAGCTACTCGCACCCGATCCATTATAATGGGGTCGAGGCTCACCAAAACTCGTTACCATCAGCATAGGCAACGCTTCAATAATCCCCCATAATAGGAATTAGCTACTCGCATCCGATCCATCACCATAGGATCTAGGCTCACCAAAACTGGACCGAAGTCCGTACACCAAGATGAATAATTCTAAAATGACATGCATTACACAACAAGGTTCACCAAAAGGATCCCCACATACATCTCATCACGTATGCATCACACATTCATCATGCAACAACCAATTCATGTTACCACGTGAATAATATCAACAAACAACAGCAACTCATCAACATCTTAAAATCATTGATATAATAACATAATTATCACACCACGATACTACATATATGCAACGATTCATCAATCAATCGTATAAATCAATACATTTATTAATATATTAGGCATGTGAATAGTTTCAAAACATATTGAAATTCTAGTTAACAGACTTTCGATGTCACACGGGATGTTATGACATCCAATTCTGCGCAGACAAGAATTATGCAGAACTTAAAAAGTAAGTGCAGTAAATAACACAAGGAATTGTTTACCCAGTTCGGTGTCACACACACCTACGTCTGGGGGCTACCAAGCCAGGGAGGAAATCCACTATTAGTAGTATTAATTCAGACCTTAAACGAACTGTTTAATCCTATCACTTAATACCTACCCAATGCAATTTCAATCTTACACTAAGATCAGAGTTCCTACTCACTCCCCCTCAATCACCTCAGTGATTACAACCTTTAATTAGATTAAAGTTAATGGTGAAGTCACACTTCAAACAACTCTTGATTGTGCTTAACAGCTTTAATCAAGATACACAGCACTCACGCTTAAAAGTTTAGAGTGACACAACACTTACAACTCAATGAACACCCTAGTCCAATGCAATCATCTAGGTGATAATTGCTTGGCTCACAAGATACACCTAATACAAGACACACACAAAAATACAGCAGTGAAGTATGATGGACCAATAAAATCTTCACGCCTAAAACCCACGAGTTCTGAAAGAAGGATTGCCATCCTTTTATATTGCAGCACTTGGGCCTTGTACTTGTATTTCCTAAAATTAAGGTTAAGAAAGTTAACCTAATTTCCACATATTAGGGTACTAACAAATAGGCTATTTGTTAGGTTCATTAATTGTAGCTCAGTTGTTAGTTTCCTGGATTTTAGCTTAGCTGTTGGACTCCTGAAGAATAGCCTGAGAAAAATACTGAAACAGAAAAACTAACCATCCTACACTTTAGCATATGCTGTCAGGGATGAATGTCACAACATTCAGTTTGACGTCCAGATCCTATACCATATGCTAAGTCTGTTATTTTCCTGAAAACAGACTATGCTAAATGTTGTACTGTAGCAGACCAACCAGTCTATACTTCAATATCAGCTTACAGTAATAAATGTCAAAACATCCAGTTTGACATTTACACAATGGCCTTATGCCAGGTCTGTTATTCCCTTGATAAACAAACTGAGATACATACTGAACTGAAGCAGAAAAACCAACCTGCCTATTATTTAGTATATGCTGTCACTGATGAATGTCATAGCATCCAGTTTGACATTCAGACAGTAGGCCTTATGCCAGGTTCTTGATTCTCCTGAATAAACAGACTGAGATAAATACTGAGTTATAACAGACAACCAACTATTCTAAACCTCAGTATCTGCTGACAGGGATGAATGTCACAACATTTAGTTTGACATTCAGTAAATCCTGTATTAGCTAAACCTGCAGCATACTACTCAAGTATGTCATGACATCAGTCAAGACATCAGAGTACAGTCAGATGTTCTAACACAAAATGCAGCCAGTCAAACATCTCCAAAGCATGTCATGACATCAGTCAAGACATTATAGTCCAATTAGTGTTTTACCATAAAATGCAGCCAATCAAACATCTACAAACTCCCCCTTTGGCACATTTTTGGCTAAAATAACTTGGCATCACAACAAAGTTCACAGCAGCGGAAAAACACACATCTAGCAGGGAAATTAACCTAGCTAATACACTCAGAGCAGCAACACACTCAACACACACATAAGTTAAATAAAAACTTCTAACAGCAGCACACATAGAGAAGTTAAATAAAAACTTCAAACAGCAACACACATACAGATAACACACTCACACTCATCACACATAGGAGTGGAACATCAGGCTGCAGCACAACCTCTGGATTAGAGGATCTTCAATATTTGTTTAATCACATAGCAAATAATCTGTTGTCCTGGGGCATCTCACAGGTGTTACTCCCCCTTTTTGTCAAAAATGTTGCCAAAGCAACACTTTAAATTACAGACCAAAATAAACAGAATTACACACAAATGACAGACACACAGGAAATGATTTAATCATCTGACTCAAAGTCAGCCTCAGCATCAGTGCCATCATCAGGACTGGCATCCTCTTCACCCTCTGCACTTTGCCTTGCAGCTCCTTCTGTAGCCTCAGCAGCTTCACCAAGCACACCATTATCAGACATCTCCAATTTGATAATCAACTTTTCCAAAGTGAGCTTCCTTGCCTCTAGCTCTTCGCAAGTCTCTCTGAGTATGGTAATGACAACAGCTTTATCTGGTTGATTGCCAACACTTGATGTCTCTCTTGTTGTCATGGCAATGTCAGGGACATGCTTACCCGGGAATAGTTTATAATTGAAGGCCAAAGGACTCTCTCTTCTTTTCACAAAATCATTCTCTGTCAATATGTTTGGAAATTGATTCAACACAATGCCACATATGAGGGAAGGAAAGGCTATAGGCCTCTTCACACTGAAACTCCTAGCATGTTTCATGGTTTGATCAAAAATGTAGGTTCCATAGTCAAACTTTGCTTTGGTTCCAACAACATAGATGAACTTTCCAAGCATCACAGCCACAGTGGATTTGTGATTGGTGGGTACCCAATTGGCAGCTCCAATTTTGTGTAGCATAACATACTTAACACTGAGTTTGCTGGCCACCAACTTACCTTTCAGAGCCCACTTTCTGACTTGATTAACAGTGATGACTTGACAGATTGCGTTGTCAGTCACCTCAAGCTCAGGTTGAGCTACATCAGGTCTTCCCAAATACATGTTGATTACTGAGGGAGAGAAGTTCACACACTTGCCTCGCACATATACTTTTCTGAATTCCCTAGACTTTCCATCTGCACATTCCTCAGACACATTGACAATAAACTCCTTTACTAAAGTCTCATAGCACTTTGAGAGCTGAGTCATAGTTTTCATTAGCCCTGCCTCTTGAATAAGGTCTACAATCTCCTTACACTCCAGGACATTCTGAGCCAGTTCCCTCTCCAAGGCCAGCCTCTTGTGATAGACATACTTCCACCTGTTCACACTAGAAGCAAAATGGAATGAGACGTTGTCAATAGGTACCTCAGGGACACTAGCTTCCAGCTTGCTAGTGGTTGACTTCTTCTTTGACAGAGATGTTGTGACATCACATGGGACATCTGAATCAGACTCCACAACAACAGACTTGGTCTTCATTTTCTTGGGCACCTATTTGCTCCAAGTTTTCGTAGGCCCATGCCCTTTCCTTTTGAGGGAACTCTCTGTCACCTTTGGATTGGAAGAAGTTGCCACATCAATCTTCCTTTTTGGGGACCTCTGCACCACAGTCTTCTTTTCTCTCCTAGTCCTAACCCTTTTGGCTATGCTAGGAACAACTGAGGTCAACAGTTCATTATCAGAGAACTCTTCCAGATTAATTGTGTCAGCTTTAGGGTTGTCACTGACATCATGAGTGACACGGACTGCCTCACTACCCACATTCTCTAAGGGTTTGTCAGTATTTGACCCCTCATGAGTATCATTTTGCTCAGCCTCATCAGACACATTCTTTGCTAAAGAAAGTGTATTTTCTTGACACGCAACATTTTCTGGTACAATCGTGTTTAGGGGAACTGAGACCCCAAGAACCTTATGATTACCAGACAAAATTCCAGTTACCAAGGTTGCAATGGAATTGTAAACATACCTGGAGCCTTCTCTGGTTTATTCATCAAGCGCGAGTGCTGAGGAGAAGCCTGAGACCGTTTCTTTAGGTCTTCTTGCATGTGAGGTATTTGCAGAGTCAGACACAAGATATTCCCTATTAGAGTTGCATGATTCGGAGCTGGAGGAATCGGACATGGTCGTGTAGGAAGATGAGTTGGATTGGTGCGACATGATGAATATCTCAGAGGAGAAATGAAAAGTTTCTTTGAGAGAAGGCTTGCAAGACTGAAAGTTGAAACAATGGAAGAGGAAACGCTTGTTGCACGAGCAATGTCTATTATTTGATGACCAATCAGAGTGCACTATCAAGTGTTTAATAAGTTGACTTATTAAACAGTAAATAACTAACATCATTAGTTGCTATAATTTCTCAGAAGGACACATTCCCTCTTTGCCCCTAACTTTGTCAAATTGAGTAGCATCCAGTGTCATGACATTCTGAGTGACATTGTACTCAGTCTGCATCTGGTTCATCCATACCAGTGGTGAACACCTGCTACCAGAAGCTAGGTACTTAGCTTCTGCAGTGGACAATGATACACACTTCTGTTTCTCCCTTGCTACTACACCATTTTGATGAGGTCCAATAGGTGAGGATGACTTATGGCTTTCAATCTACATAGGTACCATTAAGTGTATTGGCACCAGTTCCATAAGTTTGGCAGATTTTGAATGTCCCATCTTGGAATGTAGCATCTTGTTTAGCTTGCCCACCTGACATTTTCCACAGCCTTTTCTTTCATCCATAAGCAGATTTGGGATTCCTCTAATTGCTTCCTTGGATATGATCTTCTTCATTCCTCTTAAATGAAGTTGTCCAAGTCTTCCATGCCACAGCTTCACTTCTGCTCTTCCTTGGCTAAGGGGCACTTTGAGGAGTAGTGTGAGACTTTAGATTCCCATAGATAACAGTTAACTTTGGATCTGACTCCTCTCATAACTTCCTGATTGCAACCATTCATCACCACACATCCTTCCTTAGTGAACTGTACATTGAAGCCTTGATCACATAACTGGATTATGCTGATGAGATTAGCAGTTAGTCCTTTTACTAACAACACATTACTCAGTTTTGGAACTCCAGGACAGTCCAGCTTACCAACACCCTTGATTTCTCCTTTAGCTCCATCACCAAATGTCACATACCTGGTAGCATGAGGTTGCATATCCACCAATAAGTTGCTCATCCCAGTCATATGTCTTGAGCAGCCACTGTCAAAATACCAGTCTTGTCTGGTAGATGCCCTAAGGGATGTGTGAGCTAGCTTAGCAACCCATTGTTGTTTCTCATTGGGGGCATCATGCTTAGATGACTTCTACTTAGGTATGACTTGATGTGTCTGGTTAGAAACCCATTGTTGTTTCTTAATGGGGGCATTATGCTTAAATGCCTTCTGCTTAGGTCTGACTTGAGGGGTCTGGTTAGGAGAGCCATGCAACCTGTAGCAGAAGGGTTTTATGTGACGAAATCTACCACAGTAGTGACATCTCCATCTCTGAAATTTCTTCTTCTGATGATTACTCCTCCTGGTTCTCTGATGTTGAGACATTGGTTGTGACTTCTGCTTGAGATTCTGAACTTCAGCCTTTGAGCTTTTGAGTTCAGTTGAGGGTTTCTCAACAAAGCCTAAACCAGACATGGTTCCTGACTTCTGTCCCACCTTTAGAATCTCTTCCAAGGTGTCAGTTCCTTTATTCAGCATTCTGATGGATTTTGTCATTTGTTCTAGCTTAGATGTCAGCAATGCTATCTCACCATTCAGGCCATCTATGACTGTCAGATGCTTCTGTTTTTCAGCTTCCAGTTCCTTGATGAGCTTCTTCAGCTTTTCTCCTTGGATGCATACTTCTGCACTTTTGACACATAGCTCTTTATATGAAGCAGCAAGTTCATCAAAGGTAAGTTCATCTCCACTTGAGTCATCATCAGAGGCACAAACACTAGTTAGTGCAGTGACATGTTTAGCAGATTCTCCTTCAGATTCACTCTCAGAATCTCCTTCAGACTAGGTGACAGATAGCCCCTTCTTTTGCATCTTGAGGAAGGTAGGGCATTCAGCTCTAATGTGACCAAAACCTTCACATCTATGGCACTGGATTCCCTTGCCTTGGGTGACCTTTTCTTCATGTTTTGGTCTTCTACTGATGTCAGATGAGAAGTTCTTGCCATTAGGTATGCCCTGTTGATCAACCTTCTTTATGAACTTGTTGAACTGTCTTCCAAGCATGGCTATGGCTTCTGAAATGCTTTCATTTCCTCCATTTCCTTCTTCTGAATCCTCTTCAGTATTTGATACAAAAGCTATGCTTTTGTTCTTCTTTTCAGCATCCTCACATAAGCCCATTTCAAAGGTTTGGAGTGAACCAATAAGCTCATCAACCTTCATATTGCTGATATCTTGAGCCTCTTCTATGGTTGTGACCTTCATGACAAATCTCTTTGGCAATGATCTGAGAATCTTTCTTACAAGTTTCTCTTCATCCATTTTCTCACCTAAGCCACCAGAAGTGTTGGCAATTTCAAGAATATTCATGTGGAAGTCATGAATAGTCTCATCCTCTTTCATCCTCAGATTTTCAAACTTGGTGGTCAGCATCTGAAGTTTAGACATCCTCACCTTGGAGGTACCTTCATGAGTTATCTTGAGGGTATCCCAAACTTCCTTAGCCAGCTCACAGTGATGCACCAGTCTGAATATGTTCTTACTTATTCCATTGAACAGTGCATTTAAGGCCTTAGAATTTCCAAGGGCTAATGCCTCTTGCTCCTTGTCCCACTCTTCTTCAGGAATTTGCATACTGACTCCATCTTTACCTGTCTTCGTTGGATGTTCCCATCCTTTGTTGACAACTCTCCAGACTTTGCTATCTAGAGACCTCAAGAAGGCTATCATACGAGGCTTCCAGTCATCATAGTTAGAACCATCCAGCATGGGTGGTCTATTTGAGTATCCTACATCCTTGTCCATGGTACTAGAAAGTAACTTCCCTAGATCTCACCCAGAAATTAACAGGCAGGGTGCCCGCTCTGATGCCAATTGAAATTCTAGTTAACAGACTTTCGATGTCACACGGGATGTTATGACATCCAATTCTGCGCAGACAAGAATTATGCAGAACTTAAAAAGTAAGTGCAGTAAATAACACAAGGAATTGTTTACCCAGTTCGGTGTCACACACACCTACGTCTGGGGGCTACCAAGCCAGGGAGGAAATCCACTATTAGTAGTATTAATTCAGACCTTAAACGAACTGTTTAATCCTATCACTTAATACCTACCCAATGCAATTTCAATCTTACACTAAGATCAGAGTTCCTACTCACTCCCCCTCAATCACCTCAGTGATTACAACCTTTAATTAGATTAAAGTTAATGGTGAAGTCACACTTCAAACAACTCTTGATTGTGCTTAACAGCTTTAATCAAGATACACAGCACTCACGCTTAAAAGTTTAGAGTGACACAACACTTACAACTCAATGAACACCCTAGTCCAATGCAATCATCTAGGTGATAATTGCTTGGCTCACAAGATACACCTAATACAAGACACACACAAAAATACAGCAGTGAAGTATGATGGACCAATAAAATCTTCACGCCTAAAACCCACGAGTTCTGAAAGAAGGATTGCCATCCTTTTATATTGCAGCACTTGGGCCTTGTACTTGTATTTCCTAAAATTAAGGTTAAGAAAGTTAACCTAATTTCCACATATTAGGGTACTAACAAATAGGCTATTTGTTAGGTTCATTAATTGTAGCTCAGTTGTTAGTTTCCTGGATTTTAGCTCAGCTGTTGGACTCCTGAAGAATAGCCTGAGAAAAATACTGAAACAGAAAAACTAACCATCCTACACTTTAGCATATGCTGTCAGGGATGAATGTCAAAACATTCAGTTTGACGTCCAGATCCTATACCATATGCTAAGTCTGTTATTTTCCTGAAAACAGACTATGCTAAATGTTGTACTGTAGCAGACCAACCAGTCTATACTTCAATATCAGCTTATAGTAATAAATGTCAAAACATCCAGTTTGACATTTACACAATGGCCTTATGCCAGGTCTGTTATTCCCTTGATAAACAGACTGAGATACATACTGAACTGAAGCAGAAAAACCAACCTGCCTATTATTCAGTATATGTTGTCACTGATGAATGTCATAGCATCCAGTTTGACATTCAGACAGTAGGCCTTATGCCAGGTCTCTTATTCTCCTGAATAAACAGACTGAGATAAATACTGAGTAATAACAGACAACCAACTATTCTAAACCTCAGTATCTGCTGACAGGGATGAATGTCACAACATTTAGTTTGACATTCAGGAAATCCTGTATTAGCTAAACCTGCAGCATACTACTCAAGTATGTCATGACATCAGTCAAGACATCAGAGTACAGTTAGATGTTCTAACACAAAATGCAGCCAGTCAAACATCTCCAAAGCATGTCATGACATCAGTCAAGACATTATAGTCCAGTTAGTGTTTTACCATAAAATGCAGCCAATCAAACATCTACACATATCAACAATCACAACCATGTGTAGCGGTAAATTCATGACCATTAAGCTATAGATAAACTTAACTTCAATAAAACCATAGTCACCATCGCACTTTTATTGTTTCCAAACGAAAAGGGAAAAGTACGAACAAAACCCACAGATAAGAATTTTTCAAATCAAAACTAATAAAATGTCAGAGATTATAGGTAAGGGGGTTGGTTACACAGAGGGAAGTTGTTAGCACCCAAAGTGTCCTAGGTACTCCTAGGGAGCCCTTTTTTATGTGTGTATGTGTTTTTGGTATAAAAGATGTTTGCAATAAATAAAGTGTGGGGATGAGAAAAGAATTCATTAATTATATTTTTGTGTTTGACAAGACCTTCGGACCTGTGTCTACGTACCAACATAAAAATGAGGGATTAAAACCTTGTAGTTCGTGGTATCAATTTCAAAATGAGTGGATTGCTTTTAACAAAAATTTAAATTTAAAAGAGGCACAAAAAGGACCAAAAGTTTGAACGAGTGTAAGTTCTTTTTATCTTTTGAAATTTTAAGTCGATATGGTTAAGTTCATTTACAAGTTTAATTTAAGAAAAAGAGTTTGAAATTGCAATGGCATAAGGCCAAAGTTTCTAATTTGCAAAAGAGTCTAAGTTAGAAATCACAAGCAAAGAAGATTTTGAAAAGGGGGAGAGATTTGGAATTTATGAAATGGGAGGAGATGAAGAGACTAATCATAAGCGAAAAATTAAAAGTTAAGAGTTGAAAAGATCTGACTAATGTGATGCAATCTAATAGATAAGAATGTCATATAGAAACCCACTTTTCCTTTGGACTTTAAAATCAAGCAATATCAATAAGCAAGCAAGATGAAGAGCAAGACATCAAATAAATATAGCCACATTGTTGATTGTAAATTTTAAGTGTCGGGTTTTTGTTATCGTCTCCACAGGGATTGTGAGATATCGCCGCCTTTCGACAGTTGTTTTAACTCTTAGCTTAAGGTAACAATGGTTTTTGGTTTTAGTCACGGTATCTTGCATAAAAGTGTAAGAAAATGCGGTAAAAGATTTGGTTTTAATATTTGAGAAATATTGCCAAAGTTAGTATTCGACAATCACTTTGCATGCATATGTTCGATCAACAAGACTTATAAACTCCTTTAGATGATAAACTATTTCACAAAGTCCTCCCAATGTGGTTATCTCTAACACACATTGTGGGTTTTCCCATTTTGATCCATTGTTTATCTCTAACACAATCTATCAAAATGACAACTTTTTGGTTCAACTTTATGGTGAACAAAATCATTCATTACTATCTCTAGCTAACAAACAAGATTGGATGAAAACCTAGGTAAAGAGTTGGTAAACATCTCTCGATCATAAACCAACACAAAGAGTTATCGATAAAACAAAGTTTTCACCATATATTCATCATTAAAGAGTTTACAAATGAATATCATCCCATTTACATACAAAGCTAATCATTATCTACATCTAACCTTGACAAAATGAAGAACTTAGCTACTCATTTTCATGGTAGCTTGGTCAACAAGTTTCGGAAGAAGGTTGATCAACATCCGAGTCGAATAATCGAGATTGGATGGGAATCCACCTTCTTTTTGTGAAAGATTGTTAAGAGATGAAGAGAAATGATAAAATGGGTTTCTAGGTCACCAAATGATCCAAAAAGCAATGCAGGAAAATATCTAAGAAAATCTAAGTAAGTTGTCCAAAAAGTAGCCCTTGCTACTTATAGTACTATGGTCTGAGTTGTCATGCTCGCTAGGCGAGCAGAATGGCTCGCCTAGCGAGCCCCTAAAATAGGCACCAGAGGCACCTGCGCCCAGAGAAATATCCTTTGCCAGATTTGCATGTTCGCTAGGCGAACAAAACTTTCGCTAGGCGAAGCCTGTAGCACCTCAAATTTGCACCTATCATTGTACATACATTTTCATTATTAGGTCATTAACATTTAACATAGTCCACTGCATAGCATTGCATTGTCCTTTGCCCCAAGTGCAAGATCATCAGACAGATTAGGTCAAACTGGTCAGGAGATCAGTCAGTCAAGCAAGCAAGTGCAATTTCCATTGAAACAAGGCCCTAGGGTTGGTCCAACATGTTCACATGACTTGGGGATCCATTTGAAGTGTTTTGGTCAAGGATTGGATGTTCAGAAGTCATCAGTCAATGCACAGTTTGCCAGAAACCCTAAAAAGTCAAACTTGGTCAACTGTGACTGATTTTTATGGTTTTGATGATGGGATTTGGTTTGAGAGAGCTCATTCATGTCCAAATAGGCCTCATGTATCATGTCAAAGACCATTATTGAAGAATTGGAAGCCAGACAAGAAATTTCCAAAAATAGAAACTGGATCTGTAATTGAAACTTGCCAAAAATGGAAACTTCTTGAGCCTAAACTTACATCATGATACAAGCTTCAAATGAATTTTTTCCCAACATGAAAGTTGAAGATCTTGTTCTCCCATTTCCAAAAAGTCTAAGAACTCTCAATTCCCATGTATGGTTGGCAAGATATGATCAATTCATTTTCAAAAATTCTTGAACTTCAAAAGGCCATATCTCTCAAACCATTTGGCCAATTTGGGTGGGGTTTTTTCCTACAAGTCACATTTGATCCCCTCTTTCCAAAAATGTCATCATCATGAACCAAAACATCACCATTCAAAATGGCCTTTTTGGACTTGCTTGAATTAATTTCAAGTGAGGTTGAAATTTGACTTTTCCAAATAATCATTTTTAATCATTTTGGCCAATTGAGAATGACTAGAAATCATATTTTGGACATGTTCAAGGCCCATTTTCGCAGCTACAGCTCATGCACCATGCCACTTGAGTGAAATTAGCAAAAGGACACTTTTTACCAACTCCAACTCCACTTTTTCATTAACCTTGATTAGTACCATTAAACAGAATATATATACATCATTTTCTCTCTGAAAGAAACCCTAGCAGCCACTTGGTAAAAACAGAAAATTGCATTCTCTCATTTTTCTCATTTGCTTCACTTGGATTTTTCTGGACAAAATTGCAAAGAGCCTTGGTTATTAAGCTTGGATTCACCTTCTGCAAGTCCCTTGGAAGCCTTGGCAAGTGATAAAACTCGACTGTAGAAGCATTTTCCAAGACTGCTCCATGGAAGCTCACTCGTGACAGTTCGCGATTGGAAGAAGATGAAGCATCATTGAGCCAATGCCTTTCGTCCATTCTTCAACCTGAACTCATTGGAACTTCTGTTTGCACATCTTAAAGCTCAACAGCCACCATCCCAACTCTGCCATGAATTAAAGGTTAGGAATCCATTTCCAAAATTCATGAAATGTTATGATGGTTTATGTACATCTCACTGCCATGAACACCCTGGACCTTTTATTTTTGATTTTCGTTGAGATTTGGTTGAGATATCTTCAATTTATGTTTGTGATACCAAACTTATTTGCTCCATTTTATGCTGGCTGTTGCGTTTCATTGCGATTAGTATGCGGATTCATGATGTACGAAGTAGGAACTATGGATTGGTGTGCTTGGATTTGAAATACCCGAGATTTGTTCATGAGCCTGGGTTTTGCGTGGAAGAACTTGAACGCTGCCCAAATTTTCTTTTTCGTTTACTGTAGCATGTTAGGGTTTATGTGTGCATGAGGAAGACGAAATGTGATTGGCTAAGGGCTTGGGCCATGCAAGCGTGTGAGTGGTCCGTGCCTTCGTTTGACCGAGAGTTGACCCACCATTTAAATGAAACGCTGAGTTTCATACTCAGCGAGGGACATTTTGGTCCTTTTGGCTTTTTATTAAACACTTATTCCATTAATCATTTTAATGTTGTAATGTTTATTTCATTTACCATGCCAAACTTGTAGAAATCATAACTCCATTGTTTTTAATCCAATTTGAATGGGAGTTTTTGCATTGTCTTCATCATGATCTCTATTATTTTGTCATATTTTTTCCAGAATTTTTGGATGGTTGGTTTTTAATTGGCATTAGGGATTGTGACATGTATCCATTTTTTGCACATTTTACCAAAACCTTTGTGAAATAGTCATGCTTTATCCTTTGACTTTGAAATTTTTTGTGCACAAACTAGACACATTCATGGTGATTTTGGTTTAAGGTTTATGAATTTATCATCTCTGGTCATTGAGTTATGATTTTTTGAAGTAGGGTGTGACAATTTGTTTCACACCATTGATGTGCAACTTGATGATTTTCATTACCATGCCTCTTGACCTCAAAATGCTTTGATTTTTTGCATGAGTTCACTTGAGTATGTCTAGTTTACATGTGATTTTTCTTGGATTTATTTGTGGCATTTCCTAATTGTTTGAGATTTTTCTCCCCTGTTTGGTCATATGTTGACTTTTTGTGATACATGTTACCATTTCATTTGTGAAATTCTCATACTTTATTAGATGGACATGAAATTTTACATGTGATTAGTAGACATCTTAAGCTTCGCCATGGTTTTAGTCCCATTCATTTCTCATATGCCATCCCTGATTTATGATTTTTTCAAGTTGATGTATGTTTGGTTGACTTCTTTGAGCATGCTTAAAATTGCCTTGCCTTTCTGATTTTCATTGACTATCTTCTACTTGTCCAAATGAGTTGAAATTTGACATGCTTACCATGCTGTGGATTATGTTTGACCATGATTTATTTGATGATTTTTGGAATTGTTTATGATTGGTTTTGAGTTAAGTCTTGCTGTTGACTTCTATGAGCTTCCATATGCCATGCTTTGACTTCTTTTGCTTGTGAAATGATGATGATGAATGATATGATTGTGGAACCAATTGAGTTTGTTTCTTGATTGTTTAAATATGATTTTTATTGGAGTTAATTTGCTGTTTTGACTTTCTCATCCCCTTTTGACCCTAGGCTTGTCCTAGTGGTCCTGTTACTTATGTTTGAGCTCATTTTTTCAGGTTAAGCAACAATTACCCAATGAGACCAATACAAATTGATTGAGTGTGCTTGTTTATCATGACTAATCTATTTGTTTTGTAGGTTGCTTGGCTCACATGCCTTGAACCTTGTGCATTGCACATTTATCTGCTTGTGCTGACTGTTAGCCTTTGTTTCATTCTGATTTAACTTTGACTTGTATACTAACTGTGCTTGACTGATTTCAGGTACTTTAGTTGCTTTTAGTTCCTTGTGAACTTTGCTTTGCTTTGCTTGATAAGCAATTTGCATTGAGGTATACCTTTCTATCTTCATGTAGTCTGGAAGACCTGGCCTGTTACTTGGCCAGGCAACTGTCTGAAGTCCTCCTTAAGAGGCAATGTTTGTGACTGTTTACATTTGTCCTTGTATAGAGTCAAAGACCTCCTAAGTGAAGAGGCAATTGGCAGAACCCAAGGGATATGCAATCTATCCCCTGCTATTCTGTGTGTCATCTGATTTGCTCACACCACTGTGTTGATGCATTGCAGATACAAACCCAAGATCTTGTACAATTGTACAGTTGAGTCAGTTTTAAATGTGTAGAAGGGTTCCCACTTTCTGAACCCACACATTCTTGTCTTAAGCTCTCCCAGGCCAGGGATAAGAGCTGTGAAGTCTTATCTTCACTCACCTTTCATCTGCTTCACCTTAGCCCCTCAATGGCAAGGTTAAGAGCTAACACTACCCAGTTCCAGTGGTTTGTTTGTTGAGGTTGATATGACCCCTCGACTAAAACCTAACCTTGTTTGAGCCCATTGCTTGCATATAGTGTGTGCTACTTGTGCTTGTGTGTTTGCTTTAGCTTGCTTCCTGTGCAAGTTAGGTGTGGCTTGCTTCCTGTGCAAGTCATGTTTAGGATAGGCTTGCTTCCTGTGCAAGTTAGCTAGAAACCTTAACTTAGGGACGACTTTGCATGACAACATCTAGGCTCGAGTCGTAGTCTCCCTAGTGTTGTGTCTCCCTCTATTATCTGGTTAGGCTAGTTCTTTTTCCTTGCGTAGGGGAACTACGTCGCCCTGATCCTCATACTAGATGAGGTACGTAGGCAGGAGATGAGCAGATCTCTCTGGGCGCCTGTGTCTTTGTTTTGTGTTGTCGTGTGCTTGGAAGCTGATGTAAGTCCATCGAGTGGCATTCGGGTTCCATCATGGGTTTGTTTGGTTCGGATGCTGATGTAAGTCCAGTGATTGGCATTCGGGCTCCATGTTTGCCTTCTTGTGTGTGTTTTGGTTCGGATGCTGATGTAAGTCCAGTGATTGGCATTCGGGCTCCACGTTTGCCTTTGCCAGTGTTTGTTTGTGTGTGTGTTAGCCGAGCTACGAATGCTCTGATTCTTCTCTCGTCCGAGAAGATACGTATGCATAAGGTGCGATACCTTAGCGAGCATGTGTCGTTTCCCAGTCCGAACTACTTCGACTCTGATGTCTATGCCTGATAGACTAAGTAGGCCCAGGATGCGATATTCTGCCGAGTCAGTCTCTTTTGTTTTCTTGTGTCTCTTTCAGCCAGTTGTGTGTGTGTGAGCAGTGTTTTTAGCAACCATTTTCCTTCCTATTGTGTGTGGATCCCGTCGAGTACGACGGATGCGTAGGGGTGCTAATACCTTCCCTTCGCATAACCGACTCCCGATCCCATTCTCTTTAGTCGCGAGACCATGTCTTTTCCCAGGTTTACTCTGAGCGTTTCCTTTCCCTCTTTTGGGATAAATAACGCACGGTGGCGGCTCTATTGTTCTTGTTTTCCCGCCGGTTTTTCGCGTGATGCGACAAAGCCCACGCTTCAACCTTCGCTCCAGCGAGATTAGGTGGTTTTGCTACTGGAATTGCTCGCTGGGAGCTCGCTAATGGCTCGCCTAGAGAGTGAGTGTTGGCTGCGCTTTTGACCAAGTCTGGGCGTGTTCGCTACCACCTTCGCTGGCTGCTCGCCTAGCGAGTTTGTTGATGTTTGCTACTGTAAAATACTGGAGATGTTCGTTGGATGCTCGCCTAGCGAGCACTTCGCCACAGCACTCGCCTAGCGAGCATGCTGATGAATGCTTTCTTCTCTTGGTCCCTTTGCCAACTTTCTTGTGCCTTCATTTTCTATTATTTCATGCCTAATTCCTGCACAATAACGCACAAATCAAAGGTACCAAGATCGTTTAACATTGTATTGTGATTCATCTAAAATAAAGGCGGTTTCGAACGCTTTAGCAACAAAAAGGAGTGAAAAATTCCCACATTTGATAGCTCAAATAAGCACTTTTGGGCATCTAACAACTCTCCCCAACTAGATTCTTGCTTGTCCTCAAGCAAAGTATGCCTCTTGAAGGACAAGAGGATTTGCTTTAAGAAAAAGGTTTCTCCGAAGTCGGATAAAACGGCTCAAACACAAGAAAATCAACCAGGCATAAGTTCCCAATGGTTAGAATAACATAATACACAAGAACTAAAACTTAATAGCAATGCGAAATATGTATATATCCACAACAATATTATCTTGAATGAATCACCCTATCTCTCCTCTTCGAATAAGGATTGAAGAAATTACGCGTTTGCAACCGCGGGAATAATCTCACTCTCCAACAAACAATGAAGAAATCAATTCAATTCATACAATGTCTAACAATTATAAATGGTAATGTGGAAGCACGAAGAACACTAAGGACTTTTCGATTGTAGCTTGCTTAGGTTAACAAACAAGGGTCACTTCTAAGGCCATTGAAAACGAAATTGCCGATGCAAAAGAGACATTCACTGTACATTATTCACACATCTCAACTTCGTTCCATTTGTTTCTCATTTGAAACCTTCACAACTCTTATTTCACAACTCAATTTTTGTTTTTCACTATTTTTCTTCCAAGCAAGCATTCATTTTCATTTTCTCTATTTTTTCTTTTCTTTCACATTATATTTACAAAACAGATGTTTCTCTTTTCTATATTTTATATATATTTTTTTCAATGCTTGCTCGGTTTTTCAAGAGTTGTGGCACTTACCGATTCTCATTTTCGTTCTCCCCAACTTATTTCTTTTACTCACCCTAAGTGAATGCTCTTGACTTTTACGGCAAAAGAACAATTATCAAAATTTTCCGGGTTTCAAGAAAAAAGATTTTTGACATCTCGCTTTATTTCAAGCCGAGATTCAACTGTTAAGCTCGAAGGGGTTAACGAATACTCTCTCTGCTCACGGGTAAGTTGTATTTGGAACTGGTTGTGCTCGATAGAAAACAAGCGCCTTGATCATTTCTAATTGCTCCCACATATTCACAATAATAAAAGACCAAGCATGAATCAAATGAATCAACAAAGTTTATTAGAATCCAGCATTTAAGTGTACAATGGAGGTTTCCTCACAATTTGTGGTTCTAAGTCCTAAGTGAATCATTCTTTCAATTATGTTGCAAAAAGAACAATATTCAATTACAAAAAAGAGTAAAGTTCTTAATGCATTCTAAAATTCTAACCGAAGGTAACCATGTACCTTAGCATTATTCGCCTGTTATTTTTATCATTGCCATCCAAGTTCGGATGCACCTTCATTGGATACTTCTTTGAGGAGCAACCAATCAGAAGGTTTGACACTCACAACCAAAATTTTATTAAACAAAAGAAATTTGAACCAAACACACAAATTAAAAACATAAACAATAACTACTACTTAAAAATTTTAAAATGTGCATGGGGGACAAAACACCCCAAAAGTACATAACCAAAATCAAAATACAACAAATCTGAAAAATACAATAAAATAAAACAAACTTAGCCCTCAAAGGACTCAAAACCCTCATCACTACCGGCTTCAGAACCGGTAGCATCATCATCATCATCATCATCGTCATCATCACCATCATCCTCAGCACCACCTTAAACACCAGTACCAGATGCACCGACACCCGCCCCCTCTCCAAACATAGGCATGTCCACAGGCCAGCTAGCGTTCTGCAGAAACTGCTCACGTGTCATCATCGAGTGATCACCGGAGGGGTCACGTGCCTGCAACTACAACAGCTGCATAGAATCGTGCATGTCAACCATGGCGCGC
Source organism: Lathyrus oleraceus (assembly GCF_024323335.1). Classification (NCBI taxonomy): domain Eukaryota; kingdom Viridiplantae; phylum Streptophyta; class Magnoliopsida; order Fabales; family Fabaceae; genus Lathyrus; species Lathyrus oleraceus. The sequence continues at coordinate 136,988,539 of NC_066582.1, read as the reverse complement.
TGAGTTGCCGCCATCCAATCCCAATTGTAGTTGCAGACAGCCTGCTGGAAAGGATCGGATCCATGAGCAAAAGTACCAAGACCATCAGAAGTCCCGGTATTACCAGCAGCTGCACCACTTCTTAAGTTCTTAGGCTTGCAAAACTTGGCCACATATCTATCATTGATGGCCGGTGGGATCCTTACTTGACTCCGGGAGGGTAGCTTCACCTTCGCATGTTGGCACAAAGCCATGATTAGACACGGGAAAGCAAGGGGGTAGTTAACTCGTGCCCCCGACTTTAGCCCGCTCTCGACCACGGACTTCATCTCCAAAGCAATTACCCTCACCACATCAATTTGAATATTCGTGAAGATGCAGTGAACCAGATGTGCCACTGGGATCGGCACGGTAGAGGTGTGAGACTTGGGTTTTATATTTGTGAGAACCAACATGAGTATCAGCTGAGCCATGGGAATCATGTCCTCCCTATGGTATCTCATCGGAACCCCAGATGGGTTCAACTCAACTAATTTCCCTTCAAATAGTAGGGCAGCAAAAATGGAGTCGGTGTCTCGGTGAAGCCTCAAATCCTAATGGTATGAGTCTCTCTCGTTTGCCCCCAGGTGGAGCGGTTCACCTAGAACACGGTTGATTGTATCCCGATCGAATGCAACCTGACGGCCAGACACTCATGTTGTCCATGTGAAGGGCTCGTCGTCGTTAGGCAGTGCGTTCGCGTAGAACTCACGCACTGTTTCGATGTCATAGTGTTCAAGCGAAGATATCAACCGGTCCCACTTCTTACTATGAATCAACCCGGCAAATGTATGGTAGGTGCCTTCTGGGTTGATTATGAACCTTTTCTCCGGCAAAATCTTTTTCTTTTCCAAAGCCACATATCTAGCTGCTTGCTTAGGCCCGACGAATTTGTCGGTGTCGAATTGTATGGGCACGGTACGGGAAGTGCTCCCGACCTTTCTCTTTTTAAGCGCGCTTGATCTGGATTCCATCTGCAAAGACATAGAGAGGAAACAACACAAACACAAAATAGATTAGAAAGCAAAATAAAATATCTAATTACTGTCATGTTCGCCACTGATTCGCCTAGCGAGGTGCTAGCGAATCTTGCGGGTTTTGGGTTCTGCCTTGTTAACACTGAAATTTCAGAAAAACCCAAGGTCTCATGGTATCTATTTCAGAACAAAATGATTTATCATGAAAGGCATCGTTCTAAGGTACATGCAAATCTACACCCACATGCAAAACCTAATGTACCCATTCCCCCAAATTCACCCTAAATGACATATACATCAGAAATTTACAAAGTTAAAACATAAAGAAATGGAATTAGGGCAAACCTTAGTGAAAGAGATTGATTGAATTTGAAGTGCACAATGAGGTTTGCAATGCAATGTAACCGTTTAGGGTTTGAGTGAGATGAAAAGTGAGAGAGTGTTTGTGAGTGCTAATTTAGACTACACCACTAAAAAGAAAAATGGTATTTGGGCCCAAAATAGTGGTATGCTGAAACTTAAATTGGTTCTGTCACGCAGCGCTCGCTACTGCGTCGCCTAGCGAGCAGCTAGCGAAGCTTCGCTACTGCCTTCGCCTAGCGAGCAGCTAGCGAGCATGACAGTATTTTGCTTTTCAAAACAGAATGCAATGCACAATTCAGCAAGTTTCTTCAAGTTGAACACCAATACCAACACAACAAAAAAAACTATAAATACTTACAATGTTGGGGTGCCTCCCAACAAGCGCTTGTTTAACGTCGGATAAGCTCGACGGTTCGATGCTCACTGAGGAGCATCCAAGGGAATTGTGCAGCTTCCGCGATCCACTTTGTTGTTTGAGCTTCCGGGATCCATTTTGTTGAGCAACTTCCTCAAGGGCTTTGTTGTCTTCAAGAGGTTCTTGATGAACCTTCGATAAAATCTGATACCACCCTTTTTCGGAACTATTTGTACAATGCTCACCCATTCACCATCGGCGATAGAACAATTCATCCCGGCCTCTACTAGTTTGACAACATCCTTCTTTCTCAGCACCCGCATCAATTGATTCTCCTCCTTTGTGGATAAAGTGCTGCTAATGATTACCGGTTTGGTACAGTTATCACCCAGGAACACATACTTCAAATTTGGCTCTAGTTTTGGCTCCTCCACTTTCTTTGTCATATCCAAGCCTTCCCTTGTTTCTTCATGATAGACAAGTTCTCCACAAGCCTCTAATTCATGCAACAATGCTTCCATCTCTTTTCCTTTATTTTTGGTTGAAACTTTGTAGACTCCGATAAGAGATCTTTCGGAAGGATTAGAAACATGAACCTGGTTTGCGACCTCCACTAGCTTCTCCTTCGTGGCATCGATTCGGAAAGAATCATGCTTCTCATTAAGATGCTTTTTGGCTTCAAAAAGATGGAAGGCTACCTCTTCATTTTTTACCCTTACTTTCATCAAACCGTTATCAACGTCAATCATCATGCGTGCGGTTTTCATGAATGGTCGGCCGAGAATAAGCGGAGCATCATCGTCCTCTTCCATATCAATAACAATGAAATCAACCAGGAAGAAGAATTTATCAACTTTGACTAACATGTCTTGAGCCACTCCATATGGTGTAGTGGTAGACTTATCAGCTAGTTGTAAAGTCATCTTAGCAGGTTTGATATCAACATTTCCCAATCTTTTGACAATGGATAGGGGAATTAAATTGATGCTAGATCCCAAGTCAATCAAGCCATTACCCGTGTAGGCGTCTCCGATGGTTACCGGTAAAGCGACTCGTCCCGGATCGGATTCCTTCCTTGGGAGAGTTTTTTGAATGATGGCACTACATCGTGCATCAAGCAAGATTGTCTCTGGTTCCGTGTACCTCCGCTTTTTATTAAGTATGTCTTTCATGAATTTTGCATACTTAGGCATTTGCTCCAATGCTTCGGCAAACAGAATGTTCACTTTCAATTGTTTGAAAATATCCATGAACCGGGCGTAATGCCGTTCATTCTCCCTCTTAGATGGAGCATGTGGGTACGCAAGGTTTTGGATTGGAGTAGCGCTCACTACCTCCTTTCCTATAGCAACTCTAGAACTCCTCCATCTAGGCTTTTTCACTGGCTCCACCTTCACTTCATCACTATCGTTTTTCTCAATTTCCACACTTTCTTTATTTTTGACTTCACCGTTCTTTTCATCCTTTTCAACTTCTTCATCACTCCACTCCCTAACTTCACCATCAATTCTATCCTCTATTATTTTCTCCTCATCATTTTTCTCAACCTCTCTTTTTTCACTCTCATCTCTTTTCTTACTCTCACTAATCAACTCCCTTCCACTTCTCGTCGTTATCGCCTTACAATGTTCCTTAGGATTTGTTGCGTGTTCGCCGAAAAAGAAGGTCCGGGTTGTTGTTCTGCTAGTTGCTTAGCAAGTTGACCGACTTGAGTCTCGAGATTTTTGATTGCCGCATCGTTACTCTTTTGATTAGCCATTGACATTTGCATAAATTGAGTCAATGTCTCTTCTAACTTTGAAGCAACGACCGGCGGTTGAGGTTGGTAAGGATTTTGGGGAGGGTTTTGACGGTTAGAAGCACCACCCCCATAACCTTGGTTATGGTAATAGTTACTCCTTGGTTGGAACCCTTGATTCCCTTGAAAGTGTTGTTTTGGATTTTGAGTATGTTATTGGTTTTGAGGATGTTGTTGATACGGTTGTTGTTGTTGTTGCCTCGGTTGGTAGTCTTGTTGGTTCGCCATGTAATTCACTTCTTCGAACCCGGGAGGTGGACAAAATCCGGTGTCATGCTCACCCTTGCAAAGCTCACAACAAGCTATTTGTTTAGCTCTAGAAGGCTCTTTCAACTCTTTTATTTGTTGAGTTAAGAGTTCGACTTGTTGTGAAATGAGTTTGTTTTGGGCAAGAATAGCATCGTTCGTCCCAAGTTCAAGCACTCCCGGTTTCTTCAAAGAGTTGCCTCTACTTTGACTTTGGAGGTCATTTAGAGCCATTCGATTAATGATATCAGTAGCTTCTTCGGCACTTTTAGACAACAAAGAACCACTCGAGGTAGCATCCAATAAAGTCTTGCAATTCGGTTGGAGGCCATTCTTGAAAATGTGGATTTGAGTCAATTCGTCAAATCCATGCCCTTTGCACTTCCGAAGCATGGATTTGAATCTTTCCCACGCCTCATTCAATGATTCGTTGATCCCTTGTGAAAACACGGAGATTGCTGTTTTGGATTCCATGAAACGGTTGTGGGAGAAAAATCTTTCAATGAACTTCTCTTCCAACACGTTCCAATCCGTCATGACTGCAGGTGTTTGATCCAAGTACCAATATTTTGCTTTTCCGAGCAAAGCGTGGGGAAATAATCTTTTGAACAACGGTAGCTCTTGAGCTTGATCAACTCCGGCCGCCAATGCTATCTCATAAAATTTGGTGAGAAAAGCAAAGGGGTCTTCATGGTCCATTCCGGTGAATGGACTTCCATATAGTAGGTTAAGAGTTCCCGTTTTCATCTCGGCTTGCCTTCCCGTGTGGTTCTCAAACTGAGCAGTATTCCTTGGACTGTTGACACATGGTGTGGAAATGGGCGGTGGTTGTGGTGGTTTATCCATGATAGGTGTGAAAGGTGGTGGATGTGTTGTAGAAGAACTTTCTCCTTGTTCTTGTCGTTGTCTAGCTTGTTGCCTCCTTCGTCTCGTTCTGCTATTCAGTCTCCTGGCGGTTCTTTCGATCTCAGGATCAAAAAGAAGTTCGTCCTCAGGAACCGGCCCTCGCATAAAACGAAAGCTGCACACTAAACCAAACAAATTACAAGCACAACTCAAAAATTCAAAAGTTAAAAATTAAGCAACTATTGCGATGCTCGCAATATCAATTCACAATCCCCGGCAACGGCGCCATTTTGTTGATTGTAATTTTAAGTGTCGGGTTTTTGTTATCGTCTCCACAGGGATTGTGAGATATCGCCGCCCTTTCGACAGTTATTTTAATTCTTAGCTTAAGGTAACAATGGTTTTTGGTTTTAGTCACGGTATCTTGCATAAAAGTGTAAGAAAATGCGGTAAAAGATTTGGTTTTAATATTTGAGAAATATTGCCGAAGTTACGGTTCGACAATCACTTTGCATGCATATGTTCGATCAACAAGACTTATAAACTCCTTTAGATGATAAACTATTTCACAAAGTCCTCCCAATGTGTTTATCTCTAACACACATTGTGGGTTTTCCCATTTTGATCCATTGTTTATCTCTAACACAATCTATCAAAATGACAACTTTTTGGTTCAACTTTATGGTGAACAAAATCATTCATTACTATCTCTAGCTAACAAACAAGATTGGATGAAAACCTAGGTAAAGAGTTGGTAAACATCTCTCGATCATAAACCAACATAAAGAGTTATCGATAAAACAAAGTTTTCACCATATATTCATCATTAAAGAGTTTACAAATGAATATCATCCCATTTACATGCAAAGCTAATCATTATCTACATCTAACCTTGACAAAATGAAGAACTTAGCTACTCATTTTCATGGTAGCTTGGTCAACAAGTTTCGGAAGAAGGTTGATCAACATCCGAGTCGAATAATCGAGATTGGATGGGAATCCACCTTCTTTTTGTGAAAGATTGTTAAGAGATGAAGAGAAATGATAAAATGGGTTTCTAGGTCACCAAATGATCCAAAAAGCAATGCAGGAAAATATCTAAGAAAATCTAAGTTGTTGTCCAAAAAGTAGCCCTTGCTACTTATAGTACTATGGTCTGAGCTGTCATGCTCGCTAGGCGAGCAGAATGGCTCGCCTAGCGAGCCCCTAAAATAGGAACCAGAGGCACCTGCGCCCAGAGAAATATCCTTTGCCAGATTTGCATGTTCGTTAGGCGAACAAAACCTTCGCTAGGCGAAGCCCACGCTTCAACCTTCGCTCCAGCGAGCTTAGGAGGTTTTGCTACTGGAATTGCTCGCTGGGAGCTCGCTAATGGCTCGCCTAGCGAGTGAGTGCTGGCTGCGCTTTTGACCAAGTCTGGGTGTGTTCGCTACCACCTTCGCTGGCTGCTCGCCTAGCGAGTTTGTTGATGTTTGCTACTGTAAAATACAGGAGATGTTCGCTGGGTGCTCGCCTAGCGAGCACTTCGCCACAGCACTCGCCTAGCGAGCATGCTGATGAATGCTTTCTTTTCTTGGTCCCTTTGCCAACTTTCTTGTGCCTTCATTTTCTATTATTTCATGCCTAATTCCTGCACAATAACGCACAAATCAAAGGTACCAAGATCGTTTAACATTGTATTGCGATTCATCTAAAACAAAGGCGGTTTCGAACGCTTTAGCAACAAAAAGGAGTGAAAAATGCCCACATTTGATAGCTCAAATAAGCATTTTTGGGCATCTAACACACATCCAAGCTAGCAACTTCACAGTCTTCTCTTAATCTTCCTATGTATCAGATGACATACTCCTTGAATGGCTCAGAATAAGGCATTAGACACAGGTTCAAAGTAACATTTGCATCAAGACCATGTAGCAGATGAACTCATGTAGAACACAATACTTGCATCAGATGAAAGCTCAATTCAATAACTTGGTTTCAGAAATGTCGGCATTGGCCAAGTCCTTTTGCATAGGGAATGTTGCCTAATTCTAAGTCCAAAGCTCAAATCAAATCCAACAGTCCACACAAACATTTTTAGGGGTTTTTGTTGTTTATCAAATATTTTAGGGTCCTAGGACCACAAACACAAACAAAATACACAAGCAAATATATACAATCACAATGTATGGCTCAAGTGAGCAAAGTGAAAATGACATAAACATAAACAAGTTAAATGATATGTAAAATGGCAAATAAAATGGTAAATGACTTGAATTTAAAGTGCATAAAGTAAATGGCTTGAAATTAATAAGTTAGTCAAATTGTTAGTTGATTAGATGTTAGTGAAGTTTTGCTTTTCAATTGATTAAGTCATTCCTTGGAGACCACTCAACCCTCTATTCATAAGCATGGACCCTTGAACTAAGACATCTTCCAAAGGAAGGAAAAAAGGCAAAGTTTCCACACAATACCATGAAAGGGGGGAGACTTACAATCTCACTTACTAGAATACTATGCTTTTGGGTCAAAATTTAGCACTATGTTAAGCAATCGTAATTGGACTTATGTAGAAGTCACAACTATCTGAGGTCGGACAATGGAAATTTTGGTGTTAATGCATGTTAGAGATATGGTATAATGAATCATACTCCTAAAACATACCACACACAAAAAAATGATCAAAGGATGAACCTAATCTCATCCATACTTGTATTGGTTCATCTAACACAAAGTTATTGATGAACCAATTAGCCTTAGGATATTGAGATTTCATTGGTCAATGAGAGGAATGGAAGAGAATGGGACTGAAGATGAAAAGGCAAGGGAGATGAGACAAACACAAATTGGTCATGGGAGGAATTTTATCAAATTAAAATCATTCATTCATTTTGGGAGATCAAATGTACATTTCATCAATCCCCTAAATCCAATGATTTTTATCCAACAAAAGTCAAATCAACCTTGACCAAGGCCCAAACACAAAGTCAAACTTCACAAGTCAATAAAAATGGCTCAACATAATTTCTACATAATTAATCAATTAAAATATCAAATTAAAATGCATTTAAATTAAATTACGTTTGATCAAAAACCTAAAACCTCTTCAAAACACCAAATAAATGGCCAAAGGATTTATCATAGGTCAAACAAGGGCAAAGGACCTTGTGTAACACCCCTTTTTCTACCCCAAAATACTTAACATATAATCAGAGTAAATAAGCACGCATATAAACAAAAGGGCGTCACATCGACGTTTTCAAAAACTAAAAGCTTTCAAAAACCAACATCATTCATCATCAATATACAATACACCTGTCATTTAAAATAACACCTTTTTAATTATCATGAATATTCAAGAATATGCGTTCGCAGCGGAAAATAATGAATACTCATGCATTTCATAAAGTGATCCAAGGCCCATACCATGATCATCTCTCAATAATCTCCTCAAGGTAAAATAAAACCATATTCAGAATCGTTGGCACTATGGCCTCTCAAACAGCAATTGCAAATAAGCATGTTCACAAGAAATAATATAATACTTATCCAAATAGGATACGAGTTCAATACTACTAATCTACCCCGTGTTACATGACCAGAGCATTGACTCGTTACCTAGTCTTCAAACTAAAATACGGAAACTCTCCGGCTAATCTCGAGTGAGCTACCGTCCACTTACTTCAGCAATACTACTCCTGAGTATCTGCGCGATGCCCATGTAAAGGCAACATTCAAACAAAAAGGGTGAGAATTCAAATCATTATGAAGAAGTATAATAAAGCACAATGATTAAATCAACAATTAAAGGAATTCATCACACTTCGTATAACCATGTAAATAATATTAACCAACATTTATTTCACATGTTTCAAACATCCAACAAAACTCAAGGAGTATAATATCAAAATCCAATACTATATTCCCAAATATACACATAACTACAATTATCACATAATCACATAATTTGACAAGTTATGTATCCAAATATCACCAAATTCAATTACCATACCTCATACACACATCACAATCACATCAATGAATACACTCAATTATCACATGACTCTAATATGACTCAATGCAAGACATGTGACTCTATGCATGCGGTACCTCAATGTGAACCCAACGTTTCACCGCTTTCCGATTCAATATCTAGAATCCAAGCCACACTTCCGATCCGGATAAGATCAAAGCCACTACGCCTATTTGCAATTAAGGATCAACGTCTATATGGACCCAACGTTCCACCGCTTTCCGATTTAATATCTAGAATCCAAGCCACTATGTCTATTTCCAATTAAGGATCAACGTCTGCTACGCCTATTCCCATTCAAGGATCAACGTCTAATACCATGTGAACCCACAGTTTCACCGCTTCCACCATGAAGCCGACCATGCCATGAATGAATGTACAAATACCAACACATATGCAATTAAGATCATCTCTACCATCTTAACATTCCACATATCACCATAATTCAACTCTATGAATTATCCACCAATGGTACATATACACATTCATAACAATATATCATTCACAAATATGCAATTAAGATCATCTCTACTATCTTAACATTCCACATATCACCATATATAAACTAATTATCAAGTACGCACAATTAGATTTCATTCTAAGATGATTACAACTTTTAAAATCTCAAATTTTCATTTTTCACAGCAAGTAACCGGTTAACGCTCGATGGGTAACCGGTTAACATAAACAGAATTAATTTCCTGCGCAGATTTTCAAGCAAGTAATCGGTTAACACTCGGTGGGTAACCGGTTAACACAAAAACAGAATCAACAGATTTTTAAGCAAGTAACCGGTTAACGCTCGGTGGGTAACCGGTTAACATAAAACAGAATGCGGATTTTGAAGCAAGTAACCGGTTAACGCTCGGTGGGTAACCGGTTAACATAAAACAGAATGCAGAATTTTCTGCGTTTTTCATCGTTGGAGGACTTTCGGACCTACGATTTCGATTCCGTAAAAAGCCAAACATTCAGAAAATTATGACTCATACAATACTCTAAGTATATAACATTAATTTACAGTTTTAACACAATTAAATCACCACAAATCGAGAATACTCATCAACCTAACAATTTCAAACAACCATACAAAATTAAGGATTTTAACCTAAACATACATCTACCCATTGACCCGATCATACTAACCCATAATAATAAGGATTCCCCCCTTACCTCTTCAATTTTCTGGAAACCCTAGCTCCTCTCTTGTTCTTCCCCTCTTCTCCTTACTTTTCCTCTTCTCTTTCTCTATTGTTGTCAAGTGATCAAATGAATCCTAATTCTCACTCCCTTCATCTCTTATATACTAGTATTCTATTTGGGCTTAAAGCATGATACCTCTAATTTAATTAATAGGCCCAATAAGACCTAATATTTAAATATCTCTAATTAGTTCAATTAAATTAAACCAACACAATATGCACACCAAGTTAATTAATTCAATTATTCATTATATCTCATATCAACTAAATAATTAATTAACACCCCAAATTAATTAATATAATCGATTATTATACTACCTAACAACCAATTAATTAATTAACACTCCAAATAAATAAAATAAAATATAGTAATAAAAATATAAAAAAAAATAATTACTAAAATTGGGTTGTTACAACTCTCCCCCACTTAAAAGATTTTCGGCCTCGAAAATTACCTCACACGAACAACTCCGGATACGATTCCTTCATCTTATCCTCGAGTTCCCAAGTAATATTGCCATTGGCGACTCCGCCCCATATCACTTTCACCAAAGCAATCTCCTTACCACGAAGCTTCTTCACTTCTCGATCTTCAATTCGCATAGGTGATGTATCAACCGTCAAATTATCCCGCACTTGAACAGCATCTAATGGAACAACGTGCGATGGATCCGCAATGTACATCCTCAATTGAGACACATGGAACACATCATGAAGATTAGAAAGTGACGGTGGTAATGCAATCTGATATGCCACTTCACCTATCCTCTCGGAAATCTGATAAAGACCAATGAAACGCGGCATCAACTTACACGACTTCAAAGCTCTACCCACACCCGTTATTGGCGTAACTCGAAGAAACACATGCTCATCTTTCTCAAACTCAAGAGCTTTCCTCCTCTTATCATGATAGATCTTTTGACGACTCTGGGAAGCCTTCATCTT